>NC_060146.1:93051711-93358770 GCF_021461385.2 Schistocerca piceifrons | reverse complement strand
AGCAAAGCAATTGTAATATTACAACTAATCTAAGGCAATGTGCAGCAAACAATAAAAATAAATCATTAGTAAAACTGGCTTAACAGAATAATACAAAGTCAAATTCAATAACACTATGCCTGGCAAACAGCAGCAACTTATACATAAACATGCCATAGCTCAAGCAGAAAAAATATTACACTAAAATGGCCATGTCTAATACCTATGTCACATCTTAACACTAGAGTGATGCATCACGTGAACTTACACTAGCAGATAAGTTACCAAATCGTAAAGAAATTATTTATGCAATTCCTGTGAAAGGAAATGTATATTTATGTGCCCTCGTTTTCTTGGAAGTAGAACATAAATTTCTTATTGACTGGATCTGTAGGCATAAAATAACTATATTAGTACATACATTAAATTTTATTTTAACCAATGCTGTAGTGCAGCTAGAAACTTAATATTAAACAAAATGTGTAAATAAATACATAAAGCAAGCCATATGGCATTTTTCTCAACTAGCAAGACCATAGCCGTGAAATGTTTCTCATCGTTTCATTAGGCATTTCAGTAAATATCATAAATTACGACCTCCACAGTATGCTTTCAACAATGAAATGTCAATAGTGAGGACAATGGCCTCCCCTTTCCTTTTTTTCTACCTGTGCCACTGAAAGGCTAATGGCTTTTTTTTTCGGGCGGCTGTCGCCCAGTCGGGTGCCCGCGACCCATTAGTGCAGGTGGTCACTTAACTTTCTTACGGAAATATTTACGACAGCAGTTTCCGCTACCGTGACAGTCTCACATAAAAATATTTCACAGGTCAAGAATTAGCGTTGCAAATCTGTAGAAAGAAAATCCTATAAATATAAGTGTCCAAATAAAATATTCGTCAGCATTGTGATACAGTCACGCATTTGCGCACATTTCATAACTCTTAAAGTACGATTCTTGGTTTCCAACAACCTTTTCCACAAATCAGAGTCCCTAAACACTACTCATTATTCCTTACCTCATTATACATATATATATTCGTCGACACTTCTTCAATATTTCATCATGAGAAATACGTAGCATAATAAACATTCCTCAACAACATAATACATATTGTCGTCGTAATAATAACATCATAACACCTCAGGCAAATCTCAAAAACGTCGTAGCTTTCTGCAATAATTTCAAACCCTAAAAAAGTATTCTCTGCTCATTTCAATAATGTCATCTACCTCAAACGTACTTTAAAATCATGCTCCCTTACCAAATATATCATTCAAAGCTCTCATATCATCACAATGGTTCCGAAAAAATATGAGCATTTCACAAAGTACAGACAAAATACAATTTCATAAGTGTGAAGTTATCCAACTGTGTAATTGCGTAAACATCTGTCACTGATGTAATAAAAAAAAGTTTAGATAGCTGTGTAATTTGTGTGTTAGAGAAATATGGTACCGATGTGTAAAGTTGTATAAGCAAATACTATATTAGCTAGGGTTCCTTGTGGTTGCCACACACATGGTACACAAAGTAAGCGTGTACCCCCCTGAGGATTAATGTAATTATACCCTCAGGTGTTACAGATTACAGCAATGGAATGAAATGTATCACGGAAAACTTTCTTTGTAATTCAAAAATCTTTAAAAATAAATGTTTCAAGCACAAAATTAATCACTCAAATACGTGTACTGTAGCGCTAAATGTGCGTCTTGTTGCAACATAATCTGTGTGGAAGTGTCGTAGTTATCGTCCTCCGAAAGCTAAGTTCTGCAGATGTCAATGTACTTACCTCATAATACACAACAGTGAAATGCTTTGCGTATAAATGTCTTAGTTATTACATTTATTGCCGTGATGAGGAAAGTACTGTGCTGTAACGTATTGTTGTGCTACGGAAAAGGCAGTCTCATTGTAGCTATACCACAAAAGTTACTACTAAAACCTGTTTTACTTTCCAGAATAAAACAGAAAACTGTGCAGATATAAAACAGAAACACTGCAAAAGCAACATTGTAAATTGTCACTCATTAGTAGCGTCGTGATAAAATCGTGTAGCTGTCACATAAACTAACCACTGTGCCATCTGGTATCTCACTGAAAGTACTTAAAATCCAGAATACATTTTCAAGTAAACCAAAATGTTGCATTAAAATCTCATTAGCAGTACTGGTAAATGTTCTAAGTATGTAAGCCTTATAGTCGTTCCATAATCGTGCAACTAACAAGCAAGAATGTACACACACAATAACACTGTGACGTCTGTTCACTATAACAATGCATTCATCATTTCTGTTTCAATAAGTTCTCTTGGTTCTTGACTGTATATTTAACTTCAAACATTGTTGCATGTCAACAGATTCTGAGTCTGACAAGCATACTAGTAATGTAAAGTGAAAAGTTTTATGGCAATGACAAAGTTAAAAAGCAGATTATCTTTCAATAAACGGTTTTACGTGTGAAATGTGGTGTAACCTTTACTCTTCCTAATACGCAGAGTTTCAACTTCAACGCAATCATCATGTGGTATACGTCGGATTCTGTAAGGTCCATTGCAAACTAGAAAGAATTTGTGACTCAAGTGTTTCTTCTTATGTGACAATGAATGAGCTTTAATGAGAACTTTCTGACCAATATATAATTTCTTTGCATTTGCTTTACCGTGTAGTTCTCTCCTTTTGTCTGCTGCAGATTTTATATTTTTAAGAGCCAAATCAATTATGTCTTTGTGTCAAAGTTTACGTGTATTCGGGAAAGGTACAAGCTCTCTGATTCTGTTCGGTGGTTCTTCATTCTTCAGTATAAGAGAAGGTGGTAAAGCAGTGGAATCATGAGGCATTTCATTCAGCACATTTTGAAATAATTGTAGATATCTGTCCCAATGCTGATGCTTTCTGTGACAATAAAGTCTGCAAAGCTTATTGATTTCTTTCATAATCCGTTCAGACGGGTTGCAATGTGGTGAGTACAATGAAATAAAAACAGGTTTGATTTTATGATTCCGAAGCGTGCGTGATCAAACAGCAGATCTAAATTGCGGTCCGTTATCTGAAATGACTTTAGCAACGTGGCCAACTTCACGTAAGAAATTTTTAACAAAGGCGTTGGATACAGATCGTCCAGTGGCTTTACGTAACGGAGTGAAAGAAATAAATTTTGAAGTAAGTTCAACAGCGACTAGAACGTACGAAAATCCATTGGATGTTCTGACAAGCGGTCCCAAGAGATCAACAGCAGCAAATTCTTTTAATTTAGAAGGAATAATAGGAAACAACGGAGCACGATGTGAGACAGTAGATGGTTTCACCTTTTGACAAAGTTTACAAATAGACAAGACTCTTCGAATTCTTTTTTCCATATTGTTAAAATAACAAGTCGTTCGAAGAATATGATAACATTTTCGTGGACCAAAATGTGCGTAGCTGAAATGAATGTACCAAATGAGCTTATTAACAAAATCGTCAGGAATGCAAGGTACCCATAGCTTGTCATCAACAGTGCAGCGTTTGAACAGTATGTTGTTTCTAACCAGATAATAATGCCGAATCTGTGTGTGTGTCTTTTCATGCCATTTGCTCTTGATGTCTTTCCAAATCGGATCTTTATCTTGTTCATGAGCGATGTCCTTTAAAGATGTGGTGATGAAGTTTTCAAAGGCGACTTTCTGAATGTAAAGAATACTGAAATTTTTCTCGAGGTTGCCTTCTGTGTTACTTTTCTCAAGCCCAGCCGGTGCGCGTGACAGTGCGTCCGCATCAATGTTCTCCTTGCCGGGAATGTAGACTATTGTGAAGCGGAATTTTTGCAGAAACAATGCCCAACGTTTTAACCTGTCATGATTTAATTTTGAAGACATAAGAAATTGTAATGCACGATGATCACTGTATACTTTTACGTGCTTACCGGAAAGAAAGAAACGGAATTTGTTAAATGCCCAAACGATAGCTAAAGCTTCTAATTCAGTAACGGAATAATTTTTTTTCAGATTTTGTTAGCACTCGGCTAGCAAAAGCAATGGTTTTCTGAATGGTAGTGTCATTTTCTATGGCTTCTTGAAATAAATGGGCACCAAGACCGACTTTAGAAGAATCCGTGCTAAGGCAGAAATCTTGTGACAGATCTGGATGAGCTAGTATTGGCGCGTTAAGTAGCGATTCTTTCAAAGAATTGAATTCCAATTGTGCTTGTTCGTCCCAGTTCCAAATAGTATTTTTTCCGGTGAGAGAACAAAGTTTTGGTGTAACAAGAATTTGCATATTCAGAAAACGACGGTAAAAATTTACGAGACCTATAAAACTGCGGACTTGTCTTTTTGTGGATGGAACTGGAATGGCTCTGATTGCTTCTAACTTTTCAGGATCCGGCTGAATGCCTTCAGAAGAAATAATATGTCCCAAAAACTTCACCTTTGTCCTACCGAATTCAGACTTTTCCAAGTTAACTGTAATTCCAGATTCTGCAAAAATACGTAACAAACTGTTGAGGATGCGATTATGTAGTTCCCATGAAGCTTCTGCTATTAGAATATCGTCCACATATAAGGTGATGTGACGTTTTAAGAACTCAGGTAATATGAAATTTAGCCCGCGAATGATTGCTGCTGAAGAAATGTTCAAACCAAAGGGAAGTTTCCGAAACTGATAACAAACGCCGAAACAAAGTAAAGCTGTGTATTTTCTACATTCTGGATGAAGTTCGATCGGATAAAAGCTGGATCTGAGATCAATGGAAGACAACACTTTTACATCATTAAAATTTTGAAGAAGTTCTTCCAACGTTTGCGGCCTGTCTGTTTCACGAATAATGATCGTATTGATTTGTCTCGAATCTAAGACAAGCCTGATCGATCCATTTTTCTTCTCAACAACATGTAATGGATTGTTGTATGAGCTTACTGCAGGCTCAATAATGCCCTCGTCAAGCATAGATTGTATTTCTGTTCAAACACGGTCCCTATAATGTGCTGGAATTACATATGGTCTAACACAAAATTTAGTATGCTCACGAACACGAAATTGGTATTGAAATCCCTTGATTGTTCCTGTTTTATGAGTAAAAACTGTGGAATGTTCTTGTAAAATCTCAAAAAGGTCCTGCCTATCAGTGTCATTACAATTCTCAATTGTTTGAATTTTATTCTGAATTAACTCATTAATTTCAAATATGCCTTCGATATCATCCCTGTCAGTTCTTGCAGAGTGATTGTTAGTGTCTAGTTCCGTAGAAAATTCCGAACTGTTGTCCAACAGAAGGTAAAGCCGATTGATTTCTTCGTCATGGTTTGAGAGCCAATCTTCAAATTTCAAAGCTATTGACTTACCTTCCTTCTCTAAACTTATTTCAGCATCGTGAAAGTTTAAGATTGCTTTGAATTCATTCAAAAAGTCTACTCCCAATATAATTTCCGTCGACAATAATGGAACAATAAGAAAGTTTCGTAGAGAAGCTGTGGCCTTGACAAAAGAATTCTAAGTTGGTTTGTTGGCGTACATCTACACTTTTTCAAAAGATTGCACCTTGTAATTTAGTCTTACGTAACGGAAGTGTGGGGCAATCGTTCGATTTGTTGCATTTGCCAAAGGTTGTTTCACTAATTACTGAGATGGGACTGCCAGAGTCAAGTACTGCCGTAAATTTTACGTCATTTACAGTAATGTGAATCACAGGATATGCAATGTTGTTAAGTTTTACGTCGTGTTCCTGGAGTAAGATGTCCCTAATGTCTTCCATTTTTACGTAATTACTAGCTACGGCAGCTGCGTCATCAGTTTCATAAGTACGTTTTGTTGCTGCCAGCGGTGTGAGTCATTGCCTATTGTCTCTTTGTTGGCGCGCGTCGTTATTGGGATTTGAAGACCTAACTTCTACGAATTCACCGTGTATAGCGTCCCCAGTGCCAAATTTTTTATCATGTAGCCGTAAAGTAATAATTTCTCTGTCTAGGTTTAGATTGCAAAGAAATAATTTATGACAGAATGATCTAAAGAGACGACAAGATACGCTCTTTTGTTAATTTTTTAGTCGACTTCACTTCTTCTTTTGTCTTGAATGTGTCTAGAGGGACATCTTGCGTGCACTGACGAATGTAAGCATATTTGTATGAGTTAAGCATATAATATACTGATTTAATATTATTGTGCACTTTTAATTTGTAAGAGGTGATCCAGATTTCATGTCCGCCTTCCTTGAATTAACCTGCATTCAAGTAATTTACAGCTCAACAATCGCAGCGGCCGATGCAGCCAACGACGCCATTACGTGGCGATATTAACTTACGAAAAATTAGCGGAAGTGGAAAACTCGTCAGCTATTAACATAATATTAATTTTTCTCCACAGCCGCACGAAGTTGCAGAAATACTTAGCTTTAAGATTCTTATTTTCAGTACTATAGCTGAGAGCCAGAGCCAGGACTCCGACTACAATACAATGGTCAACGGAGGTAAGAAAAATACTCTCGCGCGTGTGTGGGCCGCAATTTTAATTAATAACTAAAGATTTCTTGCTTTAAAGTGAACTGACTAGCCGAGTTTATTACATTGTTCAACTTAAATATCATTTTTATTAAGGCCCACCACGTAAGTCGGCAACGATCAAAAAATACAGGTAATGAATTTATATTCTGACTTAAGTACAAGACAAGCATATTATAATGATTTTATTACTGAAGATAAAGAGGAAAAAAGGAAACTGATAGCCATGAAAGTTAGGGAGTCAGAACATTTGACTGAAGTACAAGACGAATTGACTCAGCTACTTACAGATTATGAGAATGTGTTTTCGGAAAAACCCGGTGTTATCGAGGGCTACACCTATAACATCGAAGTGGTACCTAACGATACTTTCTGTCACGCAAACTACACCATTCCGTGGTCAAATAAGGAGGCAGTTACCAAGGAAATAAGAAAAATACTTACAAAGACTTAAAGAAGTTCGCTCAGTAGAGCAACGTTTACATTTGTGTGTAGTAGGTTAAGTTTATAGTGTATTTTTTCTGTGTGTAAATGTTCCGATTTTAGTGTAATATTTAAAGACAATGAGGCACACAAGATTAGTGCGATTCAATTTTGTAGATGTTAAGGAATAATAGTATTTTTAAGCAATTGCATTTTGAAGAAAAAAAATGAACGTAGGTTTAAGAATATGTTAAAAATTTCATGTTGAAAAATGCTTTAAAAATATTTAAAAAAAAAAATTCACCAGCATGTAATGATGAAAGAATTTTTCATTAGAGTGTCATGAATATTTTTGAACTGTAGTAGTAATGCAACTTTTGAAATTCAATATTATAGTGTATAAGTCGTTTCATGTATTTATGTCTATACCGATCTTGAAATATGCTCAAGCATAATTTACTTAATAATGTGAGTGCAGGGTGTACATCACCCAAGGTACCTCATGTGTTGTGGACAAGGTACAAAGCAAATCAGTAAACGCGACTACCGCTTAGCAGTGTTAAAATATATTGCCATCTGCTAAGGCAGAGATTTGCACGAATTTGTAGTGCAAACAAAAGTCACAAATCTAACATTAATCTAGGAACTTGCACACTAGGCCTAGATTATAAAATGTGTACGATAATGCGGGAGGCAAAGTTTTGTAAAGTCAAGCCTGGCTCTGGAGGGCAAGTAGGCAATGAGTGGGCAGACATGACATGGGGACTTACCTCAGATGAGACGGAAATACAATTGTATAGTCAAAAAATCTGAAGGCAAGTAGGATTCTAAGTGGAAAATGAAAAGAGATAATTAGTGCGAGAGACTGGTAAAATCCAGTACGAGCCAAAATCCAGTTCAGACTGAATGAAATACAATAGTGTTTGTGAACTAATCGAAATAGTTACTTTAAACAGTGTGAAAGACTGTGAAGGTGAAACTGTGATACGGACAGTGAAGTGCTAGTATTGAACGTTCAACAGCGGTGAAGACGCCAAACGCCAATATTACGCACGAAAAACTGCGAATTTGCTTATAAATGTGAACCGTTAACGTGGAGTGAACCCACAGTCAATATTTTTGGGACAGACTGTAGTTTCAGTGAGCACAATAATGCGAGATTGGAATGCGATGCGTGGACTGTTGCAAAACAGCGACCACAGAAATGGCGAATGTTTGTGCTAAGCTCGTACTGGGACACTCACCAGTGCCTGCGAGTGCGGCGAAAACATAAATAATTTTATCAAGACAAAAACTGACGTGTAATGGAAACAGTATTGCATCAAAACTGCATTCACGGGAGAAGGTCCATGTCATGTTTTCTGCAAGACAGTGCTAGTTTGACACTCGGAAACTGGCGAAAACTTAACAACAACTGCCGCACTAATAAATGCTCCTTTCCCACTAGCGTAACCATCTGCAGCGGGAAACAAATATTACGTTGGTTGTGTGTGTGTTTCATGTACTACGTCGGAGATGCGTAGCAGAGCTGACTCCTGCCAACAAGAGCGGGGGGCGGGTATCAACCCACTCCGCCACGCCCGGCCGAGACAGAAGCGCATCGCCAACGGTGCAGCCGATCAGCTGATTCTGACGTTCCGCGACGGCGAGACACACGCTGGCGTCGAGCGGGCGTTGACCTCTCCGCAGCCGCCGCGAACACCGAGCACCGAACACACCAACCTACGCCGTCGCGAGCCAAACGTCGCGGCGTAGATCATCAACGACACCACAATCAATTGTTTTAATGACCTCATTTTTTGCATAGTGCAACAAAAATATTTGTATGCACATCCTGTAGTCCAATGACATTCCAGAAACAATTAAGTGAAAGTGACCAAAGCAGTTAGTCTGTCGCTCCGCCGAGGTTTTCCCCAGGTTTCCCTACGGCCGCGCCAAATGGGGAGCGAACTGTTGACACCCCTGGGACTTCAAATATTCCGGACTAACTCGTGGTTGTATACCTTGAACTTCATCTGTATTACACTTTGTGTGCAACGCACCTCAGTAATTACAACATACGATGTGACATATATAAACTGTGAAAGAAAAATCTGCGTGTGGACACTGTGGACATGAAAGTGGAAATATTTGTGTCAAAAAACACAAACATTTTTTATGACACAAACATTTCGGGGGGCAATATAGCGCCCCCAGTGCCAAATTTTTTATCATGTAGCCGTAAAATAATAATTTCTCTGTGTAGGTTTAGATTGCAAAGAAATAATTTATGGCAGAATGATCTAAAGAGACGACAAGATACGCTCTTTTGTTAATTTTTTAGTCGACTTCACTTCTTCTTTTGTCTTGAATGTGTCTAGAGGGACATCTTGCGTGCACTGACGAATGTAAGCATATTTGTATGAGTTAAGCATATAATATACTGATTTAATATTATTGTGCACTTTTAATTTGTAAGAGGTGATCCAGATTTCATGTCCGCCTTCCTTGAATTAACCTGCATTCAAGTAATTTACAGCTCAACAATCGCAGCGGCCGATGCAGCCAACGACGCCATTACGTGGCGATATTAACTTAAGAAAATTAGCGGAAGCGGAAAACTCGCCAGCTATTAACATAATATTAATTTTTCTCCACAGCCGCACGAAGTTGCAGAAATACTTAGCTTTAAGATTCTTATTTTCAGTATTATAGCTGAGAGCCAGAGCCAGGACTCCGACTACGATACAATGGTCAACGGAGGTAAGAAAAATACTCTCGCGCGTGTGTGGGCCGCAATTTTAATTAATAACTAAAGATTTCTTGCTTTAAAGTGAACTGACTAGCCGAGTTTATTACATTGTTCAACTTAAATATCATTTTTATTAAGGCCCACCACGTAAGTCGGCAACAATCAAAAAATAATAATAACAATAATAATATATACATTAAATTACGACGGCCGACGGACGCGAGACGTGACGAGAGGGCCCTGCTCTGTTTGAATCCCGCCAGTTCTGATGCAATTCAGGTCTGTCGCTACGATCATATCGTCTGTCGTCATGTCGGTAGGTTCCATAGTTTCTTTCTTGTCGGTCACATGGTGGAGAATTTGTCCCTGAATCGTAACTGCGCGCTGGTCCGTTGCGTCTAAAGTTATTCTGTCTCCCTTGATAGTATTTATTTTGGTTCCCATATTGTCTGTTTCTCTTATTGTCTCTGTGATAGTCATTACCACGGAGAGGTGATCTTTCCCTGTAGTTATTACTACTCTGCCAACGGTTGTCATACGGGTGGTGTCTGTTTTGGTCACGATTTGTGTTGTGAGAATAACCTTGTCGTGTCAAGTTATTACTTCTTTCATCGCGGAATTGCGACGGATGTGACCTGTAATTGTTGTGTTCCTGGTTTCGCGTTCCGCGATTGTCAGTGTCAATTTCTAATTCTTGTAAAAGTCCCTGAAATGCTTCAATGTCGTCTTTGCAACGTCCTGCCAAAATAATATGTCGTAAATGTTCAGGCAGTTTGATTAAGCAAATGCGGATGAGTTCTGAGGGGCTGCATGGGTTTGAAAGATACTGATTCTTATGCAACATGTCTTCAAAATATTTCATAAGACTGAAAATACAGATTGTTCGAAACGTTTCATCATTATGATGCTATGTTTTACTCGGTCTTGTGTGGCTTGAGACCAATATGCTGAGAGGAAGGCATGGTAAAACTCTCCTTCACTGTGGCAATCGTGAATTACCGATCGCATTCTTACAGCTGGTTCATTCTCCAAGTAGCCACACATAAATTCTAATCTGTGTTCTAACGACCAGTTGGGAGGAAAACAATGCTAGAATTGATGGAGCCATGCTTGTGGATGAATGTCGTTGCCAGAATTCTTAAATGTTTTGAATTTACGTGTAGTAATGAACAGCTTATAGTCAAAATCATCATGTCGGCGAGTCGCATATCGGTCATTGTTAGGTCGTGTCGGCCGTTCCATATCAAAATTCGGTGCACATTGCCAATTTCTTTCATAACTTCCGAAATGCCCTGTGTTATTATTTTGTGGCTGTTCCGTATTTCTGTGTCCCTCTTCCCGTATTGGGGCGCGAGTATCCTCTGAAATACGTAATTCTTGTATTACCTGTGTCAGCTGATCTTGTACTTCCCGGATTTCTCTTTTGTACTGTGTATTGATTTGATTTTGATTCTGTTTGAATTTTCTAATTTGTTCATACTCTTCTGTGTCAGTGAAGGCTACAGGTCTTGTGTCATTCAGATCATCATCTACCTTTGTAGATAAGTTAGTGACCTGATCCGAAAGTTCGGCTACTTTCTCCGATAGTGAACACATTTCCTCAGTGTGTTTTTCTGAACCAAGTTTCAGAGTGTCCATTTGTGTTGAAATCGAATCTACTGTGTCCTTTAAGTTTTCCTGAGTTATTGCAAGTTGCGTAACCGAATCGGTAGATGCAACTGAGTCAATTTTAGCCCACAAGGTCTCATGATTTTCATGAACAATGGCTTGCAGTTCTTTTATGGCTGCTTCGTGATTCTGTAATGCATTTTCATGCCGCGAAAAAATAGGTTGAAAATGCTCACAAATTTGTGTTTTTACGTCATTACAGACTTTTTGACATTTCGATTCAGTGTTATGTAACTCAGTAGTTAAATCTTCACGTGTTTGTTCAAGTGTGGTGTCTAACTTTTTAAGATTTTGTTCCACTGTATCTAACTTTCGAAGATTTTGTTCCATTGTGTCTAACTTTTGAAGCTTTTGCTGTGTTTGTCCCATTTGCTGTATTAATTGTAATAACAATGCACTGGTGTATGGAACATGTTCCTCAGTGCTTTTCGGCAGTGAATTTGCACCGGAAACATTCACATTTTGAAAAGCAGAAAATGTGTCTTGACTTATTTGGGAAAACGGTGAGGATCCAAAACCTGAATCTACAGTATTTGCGAGATTGTTTCCTGTCATTTCGGATTCCTGAGGCGAGCTGTTGCCGACCGATCGATCGATAATGCTTCCCTGTTCTCTTATTGTTTCACTGTCTACACCATTGTTTACCGCCCGCTCCATTTCCCTATGCACAATTACCAAATTACTACTTTGAACATTAGTTAATTCATTACTCTGCGGCGCTAACACACTGCTTTCGTCTTCACTGTCATTTCTCAATTTACTTTGGAGCCTAGTATTACGTTTTTCACACGCCATTATTGTCACAATATTTCACGATAACACAGAAAAGCACAATTTGAAGAGCAAAAATAAGAGAACACATTAACATAACACTGAAAATAATATCTAGTTAATTGCAGCTGCGAAATACTTGGTGCAAATCTACATGCATCCCACAACTGTTTTACTGTACAACAATGAAAGACTGCAACTACAAAGGAGATTTTCTCTACAATTACGTGCTAGCAATAAACAAAAGCTACACTAATTACATAAACTACAAGAAAAAAAAATCAGAAGATTCCAGTGAGGTATCCTCGGCTAAGGGTCGACATATGAAACGTCCCCTTTAAACAATTATACATGACTGTGCTTAAAGTGACACACAATATTTTGTTAGCGCAACGCAATCTGACTTTCAAAATTCCCTACAAAAGAATGGCCCTGACTAACATTAAACTATACCTTTCACAAATCACTTACCTCACAAAAATCTTCGCTGCTCAAGCTACTGCAATACAGCGAGCGCCACTACTGCCAGCTAAATAAAAGATTCAAACTATGGAAGGCACTAACTACTGATAGGGATAGTTAGCAAATGAAAGATATTAATAGAGAACAAACAATGTATTTACCTTGATATCATCATATATGTAAGTAGGCTGTTTATGTTTTCTCTATGTAAGTAGGCTGTTTATGTTTTCTTATTGGCAACGTTACTTAGCGCTCAATATGAAAATCACTGGCTGTGCTGTGTGCAGTCTGTGGCTAGTTTGCATTGTTGTCTGCCATTGTAGTGTTGGGCAGCGGCAGCTGGATGTGAACAGCGCGTAGCGTTGCGCAGTTGGAGGTGAGCCGCCAGCACTGGTGGATGTGGGGAGAGAGATGGCGGATTTTTGAAATTTGTCATGAACTGCTATATTTATATATGATGATATAGTTTAATGTTAGTCAGGGCCATTCTTTTGTAGGGAATTTTGAAAGTCAGATTGCGTTGCGCTAACAAAATATTGTGTGTCAGTTTCAGCACAGTCATGTATAATTGTTTAAAGGGGACGTTTCAAGTCTCCGAGTGGGCGCGAATATCTCTGATTTTAGCTTCACGGTCTTTTCGCGAGATATATATAGGAGGCAGCAATATATTGGTTGACTGTTAAAGGAACGTACGCTCTCGGAAGTTTAACAGTAGACCAAACTGTGATGCTGAGCGCTTCTCTTGTAGCGCCTGCCACTGGAATTGGATGAGCATCTCTGTGATGCTTTCGTGCTTGCTAAATGAAACTGTAACGAAACGTGCTACTCTTCTTTGGATCTTTTCTGTTTCCTTTATCAGTCGTGTCTGGTAATGATCCCATACAGAGGAGCAATATTCAAGTATTGGGGGAACGAGAGTCTCGTAAGCTACTTCCTGTGGAGTTTGATACTGAAGACTCTTCCAAATGGTTCAAATGGCTCTGAGAACTATGGGACTTAACTTCTAAAGTTATCAGTCCCCTAGAACTTAAGAATTACTTAAACCGAACTAACCTAAGGACAATTTTGAACATGGCCGATAATGCAGCAACCGTAGACGAAATTTATAATATTACTTGAAAGTAAAGCTCTTCGGTGTCACAGGTAAAAAATTTTCAACTTTACGTAGGTTTCAACTGTTCTAAGGCAGCCTTCATCAGAAGTAAAAAAATTTTTACATTACATAAATAGTTATGTTATTTCATATTTCATAATATTTCATAACTATTTACTCTATGTAATGTAAAAATTTTTTTACTTCTGATGAAGGCTGCCTTAGAGCAGTTGAAACCTAGGTAAAGTTGAAAATTTTTTACCTGTGCAACCGAAGAGCTGTATTTTAAAGTAATATTATAGGGACATCACACACACCCATGCCCGAGGCAGGATTCGAACCTGCGACCGTAGCGGTCGCGCGGTTCCAGACTGTAGCGCCTAGAACCGCTCGGCCAACCCGGCCGGCAAGACTCTTCCAGTCAATCTCAGTGTCACATCCGCTTTACATGCGGTTAATTTTGTGTGTTCGTTCCAGTGCAATTCGCCGTGTACACATATGCAGAGCTAATTAATGGAAGTAACTGCTTCCAGTGCTTATTCTGCAATTTTTTAATCATACAATACAGGGTCTTTCTGTGCATGTATGCGCAATAAGCTACATTTGTTTATGCTCAGGGTGATGCACGAATCGTCGATCTTGCACTTCGTTTCAATTTTCTAGCTTCACGACTTCTTTATACACAATAGCATCATCCGTAAAGTCTCATGGGAGACACACACATATACGTGTGTGTGCAAAATAAATGACACACACACACACACACACACACACACACACACACACATATATATGTATATATATGATCCCGGGTGAGTTGCTACTTCCCTAGAGGCGCGGAAAAAGTTGGGCTGCAGATCTCTGCCGGCCGGTGTGGCCATGCGGTTCTGGGCCGTTCAGTCCGAAACCGCGCTGCTGCTACGGTCGCAGATTCGAATCCTGCCTCGGGCATGGATTTGTGTGATGTCCTTAGGTTAGTTAGGTTTAAGTAGTTCTAAGTCTAGGGGACTGATGGCCTCCGATGTTAAGTCCCATAGTGCTCAGAGCCATTTCAACCATTTTTTTGCAAATCTCTTTCGAGGAGTCTGAATTTTTCTGTTCAGAATTCAACATAACAAATTCAGCTACAAAATACGGCAAGGTAAGCAGAATTGCGCACTTCAAGTATCTAGGCGAAATACTTGAAGCTGCAGTAGGAGAAAAGATCGCACAGAAGACTCGACCACAGAGCGTTAGGCAAGACACAGCGCATATGTAATAAAAAATGCATGTCCATTTACACAAGAGTCAGACACTACAACGCAGAAATCAAGCCTGCAATACTGTACGCAAGTGAGATTCTAACGCTCCATACGAAAAATGACATGGAAAGCATACTGAATGAAGAAAGGAAAAATGAAAATTCTCGGCCCAAAGCCAGAAGAAGGAAACAGAATACACTCTAGGAAAACTACAAAGAATATGTCAAACATAGCAGCAAATGTCAGAAAAGGAAGGTTGAATTTCTATGGGGGCCTCATCAGGCTATCACCAAAACGACTCACCAAGAGAATTCTAGCATACATACAAGGGGTCAGGTCAACAATACCATGGATCACACAAGTCAAAGTTGAGCTAGAAGCAGAAAAATCGATCCAATAGAAACTGAAGACAAAAATGTATACAGGGATAAGATACAGAAGTGGAATGTGAGGTCAGAGAATGAAGTTCCAAAGAAACCAGGGACCAAGTGGACTGAAGATAGAAAGAGACTCATGGAGAATAAATGAGAGAATCGTGGAAGATAAAAAAGAACGCTAAAATGGGGTAGAATGCTTTGCGTGATTCTACAGGGTCCCGACGCAAATAATAATAATACCCAATACAACAAATATACAGAAGATAACAGGAGAAAAAATAGAAAAATACATCCAACTGGCTGAGGAAGTCAAGGACGTGTGGCATCAGGATAATGTTGACATTATACCAATTATACTCTCAACTACAGGAGTCATATCACACAATATCCACCAGTACATCAATGCAATCCAGCTACATCCAAACGTATATATAGAACTGCAGAAATCTGTAATTATTGATGCATGTTCAATTAACCGAAAGTTCCTAAATGCAATGTAACATATACCGTACAGTTAAAAGGAAGTCACGCTTGATCAAGGGCCGCGTCACTTTCCATTTTTAACCAGACATAACGTCTGAGAATGGAAAGATGGTTCAAATGGCTCTGAGCACTATGGGACTTAACATGTGTGGTCATCAGTCCCCTAGAACTTAGAACTACTTAAACCTAACTAACCTAAGGACATCACGCACATCAGTGCCCGAGGCAGGATTCAAACCTGCGACCGTTGCGGTCACGCGGTTCCAGACTGAAGCGCCTAGAACAGCACGGCCACACCGGCCGGCAGAAAGGAAAGAAATAATAATAATAATAATATATGGTGTCCCATTTATCTTGCTCACCAAAAATAACTTTTTCTGTGCGACAAATAGAAAATTATTGCGACCAATCTTTTTTTTTTTAACATCATTGGGTAGTTCTTGCTGACGGTATACGTTTTACGTATCCCCACAGAACTGAAAGTAATGACCGTATAACACTCCCTTGGAACTCCTCCAAAACTACTACTATATCTGAAGATTTCCCTTGGTTCAGAATGACATGCCGCGTCCAGTTTGCTAGAAACTCTTCATTCCAGTGACAAAGGTTGGTCTGATATTCCATTCGCTCCTATTTTGTTCTTTAGACGGCAACGTGTAAGTGTATCGAGTGAGTTTTGAAAGTCAAGAAACGCGGTATGGGCTTACTGCTACGAACAGAGCGAGCTGGGTTTCACACGATCGTTGTTTTCGGAACCCGTGTTGTTGCTATTAAGAAGATTTTGGGTCTCGATAAATGTCATAATACTCGAGAATAAAATGTGTACCAAAATTTACAGCAGATTGACATCAGAGATATAAGTCTATTGTTATGTGCGTCTATTCGACGACCCTTCCTGAAAACGGTAATGATACTTTCTTTATAGGCGCAAATAGTAATGTCTGTTTATTTGCTGTTATACTTGCTGAGGCAATTTCAGCGGCCGGCAAAGTACTTTAACGTGTTGTGGGCGGACACCGCCGAGAAAAATTTACGGACGTTAATTCCGGAAGCTAAATGAACGACACGATGAGGGTCAGCACAACAGGTGGTTAGGCAGATTCGTCTTAATCTGCCAGCATAAATCTCCGCGCTAAGAAGTGAAACTTTTCCTCGCCTGCGCCGGCCAGATAAATACCGGGACAAGTTTTGCTCGGCAGAGGAGCTGCGAGTGGAAGAAGATGAGGAGCAGCGAGAAAAATTGCGTCGGCAGTTAATTTTACAAGGAGTTAGGAGTCAGGCGACACACACACACACACACACACACACACACGCAGCTTGCAGCGCGAGCAACAGGCTGGCAGCGACCGCCTCCCGCATAGGCCTTAAAGAGACGCCGGTGGCGGAGGAGGCCGAAAGAAGCTCCATTATCTTTTTATGGGCGGCGGAGGACGCCTCCAGCTTGTGGTGGCTAATGAGCTCCGTCAGCTCGGTACTCTGTCTTCCCCTGCACCACCGCTCGTTGTCGCTGTAATAAGTTGCTTACCAAATTAGGAATTAAGTTATTCTTTTTTTAACGTCGCTATAATAACTTGCATTCTGCAAAAGTAGTAATGACGGAGTCTTTCGCACTCGGAGAGAAATTAAAATCATTAAGAAGCCATTGTAAACACGTTTCAGGTGTAAGGAAATATCCTTTTCTACTTTCAGGTGCACGCTGTCGTTGAGGTCTTTCGTCTGCAGACGGGTTTAGTGCAACTCTCCACGCCCGCCGTACTCTTCGTCTCTGCTGCTACCTACACCT
Organism: Schistocerca piceifrons; assembly: GCF_021461385.2. Lineage (NCBI taxonomy): Eukaryota > Metazoa > Arthropoda > Insecta > Orthoptera > Acrididae > Schistocerca > Schistocerca piceifrons. The sequence goes on along the minus strand of NC_060146.1, from coordinate 93,341,287 downwards.
ACCCGACTCTGTTCACTGCATTCAAGCTTCGGGCTCCCTAGACAATTTTTACCCTCAGTACTTCACTGCATTTGAAACACTGTAATTAGCCGAATACTGTCGCTAGCTGCCTACTGTATCCAGTTGAATATTGCAGTTAGCTGAAATTCTGAGAGAAATGTGGGTAAGCTATAGGGGAAGACGGGTAAGATACCGGGTGATCAAAAAGTCAGTATAAATTTGGAAACTTAATAAACCACGGAATAATGTAGATAGAGAGGTGCAAATGGTTCAAATGGCTCTGATCACTATGGGACTAAATTTCTGAGATCATCAGTCCCCTAGAACTTAGAACTACTTAAAACCTAAGGACATCACACACATCCATGCCCGAGGCAGGATTCGAACCTGCGACCGTACCAGTCGCGCGGTTCCGGACTGAGCGCCTGAACCGCTAGACCACCGCGGCCGGCTAAAAATTGACACACATGCTTCGAATGACATGGAGTTTTATTAGAACCGAAAAAACACCCCATACTGCTAGACGCGTCAAAGATCTCTTCCGTGCGTCGTTTGGTGATGATCGTGTGCTCAGCCGCCACTTTCGTCATGCTTGGCCTCCCAGGTCCCCAGACCTCAGTCTGTGCAATTATTGGCTTTGGGGTTACCTGAAGTCGCAAGTATATCGTGATCGACCGACATCTCTGGGGATGCTGAAAGAGAACATCCGACGCCAATGCCTCGCCCTAACTTCGGACATGCTTTACAGTGCTGTTCACAACATTATTCCTCGACTACAGCTATTGCTGAGGAATGATGGTGGACATATTGAGCATTTCCTGTAAAGAACATCATCTCTGCTTTGTCTTACTTTGTTATCCTAATTATTGCTATTCTGATCAGATGACGCGCCATCTGTCGGACATTTTTTGAACTTTGGTTCTAATAAAACCCCATGTCATTCCATGCGTGTGTGTCAATTTGTACCTCTCTATCTACACTATTCCGTGATTTATTCGGTTTTCAAATTTATATTGTCTTTTTGATCACCCGGTACATAACACGTACAAGAACCAAGTCGGAACAATAACAGTGGGACACCAAGTGCTCGGATTAAAAAGAGTTTAGGACAGGAATGCAGCCTTACGCCCCTACTGTTCAATCCTTATGTCGAAGAAGCACCTACTGAAATAAAAGAGAGATTAAAGTGTGGGATTAAAATTCATTGCGATATCAATGATAAGCTGTGCTGATGACATTTCCTACGTCAGTGAAACTGACGAAGAATTACCAGATCTGTTCAATGGAACGATCAGTCTTATGTTTACAGAATGTGGACTGAAAGTAAATCGAAGATAGCCGAAAGTAATGACAATTGGCATACATGAGAAGTGAGAAACTTGAGATCAGAACTGAGGATCAGGAAGTAGACGAAGTGAAGGTATTCTGCTGTCTAGGCGACAAAAAAACCGTGATTGTCGAAGCAAGGAGGGCATAAAAAGTGGAATAGCGCTGGCCAGAAAGGTACTCCTGTCAAAGAGGTCTACTAATACCATACATAGGCCTTCACTTGAAAAATAAATTTCTGAGAATGTAGGTTTGGAGCACAGCATTGTATGGTACTGAGATATGGACAGTGGGAATTTCGGAACAGAAGAGAATCGAAGCATTTCAGATGTGGTGCTACAGAACAATAATGAAATTTAGGTGGACTGAGAAGGCACGTAATCGCGAGATTCCCCGCAGAATCGGCGAAGAAAGGAATATATGGAATCACTGAGAAGAGGAAGAAGAAGAAGAAGAAGAAGAAGAAAGGACAGGATGACAGGGCACCTCTTAAGAGATCACGGAATAGTTTCGTTGTTACTAGAGGGTACTGTACAGGTAAAAAGTGTAGAAGAAGTCAGGAATCAGAATATACAGAGGAAATAATTGAGGACGTAGGTTGCAAGTGCTGCTCTGACAGAAAGAGGTTGGCACAGGAGAGGAATTCGTGCTGGGATTCATCAGACCAGTCAGGAGACTGATGACTCAAAAACAAATAAACGAATAAAATAAAAAAATAGCAGGCAACGAAAACGTAACACTTCATCCACAGAAGGATACGAGCGCATGCTCAAAAATTATGTTGAAATGGTCCGGTAGCCACCTTTCATTAGTCTGGTAGCCCATTTTCACTAGCATTTCTCTTTCTTTTCCTTGTTTCTCTTTTCTCATAACTCTCATAGTGGTGTGATTGAATGAATGTCGTTGTATGTCACGTTGGTAGACGGTGGCGTAGTCTGCTGCAGAAAGTCTGCGATAGTCGTACAAATTCAGCACCAGTTGTACAGAATAGCCAACTCTCGTAGTGGTCAAGTAGGCAAAGAGGTTTGCGCTACTAGTGAGAAATCCGCCTGCGTTAGGTTGGTGGCGGAAATGGCATCTTTGGGTTTTCCGGGCCACGCGGAACGTGGAGGAGGCTGCAGAAGAAAAAGGGAGGCAGTCTGCCGCAGGCACGGGAAGCGTCCACAGCTGTCCTCCAGTCGAAGAATGGTGAGTTAGACTGACCGCGTGGCGCGTTGTTACTTGGCGAGGGGAGAGCTGTTAGCTTTTGGTCTCGCTTTTCAACTCTGAAAGATTGCTTTATGCAAAACTTTGGCAGATTTTTCTTTTAGTAAATTTCTATAGCAGACTTGGATCCACCGGAAGAGCGCCACACAAAGGTGTCGATGAGAAGTGAGCACTCGCTTCTGTATGAATGTCTGTTTGCCTTCAGCTGTGCCTGTATAAGCTTTCATTTCTCTAAATATTAATAGCTTTGCCTTCTCGTAAATTTCCCTTGCTTTATGCATCTTTAGTCCGTGGGGAGCCGACCACGTGGTTGAACATTAGAGTTTGTTGGGCTACCCGCTATCGTCATCACTAACTGTCCGGTCTCATATTTGTATTAAAGAATGTTAACTGTTCATGATTGTGCGGTGTGATATTGTTGCAACTTGGCCACGATACCTAGAAATTGCGTCTCCACAAACCACGTGGGCAAGCGGGTGTACTGCGAAACGTGTACCGTTTCACGAGTTACTGCGATCAGTTATCAGGCAACAGCAGTTGTATGAATGATTCACATCAATGATTTTAGGTGTAGATTATAACGGTGTATGTATGGATGCTTTTCTTTAATGTTTTAGGAATTAATGTTATCAGGAATTCTGTACATGCCTCACATCCATATCTTAGGAATAAATGATTTCATACACAATTTTCTCTTGCATTCCGAGGTTACGTTTTTGCACCTAAGCCACTCACATCGTAGCATTCCTGTTAGCACATCCAACGCGTTTCCTTACGCACGGGTCCAGTGATTAGTTTAGCCTTTTATTTTAAAACAAATGCTTTAGATTAAGTCTTATTTTCAGGTGTGTTGCTGGGAGCTGATCTTCTGCACAGTGTTTATGCATGTGCTATTTTATTTTAAATGGTTGATTCTCGTGGACAGTGCACGGGAAATACTATTAATTACATCGCATCCCTTATGAGCGATATCATGACGTACGTATTCTTATAAGTTTTTGGTCTGTGATCGAATTAATTTATTTTCCGACTCGGCCAAACCTTTGATTAGTTGTATGGTTAAAGTCGGTGGCGACCCTAATCTTCTCACGTTAATTTCACAATCAATAAGCATTTCCATTCCCACATTTCCACTCTTAACGCAATAACCCGTAGAAACAGGTCAGTTACAATGTCTTCAATTTTTTGTTCTGTTCGTAATATCAGTTGAGGTAACATGGTAGTGTGTCATGTAACTATGTCTGTGCGCGAAAAAAAAAGTAAAATAAATTTTAAAAAATATAAAAACCTTCACGGTGCTGCGAGACACTCAAAAAACTGAAAAAAGAATTCGAAGAGTTCGTAAACACATAAGAGCATCCTTTTCTTTAACATGGGAATGCCATACTACTCACCAGCGTTCCGCCATCTGCAACAACCGGATGCCTTGGCTTGACTGTGACAGACCGTACAGAATGAAGCTTTCACTCTGTAGCAGAGAAGCAGAGTGCGTGCTGATGTGAAACATCTTGGCAGATTATAGCTGTGAGGCGGACCGAGACTCGAAGTCGGGAACTTTGCCTTTCGCGACCAAGTGCTCTCGGTCCGATTCACAAATTGATGTGCCAGGACGTTACATCCACTTTACAGTACGACTTGGTCCCATCCGATTTCCGTCTCTTTCCAGGACTTAAAGAGAACCTTCGGGGGTTTCACTTTGAAAGTAATGCAGCGGTGCTAACACAGATGATGTTGTGGCTCTGTCAAAAGAGTCAAGTGGTGGTATCAACAAACTGGTCTCTCGTTGGGAGAAAATTATTCGGCGCCGCGGTGATTATGTTTATATATAGCTATGTAGTCATGAAGAATAAAGATGTATAATTTTAATAACGTTTGTTTTATTTAAAAATCTTTAAGAACTTTCTCATTAAAAATTCGGAGACATTATTTTCCAGCACGCCCTCGCAATATATTAACAATTCTCTGCATAGTTCTTACGAATTTCTTTTGAGATGGGAAACTGGACAAAAGAAAGTAAGTGGAGGAAAATTACCAATAAATCTTTCACATTCTGCGAAAATAATTTTAATAAGACACAATCTGGAAAATCAGCAATTACTAGAACACACAGTCCCTAAGGAAAATATGTAATTAGTCAACACAGTTGAAACCTGTAAGCCAGCAAGTGATCCAGAGCCGACGGCACAGTTGCTCAGCGTGGAAAAAAAAAAAAAAAAAGAAGACATATAAATTGTGATAAATAATCTCCATTGGCGGCCGAAGACTTCCCGCATAAGGAGAATTCACCTTCATTCTGCCAAAGGCCTTGTCAAAGAGGGCGGGGAGCGGGGTGGGAAACTGCCCCTTAAGGCAGAAGAATCAGCAATTTTCAACGGCATGAGGAAGCAGAAGGCAATGGAAACCACTGCATTAAAGTCACGTAACGTGTATCCACACAGGACATGTGGCCTGTAATTGAAAAAGTGTCATGATGATCTCTCCATTGACAAAGGACTCCGGAATAGTCCCCCATTCGGATCTCCGGGGGGGCTGCCAGGGGGGGGGGAGGGGAGGGTGACCATGAGAAAAAGATTGAATTAACAACGAAAGGATACCTTTCTAGGAGTCTAAGCGTGGAATGTTAGAAGCTTCCCCACCACTGAGGAAGTAGAATATTTGAAAAGAGAAATGCAAAGGCTCAATATGGATATACTATGGCTCAGTGAAGTGAAAAGAAGATAAGGATTTCTGGTCAGATGAGTAGAGAGGAATATCAGCAGCAGCAGAAAATGGTATAACGGCAATAGGACTCGTTATGAATAGGAAGGTACGTCGGAAAGTGTGTTACTGTGAAGTACAGTGATAGGGTTCTTCTTATCAGAATGGGCAGCAGATCTGACATTGATAGTTCTGTTATACATTCCGACGTCGCAAGCTGAAGATGAAGAGATAGAGAAAGAGTATGAGGATATTGAAAGGGTAATACAGTACGAAAAGGGAGATAAAAATCTAATTGTCATGGGGGACTGGATTGAAGTTGTAGGGGAAGGAGCAGACAAAAAGGTTATAGGAGAATATATGCTTGGGACAATAAATGAGAGAGGAGAAAGAGTAACAAATTTCAGAAAGTGATATCGAATGTTCAAGAATCGCAATAGGAGGAGGTATACTTGGAAAAGATCGACTGATACGGGAAGGTATCAGTTAGATTACATCATGGTCAGACAGAGATTATGAAATCAGATACCGGTTAGTAAGGTGTACCCAGGTGCAGATATTCGAAAGGAATATTTGCAAAACTCTGACAAGGAGATGGATCAGGATGATAGGACATCTGTTGAGACATCAGGAAATGACTATCATGGTACTATAGGGAGCTATAGAGGGAAAAATCTATAGTAAAAGAGAGAATTGGAATTCATCCACTAAGTAGATAGCAACTGCGAGATGAATAGGTTAGCACAGGAAAGGAATTCGTGCCGGGTCGCATCAAACAAGTCAGAAGACTGATGACCCAAACAAAAAGAGAAGCCCAGCAAGTGAGAAAATCAATGAGGAACCATAACAAATAGCCCGTAGTTAAATCGGAAAAATATCTAAATTCTTTTTAGAAAATATGACTCAAGCTGACTGCATAAGGGAATGTACAAATAAAATTTAAAGGACAGCGCTCTCAAGGCTTCCACTAAAACAGAAAGTTCTGAATATCAAATTAAACGACACAGAAGTAGCACAAATATCGATAAATTAAGGATAGATTTCAAACCGTACTAAACAGGAATGACTGGGCTATGAATGTACAGAAAGTTTCAGATGTATAGGTTACCTACTTGTAAAGAATCAAATTAGTTCAGACCTAAAACATGGAACACAATAGAGCGGATAGCTACGAATGTCTCTGCAATCTACACACTACCGTCGTCACCTACCTAGTCCAGTGATCGTCAGTGACTATGAATATTTGCACACTGACCGTGTATTATATAGCCATAAATAGCAGAATAAGTCTCAGGGGTACCATCCACCAAATCCGAGAGACTTGCTTCTCGGACATATGAGTTGCTAGATTAGCTCCAGCTTTTCTCTGGGGGGGTGGGGGTGGTGGTGGTGGGAAGGGGGTAAGTCATAATTCTTCTGACTAGTTTGATGCGGCCCGACACCAATTCATCTCCTTTGCCGACCTCTTCATCTCAGAGTAGCACTTGTAACCTATGTCCTCAATTATTTACTGAATGTATTCCAATCTCTGTCTTCCTCTACATTTTTTGCACTCTACAGCACTCTCCAGTACCATTGAACTCATTCCCTGATGTCTTAACACATGTCGTATCATCCTATCCATCTCCTTGTCGGTGTTTTCCACATGTTCCTTTCCTCTCTGATTCTGCGCAGGAACTTTTCATTCCTTACCTTATCAGTTCACCAAGTTTTCAACATTCGTCTGCAGCACCACATATCAAATGCAGAGATTTCCACATATTCCTTTCCTCTCCGATTTTGCACAGGGCCTCTTTCATTCCATACCTCACCTAATTTTCAACATCCGTCTGCGACGCCACATCTCAAATACTTCAGTTCTCTTCTGTTCCGGTTCTCACACCGTCCATGCTTCACTACCATACAATTTTGTACTCCAGACGGGCATCCTCAGAAATTTCTTCTTCAAATGTTTGATACCAGTGCCTATGTCTGATACTAGTAGACTTCTCTTGGACAGGAATGCCCTTTTCGCCAGTGCTAGTCTGCTTTTGATGTCCTTCTTGCTCCATCCGTCATTGGTTATTTTACTGCCCACGTAGTACTATTCCTTAACATTATCTACTTCGTGACCAACTATCCTGATTCGTTCTCATTTCTGCTACTTCTCATTACTTTCGTCTTTCTTCGTTTTCCTCTCAGTCCATATCCTGTACTCATTAAACTGCTCATCCCATTCAACATATCCTGTAATTTTTCACTTTCACTCAGGACAGCAATGTCCTCAGCGATTCGTGTCATCGATATTAATCCACCTTGAATTTCAGTTTCACTCCTGAACTTTCTTTTTATTTCCTTCATTGCTTTTTCAATGTACTGATTGAACAGTAGGTGCGAATGACTACATTGCTTACAGGCTTTTTAATCCGAGCACTTCGTTCTTGATCGTCCACTCTTATTTTTCCCTCTTGGCTCTTGTACATATTGTATATTATCCGTCTTTCCCTATAGCTTACTGCTATTTTTCTCCTATTTCCAACATCTTGCACTATTTAACATTGACGAACGCTTTTTTCAGGTTGAAAAATCCTATGAACGTGTCTTGATTTTTCTTTAGTCTTCCTTCCATTATCAAACGCAACGTAAGAATTGCCTCTCTGGTGCCTTTGCCTTTTCTAAAGCCAAAATGATAGACATCTATCACATCCTTAATTTTCTATCCCATTCTTCTGTACATTATTCTTGTCAGCAACTTGGATGCGTGAGCTGGTAAGCTGACTGTGCGATAATTCTCGCACTTCCCAACCCTTACAGTCTTCAGAATTTTGTGGATGATATTTTTCTGAAAGTCAGGTGGTATATCGCCATACTCATACGTTCTACACACCAACGTGAATAGTCGTCTTGATTAGAAATTCTCATGGAATGTTATTGATGCCTTCTACCTTATTTGGTCTTAAGTAATCCAAGCTCTTTTAAATTCTAATTCAGTGGATCCTCTATCTCTTCTAAATCGAATCCCCTTTCTTCTTCTATCACATCAGACAAATCTTTCCCCTCGTAGAGGTTTTCAGTGTATTCTTTCCACCTATCCGCTCTCTCCTCTACATTTACTAGTGGAATAACGGTTGTGCTCTTTATGTTACTATTCTTGCTTTTAATGTCACCGAAGGCTGTTTTGAGTTTCCTGTATGCTGAATCTGTCCTTCCGGCAATCACTTCTTTTTTTCGATTTCTTCACATTTTTCATGCAGATTTCATCTTAGCTTCCCTGCTCTTCCTATTTATTTCATTCCTCTGCGACTTGTGTTTCTGTATTTCTGAGTTTCCCGTCTTTCCGTCTTTCATCGATCAGCTGAAGTATTTCTACTGTTACCCATGGTTTCTTCGTAGTTACGTTCTTTGTACCTATGTTTTTCTTTCTCGCTTCTGTAACTGTCCTTTTTAGGGATGTACATTCCTCTTCAACAGTAGTTCCTACCGGAATATTCTTTATTGCTTTATCTACAGCCTTAGAGAACTTCAAGCGTATCTCGTCATTCCCCAGCACTTCCGTATCTTAGATCTTTGCCTATTGATTCTTCTGGACTAATTTCTTAAAAGTCAACCTACTCTTCATCACTACTACATTGTGATCTGAGTATGTATCGGCTCCTGGGTGTGCCTTACAATCCAGAATCAGATTTCGGACTCTGTCTGACCATGATGTAATCCAATTGATATCTTCCCTTATCGCCCGGCCTTTTCCAAAAAAATGGTTCAAATGGCTCTGAGCACTATGGGACTTAACTATGAGGTCATCAACCCCTAGAACTTAGAACTACTTAAACCTAACTAACCTAAGGACATCACAGACTGTAGCGCCTAGAACCGCTCGGCAACAACGGCCGGCTCATCTTAGATGAATGAGCTGTTAAGTTGCTTGTGCGATAATTCTCGCACTTGTCGGCTCTTGCAATCTTCAGAGTTGTGTGAGCGATGTTTTTCCGAAAGTCGTAAGGGATGTCACCAGTCTTATGCATTTTACACGAAAACAGACAGCCGGCCGTTGTGGCCTACCGGTTCTAGGCGCTTCAGTCAGGAATCGCGCGACCGCTACGGTCGCAGGTTCGAATCCTGCCTCGGGCATTGATGTGTTTTATGTCCTTAGGATAATTAGGTTTAAGTAGTTCTACGCTCTAAAAACAGGACCTGTGGTCTAGGGATAGCGTCTTTGATTCACAATCAAAACGTCTTCGGTCCCGGGTTCGACCACCGCCACTGCCTAAATTTTGATAGATAATCAGCATTGGCGGCCGAAGACTTCCGGCATAAGAAGTCAGCCTCATTCTGCCAACGGCCTTGTCAAAGAGGGCGGAGGAGCGGATAGAGGTTCAGGGCACTCTCTTGTCCTAGGGGTGGGAAATTGCCCCTAAAGGCGGAAGAATCAGCAATGATCAACGACATGAGGATGTAGAAGGCAATGGAAACCACTGCATTAAAGACACGTAACGTGTATCCACAGGACATGTGGCCTGTATTTGAAGAAGTGTCATGATGATCTCTCCATTGGCAAAAGATTCCGGAATAGTCCCCCATTCGGATCTCCGGGAGGGGACTGCCAAGGGGGAGGTAACCATGACAAAAAGATTGAATAATCAACGAAAGGATAACGTTCTACGAGTCAGGGCGTGGAATGTCAGAAGCTTGAACGTGATAGGGAAACCAGAAAATCTGAAATGGGAAATGCAAAGGCTCAATCTAGATATAGTAGGGGTCAGTGAAGTGAAGTGGAAGGAAGACAAGGATTTCTGGTCAGATGAGTATCGGGTAATATCAACTGCAGCAGAAAATGGTATAACAGGTGTAGGATTCGTTTTGAATGGGAGGGTAGGGCAGAGGGTGTGTTACTGTGAACAGTTCAGTGACCGGATTGTTCTAATCAGAATAGACAGCAGACCAATACCGACAACGATAGTTCAGGTATACATGCCGACGTCGCAAGCTGAAGATGAACAGATAGAGAAAGTGTATGAGGATATTGAAAGGGTAATGCAGTATATAAAGGGGGACGAAAATCTAATAGTCGTGGGCGACTGGAATGCAGTTGTAGGGGAAGGAGTAGAAGAAAAGGTTACAGGAGAATATGGGCTTTGGACAAGGAATGAAAGAGGAGAAAGACTAATTGAGTTCTGTAACAAGTTTCAGCTAGTAATAGCGAATACCCTGTTCAAGAATCACAAGAGGAGGAGGTATACTTGGAAAAGGCCGGGAGATACGGGAAGATTTCAATTAGATTACATCATGGTGAGACAGAGATATCGAAATCAGATACTGGATTGTAAGGCGTACCCAGGAGCAGATATAGACTCAGATCTCAGATCTCAGATATAGTGAACAAGAGTAGGGTGCAGTTCAAGACATTAGTCAGGAAGAATCAATATGCAAAGAAGTGGGATACGGAAGTACTAAGGAATGACGAGATACGTTTGAAGTTCTCTAACACAATAGATACAGCAATAAGGAATAGCGCAGTAGGCAGTACAGTTGAAGAGGAATTGACATCTCTAAAAAGGGCCATCACAAAAGTTGGGAAGGAAAACGTAGGTACAAAGAAGGTAGCTGCGAAGAAACCATGGGAAACAGCAGAAATACTTCAGTTGATTGATGAAAGGAGGAAGTACAAACATGTTCCGGGAAAATCAGGAATACAGAAATACATGTCGCTGAGGAATGAAATAAATAGGAAGTGCAGGGAAGCTAAGACGAAATGGCTGCAGGAAAAATGTGAAGACAGCGAAAAAGATATGATTGTCGTTAGGACAGACTCAGCATACAGGAAAGTTAAAACAACCTTTGGTGACATTAAAAGCAACGATGGTAACATTAGGAGTGCAACGGGAATTCCACTGTTAAATGCAGAGGAGAGAGCTGATAGGTGGAAAGAATACATTGAAAGCCTCTATGAGGGTGAAGATTTGTCTGATGTGATAGAAGAAGAAACAGGAGTGGATTTAGAAGCCATAAGAGATCCAGTATTAGAATCGGAATTTAAAAGAGCTTTGGAGGACTTACGGTCAAATAAGGCAGAAGGGATAGATAACATTCCATCAGAATTTCTAAAATCATTGGGGGAAGTGACAACAAAACGACTATTCACGTTGGTGTGTGGAATATATGAGTCTGGCGATATACCATCTGACTTTCGGAAAAGTATCATCCACACAGTTCCGAAGACGGCAAGAGCTGACAAGTGCGAGAATTATCGCACAATCAGCTTAACAGCTCATGCATCGAAGCTGCTTACAAGAATAATATACAGAAGAATGGAAAGGAAAATTGAAAATGCGCTAGGTGACGATCAGTTTGGCTTTTGGAAAAGTAAAGGGACGAGAGAGGTAATTCTGACGTTATGGCTAATAATGGAAGCAAGGCTAAAGAAAAATCAAGACACTTTCATAGGATTTGTCGACCTGGAAAAAGCGTTCGACAATGTAAAATGGTGCAAGCTGTTCGAGATTCTGAAAAAAGTAGGGTAAGCTATAGGGAGAGACGGGTCATATACAATATGTACAACAACCAAGAGGGAATAATAAGAGTGGACGATCAAGAACGGAGAGCTCGTATTAAGAAGGGTGTAAGACAAGGCTGTAGCCTTTCGCCGCTACTCTTCAATCTGTACATCGAGGAAGCAATGATGGAAATAAAAGAAAGGTTCAGGAGTGGAATTAAAATACAAGGTGAAAGGATATCAATGACACGATTCGCTGATGACATTGCTATCCTGAGTGAAAGTGAAGAAGAATTAAATGATCTGCTGAACGGAATGAACAGTCTAATGACCACACAGTATGGTTTGAGAGTAAATCGGAGAAAGACGAAGGTAATGAGAAGTAGTAGAAATGAGAACAGCGAGAAACTTAACATCAGGATTGATGGTCACGAAGTGAATGAAGTTAAAGAATTCTGCTACCTAGGCAGTAAAATAACCAATGACGGACGGAGCAAGGAGGACATCAAAAGCAGACTCGCTATGGCAAAAAAAAAGGCATTTCTGGCCAAGAGAAGTCTACTAATATCAAATACCGGCCTTAATTTGAGGAAGAAATTTCTGAGGATGTACGTCTGGAGTACAGCATTGTATGGTAGTGAAACATGGACTGTGGGAAAACCGGAACAGAAGTGAATCGAAGCATTTGAGATGTGGTGCTATAGACGAATTTTGAAAATTAGGTGGACTGATAAGGTAAGGAATGAGGAGGTTCTACGCAGAATCGGAGAGGAAAGGAATATGTGGAAAACACTGATAAGGAGAAGGGACAGGACCTCTGCTAAGACATGAGGGAATGACTTCCATGGTAGTAGAGGGAGCTGTAGAGGGCAAAACCTGTAGAGGAAGACAGAGATTGGAATACGTCAAGCAAATAATTGAGGACGGAGGTTGCAAGTGCTACTCTGAGATGAAGAGGTTAGCACAGGAAAGGAATTCGTGGCGGGCCGCATCAAACCAGTAAGTAGACTCATGACCAAAAAAAAAAAAAAAAAAAAAAAAAAACGTTCTAGAGGAATGATGACCCCAGATGTTAAGTCCCATAGTGGTTCAAATGGTTCAAATGGCTCTGAGCACTATGGGACTTAACTTCTGAGGTCATCAGTCCCCTAGAACTTAGAACTACGTAAACCTAACTAAGGACAACACACACATCTATACCCGATGCAGGATTCGAACCTGCGACCGTAGCGGTCACGCGGTTCCTGACTGTGGCGCCTAGAACCACTCGGCTACTTTGGCCAGCAGTCCCATAGCGCTCAGAAGAGCCATGTGAACCTTTTTCTTTTTTTTTTTTTTTTTTTGAAAATTAAATACTGGCTATGAGAGTGTATCGTAAGTGCAGAACAAAGCCATACCCGCAGACGAAGAGTCAGGAGAACTTAAATCTAACTAACCTAAGGACATCATACACATCCATGCCCGAGGCACGATTCGAACTTGCGACCGTAGTGGTCACGCGGTTCCTGACTGTAGCGCCTAGAACCCCTTGGCCACTTCGGCCGGCAGTCCCATAGTGCTCAGAGCCATCTGAATCATTTTCTTTGAAAACTGAATACTGGCTATGAGAGTGTATTGTCAGTGCAGATCAAAGCCATACCCGTAGATGAAGAGTCAGTACATGGTGGCTGTATGATATGTCTCACTGCCCGAGTGATACATACATTCTACGCACCAACATGAATAGTCGTTTTGTTGCCTCTCCTAGGACCGATTTTAGAAATTGTGGTGGAATCTTTGTTGTGCATGATAAATGATTGAGGCCGCGCTACCGGTAGCAGTTGGGGGTGGGTGTACCGGACGCTGCGCATCGCCTGCGCCGACCTGACCTTCCCACGCCTGCCCCCGCCGCCCCCACTTCCGGCGGCCACAGTGACCAGCCGAGGGTCCGCCGGCCGGCCTTCCAGCCTTGGCCGAGGTCAGGGCGCACCAAGGCCAGAGCAGGCAACTGTTCAGCCGTACAGCTGGCCGGCGCGCCGCGGCTCACAGCTGCCCGCCGGCCTTGGCTGCCACAACACGCACACTGCTGCTGCTCCTCACTCACTCCAACTTTCTCCAACTACTCATCTAGTTCAGTTTGTTGTTGTTGTTGTTGTGGCCTTCAGTCCTGAGAATGGTTCGATGCAGTTCTCCATGCTACTCTATCCTGTGCAAGCTTCTCCATCTCCCAGTGCCTACTGCAACCTACATCCTTCTAAATCAGCTTAGTGTTCTCATCTCTTGGTCTCCCTCTACGATTTTTACCCACCACGCTGCCCTCCAATACCACACTGGCGATCCCTTGATGCCTCAGAACATGTCCTACCAACCGATCCCTTCATCTAGTCAAGTTGTGCCACAAACTTCTCTTCTCCCCAGTCCTATCCAGTACCTCCTCATTAGTTATGTGATCTACCCATCTAATCTTCAGCATTCTACTGTAGCACCACATTTCGAAAGCTTCTATTCTCTTCTTGTCCAAACAATTTATCGTCCATGTTTCACTTCCATACATGGCTACACTCCATACAAATACTTTCAGAAACGACTTCCTGACACTTAAATCTATGCTCGACGTTAACAAATTTCTCTTCTTCAGAAACGCTTTCCCTGCCATTGCCAGTCTACATTTTATACCCTCTCTACTTCGGCCATCATCAGTTATTTTGCTCCCCAAATATTAAAACTCCTTTACTACTTTAAGTGTCTCATTTCCTAATCTAATTCCCTCAGCATCACTCGATTTAATTCAACTACATTCCATTATCCTCGTTTTGCTTTTGTTGATGTTCATCTTATATCCTCCTTTCCAGACACTATCCATTCTGTTCAATTGCTCTTCCAAGTCCTTTGCTGTCTCTGACAGAATTACAGTGTCATCGGCGAACCTCAAAATTTTTATTTCTTGTCCATAGATTTTAATACCTACTCCGAATTTTTCTTTTGTTTCCTTTATTCCTTGCTCAATATACAGATTAAATAATATCGGGGAGAGGCTACAGCCCTGTCTCACTCCCTTCCCAACCACTGCTTCCCTTTCGTGTCCCTCGACTCTTATAACTGCCATCTGGTTTCTATACAAATTGTAAATAGCTTATCGCTCCCTGTATTTTACCCCTGCCACCTTCAGAATTTGAAAGAGAGCGTTCCAGTCAACATTATCAAAAGATTTATCTAAGTCTACAAATGCTAGAAACATAGGTTTGCCTTTCCTTAATTTAGCTTCTAAGAGAAGCCATAGGGTCAGTGTTGCCTCACGTGTTCCAATATTTCTACAGAATCCAAACTGATCTTCCCCGAGGTCGGCTTCTACCAGTTTTTCCATTCGTCTGTAAAGAATTCGCGTTAGTATTTTGCAGCCGCGACTTATTAAACTGATAGTTCGGTAATTTTCACATCTGTCCACACCTGGTTTCTTTTTAAAGTCTGTGGGTATTTCGCCTGTCTCATATATCTTGCTCACCAGATGGTAGAGTTTTGTCAGGACTGGCTCTCCCAAGGCTGTCAGTAGTTCTAACGGAATGTTGTCAACTTATCATCTTCATCTACACTGCTCTGCGAACCTTAAAGACTGAAGGGAGTATTAACTACTCGTTGGAAATGAACGAAAGCGGGGGACTAGGCAGCAAGAGGTCTCCCAGACGGGTGTCAAATGGTGTGAGGTGGGACCCACGAGAAATACGGGACCCGGAACGTCACACTTGTAAACTTTTCCGCCATATATCGCGAACTCTGGACACCTAGCAGCGCCCACCGGTAATCACTGTGACAATGAAAAGGTAGCCTCAGAACACCTTAACTCTGTCGTGTACTATGGAGAGCTTTCATACATTTCAACGCGCAGTCAGGATTTACAAAGCTCGTCTGAAATAGCTGCTCGCTCCCCGAAGGCTGATGGCACTCTTAAGACCGGCAGAGTCACGTACCTTTCTCGTGGGCATCGGCTTCATGTCCACATGGAACTGGCCCCACATCACCAATCAGCCGAAACGACAGCGGCTGCGTCAATCTGCGATCAGTTACAGTACACTTCAGAGGTGTTCTTCATTGCAACGCCCGTAGACTACATCTGGATGATATTACACGTGAAAGGGTCATTGGGAATTTGCAGCGAGGACAGAACGTGACTGAGATGGGTGTTACGATTAATCAAGGAAATCCCCCAGTTGGGAAACGGGGCCAAAATTAGTTGGTTACTGTCGAGTTGCAATTTACAATTTCTTTATTGATTACTTCAACCATTAAAAGTCATTTCTTTATGACTTGACCAGGAACAGATCCAAAAAGCTAGTAGGCATAAGTGCCTTTTCAAAACAATTTACTTTACAGTAAACGGCCAAGCCATTTTATTTAAAACCGACTTTGGTAAAACATTTGATAACAAATCAATATTTTCCAAGTAATAACATTAAAAACTTTACTTTACCGTTAATAGCTAAGCCATTTTACTTAAAACAAACTTTGATAAAGCTTTCCAAGTAATGAAACAAAAAAAAACACCAATTTCCATACAATTTCGCTACCGAACATATAGGGAGCCAACTTCTTTTAAACTTTGGCACAACAAAATATTAAATTACAAGGGCTCGCTAACAGGGAGGCAGAACAAGCATTTTCAAAGGATGCCAAGTAGATTAAAACAATCAAAGTAAAGATACAGTCATTCACCTTTTACAATAAGTAAAAATTTTAAAGCCACATAATTTTAAAAACCCACCAATGAAAGGCAAACTTAACCTTTCTAAACAGTGGCCAAAAACAATCAGAGTAAAATACAACCATTTAATATTTTACAATAACTAACAACTTTAATACCATGTCCTGCCACCAAAATGTCCTGGGGTAGAAATAATTAACTGACCGGGTGTAAGGGCGGCCGCAATTGTCTCCCGAAGGATGCTCAGGCTAGAAGCGGACTAACAGGCCCACAACGCCTCACATTCAGCAATCACATCGACCTCACGCGAGGCCAGTGGAGGAGGAGGAGGAAACAAATCAGAAACCAAAATCCCCGACCAAAATACATTTCCTCCCAGGCAGTACTAATAAGAAGTCAAAAGATCACTGTCTATAATTACGCCGGCGACAGGGACAGGAAATCCGAACGTAGGAGGCCACAAGCCAGAAAAAATGTAATCTAAAACAATAATCCCTGCCCAAAAATACACTTCCTACCGGGCAGTACTAATAAGATGCGGAAAAGATCACTGTCTATAAATACACCGGCGACAAGGACAGGAAACCCGAACGCAGGAGGCCAGAATGCAGAAAAGACGCTGGTTGCACAAACCAAAATTCTTCAATTAGCATCTAAACCTTTAACCAACTTAACTTGCAGTTTATCAGAGAAACAGCAGGTGAACTCCGATGCTTAGTTTCCTCACACCCGACCGTGTACACGTCGCCAGCGTACCCAACTGGGCACAGTCATACAGCCACGCGCTCTGTCACCGGAGACCTCGTCTTCTCTGCACCCAGGGCGGCGAAATACCATTCCTCAGGCTAGCCGAGTTACTAGTCCATCATTCCCGCCTCCAGACGGAAAATTTAAAGACATCCGTTACCGCTCCCACCAAGTAGTGACGGAACCACAGCCGTGGCCCCCGGGTGTTCACAGCAAGAGCTTACAGCCTTGTCCCGTCAGCTCGTCCCACTCGTCTCGCACCGCCAGGATAGACCACGCGGCTTCTCGGAACAACAGCCAACTCTCCACCGCCACTCCACGCCGCTGTCTCATCGTACGACATTCTCTAATTCCCGATTTTAAAAACCGACCGACCGACTTGTCACCGCTGGGCAAGCAACCGGCCATCCCCCCAAGATCTTATTCCCTTACACAAGGCTAGGAGGAAGCAACGACTCGAAGATCGATAAGACCAGACACGCCGCCAGAAGGGAATCTCAACAGAATCGTACGCAGCATAACGATAAATATGAAAGAATCAATTAACGATGGAATGGAAGGACTCAGAAAATCATTACAGCGCGATATATGTTGAGAGCCGACACACGGCTCAGTGACGAGTGTAGCCCAGGAGTTTGGTGTTGCTCGAAACGTTGTTTGACTCGCACGGGAAGCGTTCCGAAACACAGCCACAGCAGCAGATGACCGCTACCTTGTGCAACAGGAAAGGAGGTACCCACGTCAAAAAGTGGGTGTGGTGCAGTCGTACCACAATTAACACCACAGCAAGGCACGTAACCTCACGCTCCACAGGGGCAAGTCGACTTCCTAAGGGTGGTTGTTGTTGTGTTCTCCCCACTCGTCTAATATAGGGTGCCTAGGAAAGCTGCTTTCTCGGATCGTTAGACAACAGTTCAAGCAAATCGTATTAATGTAGCTTGTTACAGTAAGTTAAATTGACAATACTTGTTTTGCAAATCAAACTGCCTTTTCCCGCTGCTAGTTATTTTGTTAATCCCATACGCGTTTCGCCTTCTCCTTTTCTAAGGCATCATCAGTGGCATCTATAATGATACAGTCTTGTTAGTTATAGATTATCAAACAGTTCGCTTCGCGGTTTTTTGTAAAAATGCAATTATTTACGATTTGCTGATCTGCGTTTCCTCACATCTGGTCTGGAGGTCGCACTACCACTTTTATCACTGTTGTATATTCACACCTTTGTGTTTTCGCCATCCACATACTGTTCACCATGTTTCTCACTCTTTTTTGTGGTGGACTATCGTTCTTCTGTCACCTGATACAAACATTACGTCGTACACTTCTTTTTACAGCGTAAATATTGCGACGCAATTCCGTGTTTCATCGTCTTTGGTATGTTACCTATGTGTTACCACCCTAACGAAGTATATGTTCGTTACTAACTTCCGTTTATTCCGTGTGTGCGTATGAGTGAGAGAGAGGCTGTATCCCCCCGATACAGCCGATTTTTTGTGGGTGTGTGTGGAGAGGGGGGGGGGGGGGAGGGGCGGTGGCGGCTGTACTAGCTGTCAGCGAGTGGCTGAAAACTTTGGGGACAGCTGTTTTGAATTTTCGTTTCAATATTCTGGGGAGGGGTCATGGATGAGTGAGTGTAAAGATGTTGGGTTCTATTATTATTACATTGAACAGTATAATTATATTTAATAATTTAATAATAAGATCAGCAAATCGTAAGTAATTACATTTTTACAAAAAATCGCGAAGTGAACTGTTTGATAATCTATAACTAACAAAACTGTATCGTTATAGACCCCACTGATGATGCCTTAGCCGGCCGCGGTGACCGTGCGGTTCTAGGCGCTACAGTCTGGAACCGGGCGACCGCTACGGTCGCAGGTTCGAATCCTGCCTCGGGCATGGATGTGTGTGATGTCCTTAGGTTAGGTAGGTTTAATTAGTTCTAGGCGACTGATAACCTCAGAAGTTAAGTCGCATAGTGCTCAGAGCCATTTTTTTGATGATGCCTTAGAAAAGGAGAAGGTGCAAGGCTTATGGGATTGATAAAATAACTAGCAGCAGGAAAAGGCAGTTTGATTTGCAAAACAAGTATTTATATGCTTGCTGCGGAGGATGGCCACACAAACAAACTCATTAAATTGACAAAACTTTGCGTATTCACAAAGGTGGGTCGCAAGCAAATGACGACATGCAAATAATCATTGTCCTTTAATATATACAAATCCAATACAAGCAAAACATTGCAGTTCAGAAGTCACTGCTGTAGCGTTTGTATGACGGCTCGTCTTCCAATCGGGCTGCTGCCAGGCGGCGCGGCGCTTGTATTCTCTTCGTGTAGAGGCCGCTCCTGTGTTGATGTCATTCTAGAGAGGGGTCAGTCAACGTACTATTGGCTGACGTCGTCTCACAGCCCTCTCTGTTCCTCCGTTCTTGATCGTCGTTCCGGCGCTTGACGTTACGCCGGAACAGTAGTTTTGATCGCTCCCCTTTTTTCCCCCCTAGCGCTTTTATATACTAGGGTAATTATGTGTGGATTTTTTATAATATTATCTACTGCACGGCATCGCTGATATTGTAGAACTACGTCTATTGCCTCAGCTTTCCTGCTATACATTCACGGAAATATCGGGTGGTCAAAAAGTCAGTATAAATTTGAATAAATCACAGAATAATGCTGATAGAGATGCACAAATTGACACACATGCTTGGAATGATATGGGGTTTTATTAGAACCAAAAAAAATACAAAAGTTCAAAAAATGTCCGACAGATGGCGCTTCATCTGATCAGAATAGCAATAATTAGCATAACAAAGTAAGACAAAGCAAAGATGAAGTTCTTTACAGGAAATGCTCAATATGTCCACCATCATTCCTCAACATTAGCTGTGGTCGAGGAATAATGTTGTGAACAGCACTGTAAAGCATGTCCGGAGTTATGGTGAGGCATTGGCGTCGGATGTTATCTTTCAACATCCCTAGAGATGTCGGTCAATCACGATACACTTGCGACTTCAGGTAACCCCAAAGCCAATGATCGCACGGACTGAGGTCTGGGGACCTGGGAGGCCAAGCATGACGAAAGTGGCGGCTGAGCACACGATCATCACCACACGACGCACACAAGAGATCTTTCACGCGTCTAGCATTATGGGGTGGAGCGCCACCCTGCATAAACATCGTACGTTCCGGCAGGTGTTTATCAGCCAGGCTGGGGATGATGCGATTCTGTAACATATCGGCGTACCTCTCACCCGTCACGGTAGCTGTTACAAAACCAGAATCACACATTTCCTCGAAGAAAAAGGCCCGATAACGGCAGATGTGGTAAATCCAACCCATGCCGTGACTTTCTCGCCATGTAATGCAGTTTCCACGACAGTTCTAGGATTTTCGGTAGCCTAAATTCTGCAGTTGTGGGCGTTGACAGACCATCGGAACGTGAAATGAGCTTCGTCGGTCCACAACACGTTACTCAACCAATCGTCATCTCCCGCCATTTTTTTAAACGCCCACACCGCAAATGTCCTCCGTTTCACTAAATCGCCAGGTAACATTTCATGATGCCGATGGATTTTGTACGCATAGCATCGGAGGGTACGCCTCAGTGCCAACCAAACAGTAGCGTATGGAATGCCGGTGCGACGTGCGACTGCACGAGCGCTGACTTCCCTGTGCATGGGCGAACCCGCTACCGCCTCCATTTCTTCCTGAAGTGTCTCAGCAGCATTACGCCTTGTGCTCGGTCGGCCTCTACGGGGTCTATCGTCTAAACAACCCGTGGCTTCGAACTTCGAAATTTTTCTCGCCACAGCTGCATTTGTCAACGGACATTTACCCGTTCGAATCCCCTTCCAATGGCGATAGGATCGTAACTCTGAACTAGCACATTCCCCATTCTGATAATACAGCTTCACTAAACGCGCCTTTTCAGATAACGTCAACATGCTGCGACTGCCGGCACATCTGATTCTCTGGCTTTTTGTTTTTGTTTTTTTCTTTATTGTGATTTTGATCACCTTACACAAGGCGGGCTGTCAGCAACAGAGTACGCCGCTCTTCAGCCTTCAGTTTTACAATAAGTAATACATATAGGTGACACAGAGAATACAATCAAAACGGCAGGCAAAAAATGTAGTCACTAAAAAAGAAAACACCGAGCCGTTCACGCTGGACGAGAAACATCACTAACACTAGTTCACATGGCGCACATAACATGGATGATGGCGACGGTACACGTGAACAGTGGTGGCGTGACGGCGAACAAACACTAAACACAAACGAAGGCACACACACGAGACTGATGGCGATGATCTCCGGCGCGCGAATGTTCACTGAGCGTGTGCGAGTCTGGGGGCCTGCCAAGACAGG
Organism: Schistocerca piceifrons; assembly: GCF_021461385.2. Classification (NCBI taxonomy): domain Eukaryota; kingdom Metazoa; phylum Arthropoda; class Insecta; order Orthoptera; family Acrididae; genus Schistocerca; species Schistocerca piceifrons. The sequence goes on along the minus strand of NC_060146.1, from coordinate 93,319,798 downwards.
GGGAGGAGGAAGGGGAGTGGGAGAGGGAGAGGGGAGACCAGAGTTGCCATGGGCAGGGGAGATACGGGTAGGGAGGAAGGGGGAGGGGAAGCCTGGGGTAAGAGGGGCGGAGGAAGGGGGATGGGGGAAAAGGAAAGAGAAGGGAGGGAGGGTGCCTAAAGGAAAGGACACAGGAAGTGGGGGGAGGATCAAAGTTGATAGGAGGGGTAGATGGAGGGGAGGAGGACACCATCAGGGAGGGGGAGCTGGCGGACGCCACCTTCGGAGAGGGTAAGGAGGGTGGAGAGATGGAGACCAGGTGGGACATGGGAATATAGGTGCAGCAGTGCGCAGGGGTGGGAGAGGATGGGTGAGACAAGTGGATGAGGAGGATCGAGTTCGCGGGAGGTGTACAGGATCTGTATCCTTTCAAGGAAAAGGAGGAGGTGGGGTAAGGGGATGAGATCGTACAGGATCCTCGTGGGGGAGGGAAGACAGATGCGATAGGCGAGGCGGAGAGCACAGCGTTCAAGGATTTATAAAAGGTAGGGGGGGGGGGGCGGAGATCCAGGCCGGATGAGCGTAACAAAGGATAGGGCGGATGAGGGATTTGTAGGTGTGGAGGATGGTGGAGGGGTCCAGACCCCACATACGGCCGGAAAGGAGCTTGATTAGATGGAGTTGGGAGCATGCCTTGGCTTGGATTGTCTGAGGTGGGGTGCCCAGGAGAGGCGACGATCGAGGGTGAGGCCAAGGTACTTAAGGGCGGGAGTGAGGGCGATAGGATGGCCATAGATGGTGAGATAGAAATCAAGGAGGCGGAAGGAAGGGGTTTTGCCTACAATGATCACCTGGGTTTGGAGGGATTGACCTTGAGCAACCACTGGATGCACCAAGTGGTGAACTGGTCAAGATGGGATTGGAGAAGGTGTTGGGAGCGCTGCAGGGTGGGGGAAAGGGTAAGGAAAGCGGTGTCATCCGCAAACTGGAGAAGGTGGACGGGGGGGTGACAGCGGCGGCATGTCCGCCGTGTACAAAAGGTACAGATGGGGGGAGAGAACGGATCATTGGGGCACACCGGCGGAGGGGAAAAGGTGTAGGAGTCCGCGTTATGGATGGTGACGTAGGAAGGACGGTGGGAGAGAAAGGAGCCGATCAGACGGACGTAGTTAATGGGAAGGGCGAAGGTGTGGAGCTTGAAGAGGTGACCGGAATGCCATAGTCGGTCATAAGCACGTTCGAGGTCTAGGGAGAGGAAGATTGTGGAGCGACGGGAATTAAGCTGGTCGGAAAGGAGATGAGTGAGGTGAAGGAGAAGGTCGTCGGAAGAGAAGGACGGCTGAAAGCCACACTGGGTAACGGGAAGCAGGCGGTGCTGGCGGAGATGCTGGTGGATGTGTTGGGTGAGGATAGATTCCAGGACCTTGCTGAAGACCGAGGTCAGGCTGATGGGACGATAGAAGGAGACGGCGGACGGGGCTTTCCCAGGTTTAAGGAACATCAGGATACGGGAGGTTTTCCACAGGTCTGGGTAGTAACCGGTGGACAGGATTACATTGTAGAGCCTGGCCTGAGTGGAGTTGGATGAGATGATAGGTAGGGTAGCATTTAAACGGGTGTATGTCTGTCGCCAGCCTTGGCGTTTCTTAGCCGCGAGCAAATTACGAATGTGTCGCTGGTGTTGCCGGTGGCGTCGTAGTGTGTCGGGGTCACGCGTGCAGAGGAAGGCATGGTAGAGACGGCAGGATTCACGGAGGAGGAGGACGACCTGTGGGGTTAAGGTAGGACGGTGGGTGTGGATGGCGACAGTAGGGACGTGGGCCTCCACTGCCTCAGTCAAGGTCTGCTGGAGAAAGGAGGCGGCATGGGTTACATCGTCAGGGTGGTGGTAGGTGAAAGGGTGGCTATTGACCTGGGTGGAGAGGGTATCCCAGTAGGCATTCCAGTTGGCACGGGAATAGTCATGGACGTACTTGGGGGGGGGGTCATTACGAGGGTCGTGGTGGGGGCGACGACCGTCTGAAACGGTGAGGAGGACAGGGAGATGGTCGCTACCAATAGGCTCCAGGACATCCACCGTTATGCAGCCAAGGGGGTTGGGGGAGAAAAGGATAACATTGGGAGTGGATTTGGATTCAGGACGTGTGTGCTGGGGGATGGGGATGAGGTCGCCTTGAAGGGAGGAGAGGAACCGATACCACCGCCATAACTGGGCGGCGGAACGTCTATGGATGTTGAGGTCGGTGGCGATCACATAGGAGGAGAAGGTACGGTCAATGTGGGAGAGGAAGTCGAAGGGAATAGGGGCGTTAGGGCGGACATAGATGGTGGCGCAGGTAACGGTAAGGCCGGGGAAGAAGAGACTAACGATCAGGTGTTTGGTGGGGTTGGGAAGGAGAGGTTGGAGCCGAATGGGGATCTAGCGGTGGTGACGAATGGCAACTCTGCCACACGCAATCGGGAGGGGATTATCGGAGCGGTGGAGGAGATAGGGCGAAGTGTGCACGGTGTGGTGGGGTTGGAGGAAGGTTTCATTGAGGAGGAAGGCATCCATGTGGTGGGTGGCAAGGGTGTGCAGGAAGAGGTTCTTTTTGGCGGGAGGGGAGCGGATATTGTTGAAAAGGATACGGTGCTGTCGTGCCATGTCAGGGATTTAGACAAGGGTGTCAAGATGGGAGATGGTGAAATGGGCCTGGTTGTTGGAGTAGGTGGCGTACATTTTGAGTTGGAAAATGGAACGGGCGGCGAGGAATATCTGTTGGAGAGTGTGGGGGCGCTGGAAAGGATGAATATTCTGAAGGATGATGGTGAGGTATCTGATGATGTCCTCAGCGGTAGGGAGTGGGCGAAAGTAATTGCCGGGAGGGGTGGGGGCGTCCAGACGACGGACAGGGACGGTGAGTTCAGGAGTGGTCGGAGGGGGTCGGGCTTTGTTCTTTTGGGAGTAGGTGGGATGGGGGAGATTGCAGGTATTGCAGGAGGGAGGGGATTGAAGGTTAGGACACTGCCGGAGGAAGTGCGCTTGCCTACAATGCGGGCAGGTGGGGGCATCGCGGCACTCAGCTGTTGGGTGTGCGTTATAGTGCAGACACCTCTGGCAGTGCAGGGATTGAGGAGGGGAATGGGAGGGGTCGACCTTGTAGCGCTGGTTGAAGAGGAGGGCACCCTCCTTCAGGAGACGGTCAATGGAGGGGGCGTCCTCGGAGAAAACCCGCATAAGGTGGGTGGGGCCGGCCGAGTTGAAAATGCGGTGGACCGCCCGCACCTCCAGCGTGGGATGCGCCTTGAGCTCCGCCAACACCTCCTCCTCCGTGATCGTCATACTAATCCGAGTGATCACGACTCCTCCTCCGTGATCGACAGACTAATCCGAGTGATCATGGCGGTGAGGGTCGGCGGGTGACACGGGGGTTGGGGTTGGCGGGTAGGAGACGGAGATGGAGCAGAGGTGAGGGAGGCATTGGGGCCAAATCGGGTGATGGGGAGGCGGGACAGGATGTCAGTATGGAGGGTTGGGCTGGGGGAGGAGATGAGAACGGAATCCCGTCTGGAAGTGAGGAGAGAGATGGGGGCACCAGGGAAGTGTTAGCGAAGGAGGAGGGAGAGATTATGGGCCTCGAGAAGGGAAGGATCGGGACAGGAGAGGAGGTATTTGTATAAAGAGGGGGGGAGGAGGAGGAGGAGGGAGCAGGGCCAGGTGGGGAGACATCCATGGTATCCTGGGGGAGGGGGGGAAGGAGGACGGGGTGGGACCTTTTTGGGAGCGGAGGAGGTGGTGGTGCCACTAGTGCGTTTAACAGCGGAAGAAGGGTGAGTGGTGATATGAGGGACAGGAGCTGTAGGGAGGTGGCGGGAAAGGTCAGGTCCCGGCGTGGACGCAGCAGTCTACCCCGGAGATGGTGACGGTGAAGGCGACGGCGACGGCGACGGTGGTGGCGGTGATGGCGAAGGCGATGGGGAGAATTGGGCATGGGCAGTGGCCTGACGAGCCACCACCCTACCTGGAGCTGCAGTGACAGGTTGGGGGAGTGGGGGGAAAGGATCACAGGGAGAGGAGCGGGAGGAAGAAGTTGGAGAGGGGGCGACAAAGAGCGAGGGCGAAGGGAGAGTGAGAAGAGGCGGGATGGAAAGAGGGGGGTGTGACTGGGCACACCATATTACGGTGGTGGTGGCGGCGGAGGGGGAAGTATAAACTATGGCTGTGGTGGTAGTGGTGGCAGTGGTGGTGGGGGCTGACATGACGACAGGGAGGAACAAAAACACACAGGACGAAAAAGAAAGGACAAAAACTGGGGACAGACGAAGACGAAGACGAAGATGGATGAAGACCAAGACGGACGAAGACCAGAGTCCCACGTCGCTGTCGCTGGCGCTGACGGCGACGACGGGTGGCAGGAATGCCGCAGCTGCTGCTGCCGCTGCCGCGGACGGGGCCGGGACTGCTGCTGCTGCTGCTGCTGCTGGGCTGTCTGGCTGGCTGGCTGTCTGGCTGGCTGGACCGCTGCTGCTGCTGCTGCTGCTCGGCTGGACCGCTGCTGCTCGAATGGCTGGCTGACTGTACATTCACGGAAATATATTGGGCATACATGAAGTCCCAGGGGCCAAACATTTTTCTAGCTCTGGACTTCGACCCGGCCTTGCGGTCTGTTGAAATCATAGCTTTATTCGATACTGGGTTTTCTACTCTGGGTTTCAGTGGTTCGCATAATGTAAACAAATCTATGTGCAACCCACATATATTTTCCCACCCGAGTGCTCGTTTTAGATGTGTACTGCAAATCTGAACTATTCAGGACGTAACGTGGATCGAGGAACCTACAACTGATCCCGTCTCACAAGCGGCGAAACCTCTGACTTACATCTTCCGCCCTGCACCCCACCAGAAGATCCCGAGCGGTACTCAGAATGATGTTTCCGATCTGCAGCAGAGCCTCACGAGCGAGCCGAGCTCTCTTTACCACATCCGCCAGAGTGAGCAGAGAACCCAGGCTCCTTACATCAACAAGTACGGCGCTATCCCACCTCTTCCACGTTGCTGGAAGATAACCCACTTCATAGTGACACATTCACAACTTCCACCTAATTTCTACATTATCTGTGTAAATAAGAGAATGAACGTGTGTTTAGTCAAAATCTAAAATCTCCGAAAGTTCTTCACAGATTCTTCGAAATTTTGCATTCGATTACGTGCATGGTTTTGAGTACCCATTTTTAATATATAAAATATACAAGGGGGAAATGTTATTACCTAAAATCTCGAAAAGTTATTGACCGATGAAGTTCAAAATTTTACACAAAACTCTAACCAACATTCGGACGGGCAGAGACTCTAAATTTTTAACATACGTAATATGTAAATACATATATAATATACAGAGGGGATGTAGCACAGGGATGTGGCGATCCCAACGCCCAGTGGAAAACCTCTGCAATCAGCCACTGGACTACTGGCGGGAAAACCATAGCATTTGTAGGGTATGGAGGTAATGCGTACCATTCAACCCGAACAACCATAGATGCAACTCGGAGCTTGCTCCACACAGGGTTTAACACCTTTGAGTCAACAATGGAAGGAAATCTTTCAAGGAAATACCCATCGCCTGGCAACAGCCTGGAAAGACTGCAATCGGCTACGGTGGGCAGTCACTTAAAAGATAACTTAGATGAGTCGGAGCTTCAGAAAACCCAAGACTGACAGCAGACCGAAACTTAGACTCAAGACATGACAGGTAAGTAACATAGTGACGCGCAATACAAATTCTCTCATTCAACCAGGTAAACTCAAAATTTTGACACTCGAAATGGATCGACAGGGGATTCTCATAACCGGACTTCAATAAATGAGAAACACTGGTCAAGAACCAATGGAATCACAAGGATATAGAATTTACAAGGGAATACCAGGGAAAAGAGCAACGACGCAATGTCCGCAATTCGGAACAGGATTCGTGGTCAACCTCAAAACGGTAGGTTCCATAATAGAATTCTGAGAACCATCTACTAGGTACTCAACATTAACTATAGAAATGGCAAATAGAATATACACAATAATATATCCTCATGGCCCAATTAATGACAAAAATAATAGAAAAGGCCAGGATCAGACAGCAACAAAAATCACACCAAAATTTTAATTGGAGACTTTAATGACCAATTAGGAAGGGAAAAGAGATACATGAAATTGTAATAGGGAAATGTCCAGCACAACGAGGAACAAGCCAGAATGGCATGAGACTGGTGGAATTTTGTAGGAACCGTGACATGATCTCAAAATCAACGTACTTCATGAGAAGACCAAATAAACTTAAAACCTGGTAACACCTAGACTGGAGAAAAGGAGAATGGCAGTTGGATCATGTCTGCATGGATAAGAACTACCACAAGGAAATCTACAATGTGAAAGTCCTCGGAGGAACTGACACCGGATGAGATCATTACTTGATAAAAATAAAAATTAAATTCACTCCACTGAGGAACAAAAAATTCGACCCAAAAAACAAGAGAAACTATGATCCTCATAAACTGATAAATAACAAGGTATATGAAGAACAATCTGGGGCTATAAAAATAACAGATGATCTGGATAAACTAATTCCCCTCTTGAAAGAAATAGCTGAACGAGTAGCCCCAATAAATCCTAGGAAAAAACACCAGTAATGGAATTACGAATGTGATAAATCAGTGGGAGACAGACACCACGCCTGGTTAAGGTATCAGAGTCAAAAACAGAAGAATCTTACTTGGAACTCACAAAACAAAGAAAGACGACTCAAAAAATATTTAAGAATGGTTAAACGTCAATACCAAAAAAATATACTTTCTATGATAGAAAAAAATAGTAAGAAAACAAACTCACGAGATGACTACTCTACAAACTCTACCTACATACTCCGCAATCCACCATACGGTGCGTGGTGGGAGGTACCTTGTACCACAACTAGCATCCTCTCTCCCTGTTCCACTCCCAAACAGAACGAGGGAAAAATGGCTGCCTATGTGCCTGTGTACGAGCCCTAATCTCTCTTATCTTCTCTTTGTGGTCTTTCCGCAAAATGTAAGTTGGCGGCAGTAAAATTTTACTTCAGTCAGCGTCAAACGCTGGTTCTCTAAATTTCTTCAGTAGTGATTCACGAAAAGAACGCCTCCTTTCCTCTAGAGACTCCCACCCGAGTTCCTGCATCATTTCCGTAACACTCGCGTGATGATCAAACCTACCAGTAACAAATCTAGCAGCCCGCCTCTGAATTGCTTCTATGTCCTCCCTCAATCCGACCTGATAGGGATCCCAAACGCTCGAGCGGTACTCAATAATAGGTCATTTTATAAGCGGTCTCCTTTACAGATGAACCACATCTTCCCAAAATTCTACCAATGAACCGAAGACGACTATCCTCCTTCCCCACAACTGCCATTACATGCTTTTCCCACTTCATATCGCTCTGCAGTGTTACGCCCAAACATTTAATCGACGTGGCTGTGTCAAGCGCTACACTACTAATGCAGTATTTAGCAGACAACTGCAAAGATATGATTCCGCAACACTAATGCTAAAAGATAAAAACAATAAGATGACCTATAGTGGTAGAAGAAATTCAGAAATTTGAACAGAAACATTTAACGAACTACTAAATTACGTGGATCCTAATGAGCTTCTTGAAATAAACACAGAAACTCCAATAAAAACCCCGCCAGAAAATATATAAACCCACCGACAGTTCAGAAAGTCTACAAAGTTTGCGCGAGTTCAAGATCTACAAAGCAAGTGGAGAAGATCAAACATTTGTACAACTGTGGAAATACGCGACAGAACCCGTAAAGATATCATTACATCAATGCGGAGTTAAAATCTGGATCGGAGAAGAGCTACCAGAACATTGGAGTACAGCTATCATACACCCATTGCACGAAAAAGGAGAAAAACCAATCCGAACGATTACAGAGGGATTTCAATATTGGATTGCACATATAAAATATTGTCAAGAATTATCTACAATTGCTTTACAGATCAATTTGAAAAGAATCTAGGTGAATATCAAGGAGGATTTAGACCCTGGAGAAGCTGCCCAGATCAGATCATCACATTAAAATTAATAATGGATGCCTAAAAAAGGAGACAGAAGCGACTAGTCATAAACTTTGTAGATTTTCTATGCTGGAAATATTAAGAAATTTTGGACTTCATCCCAAATTAATAAAAATGATAAAAATAACCCTTACAAACTCGAAGTCCAAAGTAAAACTCAGAGGAGAACTATCTGAGCCATTTACGATTAAAACATGGTTAAGAGAGGGAGATGGACTATCACCACTGCTCTGCGATTGTGCTCTTGAATACTTGATGAGAGAATGGTACCAAGAGAATCCTAAAAGCATAAAAATTGGAACCAAGAAAGATGATGTTGTATCGATAGCTACGATGCTACGGCGTAGGTGCAAGTTCATAGGTTGGTACTACGACACCGACACCGACGACAGCGCCCTCTAGCAGGCGCTCTCCAGATCCACAAGCTCCGCTCCAGACTCAGCCCATTTGATCAAGAGCAGACAGCCGGGACACTTCGCTTCAGCTTTGCTTCATGTAGAGACTTTGCACTACTTACGACGGGTCTGAGGCTTCGCACCTACGTGCTCGTTTGCTACAAAGTTATGTATGCCTCTGTATATACTCACGGACCAGTAAACCACTTTTATTTACTTGCAGTACCAACGTGTTTTACCTCACTTGCTCCCACTCTCTTCTTTCATCGGGCTAACCTTTCAATTTCCAGGAGCAGACCCACGCGCCTACAAAAGATGATATAAACCTACATTGTTCGGGATTTGCAGATGACTTGGTATTGCTAACTAATAATGTACAAGAAGCTAGAAATCAAATAATGAGCCTGCAAAATATAGGTCAAAAAGTAAGACTCCAGATATCTGGAGATGATGGTAACAGACTAGTAATAGACCACGTAACAGTAGACAACAGAAAAATTAAAATAATGAGGCACTTTAAATACGGGGATAAGTCAATTACTATACGCAAAGTAGTTATAAAATTTTATTGTAATCAAACAGGAAACGTCCAAGAACATCATTTTACGACGTCGTCTCCCTGCGTTTCAACGCTCTTGGTCCATTGTTATACAAGCTTCCTGATGCCCTCATAAAAGAAGGTTCTCGGCTGAGCTGCGAGTGAGGAATGCGCCGCTTCTTCCACTGCTTCGTCCGAGGCAAATCGACGGCACCTTAATGGCTCTTTGAGTGGACCAAACAAGTGATAGTCAGAAGGGCAAGATCGGGTCTATATGGCGGAAGATCAGGTACTTCAAATTTGAGTTTCTGGAGCGTTTCAGCAGTGTGGGCAGCAGTATGGGGACGGGCATTGTCGTACAACAACACACCTTTTGAAAGCAATCCTCGGTGTTTGCTTCGAATTGCAGGATTTAGTCTGGCAGTAAGCATCTCACTGTAACGTACGCTGTTTATTGTTGTGCCCCTTTTCTCGTAATATTCCAGTACTGGACCTTGTGCTCCCCAAAAAGCCGTAAGCATCAGTTTTCCTGCGGACGGCTGGGCCTTGAACTTTTTCTTGCATGGCGAATTTGGATGTTTCCATTCCATACTCTATCGTTTACCCTCCGGCTCGTCATGGTGGATCCATGTTTCGTCACCAGTAATGAACCTGTCTAAGAAGTTGCACCTTCGTTACCATTGCGATCCAAATGTTTTTTGTTTTTTTTTCAGATGTCCAAGCGCGTTTGTTTATACAGTAGTTAATCGTCTGTCTAAGAGAATCATTTCACTTGAACGCTCAATGGTTCCTTCATTTGTGGCGGCAAAATGTCGTCCAGCTCCTTCATCGTGCATAACACTTGTGCGTCCACTTCAGAATCCATTCGTAGACACTCCGTTGTGGCAAAACACTGTTCCCGTACTGCACCGAAAGTCTTCGACGAATTTCGGCCGCTGATGCACCTTCCAACCACAAAAAGCAGGTCACTGATCATGGCTCTTCTCTGGTGCAAATACACAGTGGAGCAGCCATGATTAACAGCACTGCAGCGATAACGAAACTAACCTAGCAGCTTTAAAATTGCAAAGATATAACAAGAAGTAAACATAGCATTCTTTATCAACGCAAAACGACAGTACCACCAAAATAAACAAAAATATAACTAAATTGCGAAAAATAATTGACTTACCCTCGTATCTTGGAGAGATTATAACAAACAACTTGGATGAAAAACCTGCTTGGCAAGAAAGAACCAATAAAATGATAAAAGCTCAAAAACTAACATGGTCTACATACAATAAGAAATGTCTACCAGTTCACAGAAAATTAAAACACTACAACACGGTGATTCAGCCAGAGGTAACATACGCAAGCGAGAAACAGAGCCGACAAGAGATTAAAAGTAAAGAGAAGAATAGCTAGAGCATGCATAAATAAAAAATTATGGAAGGAAGGACAATGACGGATAGTGTCGAATGAAGTAGTGTACAGGGAAATGGAGCCCATCACACTACACGTGAAGGGAGGATTTCTTTCTTTGGTCACATAATGAGGACACCAGAAACGAGATTAGCAAGAAAATTATGCAAAACCTGTGGAATCTGAAGCAAGAAGTAGCATGGATCAAGGAAATTAAAGAGGATACGGGAGAACTAGATATAACCTTGGATGATCTACAAAAGAAGACAGGAAATCTCAAGAAACTGAAAGACAAGAAAATAAGATTTAAACCAAAAGTAGACAATCGAAACACATTGAAGAGGTTATTTACAGATGAGGAAAGACAGGAAAGATCAGAACGAATGAAAAGATAGTGGGCAATTAAGAAAGGGCAGAAAATGCGCTTACTGAAGAAGAGGACCAGGAAATGATTGACTAAAGTGGTCCAATGAGGCCGTAAAAGCAAATAATACAGAGAGGAAACACTATCACCAAAATGCTCAAAAAGTTCTCGCACATTCTACACATTGCTGTAATAAACGCTTGGAATCATACAGACTATATATTTTAATACATATCTCGTAGCCAAGACTGACACGAAGCCCACACCCACCACGGTAGTACAAGCTTATATGCAAACTAGCTCTGCAGATGGGAAGGAGATTGAGGAAAGCTATGATGAGATAAAAGAAATTATTCACATAGTTAAGGAAGACGAAAATTTAATGGTCATGGGCACTGGAATTCGACAGTAGGAAAAGTAAGAGAAGTAAAGGAGTAGATGAATGTGGAATATGGAAAGGAGTGAAAGAGGAAGTCGCTAGGTAGAATTTTGCACAGAGCATAATTTAATCTTAGCTAACACATGGTTTAGTAATCATCAAAGAAGGCTGTATACGTAGAAGAGACCTGCAGACACTGGAAGGTTTCAGATTGATTATATAAAGATAAGACGGAAATTTAGGAACCAGGTTTTAAATTGTAAGACATTTCCAGGGGCAGATGTGGACTCTGACCACAATCTATTGGTTATGAACTGTAGATTAAAACTGAAGAAACTGCAAAAAGTTGGGAATTTAAGGAGATGGGACCTGGATAAACTGAAAGAACCAGAGGCTGTAGATAGCATTAGGGAACGATTGACAAGAACAGAAGAAAGAAATGTAGTAGAAGAACAATGGATAGATTTGAGAGATGGAATAGTGAAGCCAGCAGAGGTAACAAGACGAGGGATAGTAGAAATCCTTGGGTAACACAAAAGATATTGAATTTAATCGATGAACGGAGAAAATATAAAACTACGGTAAATAAAGCAGGCGAAAGGGAATACAAACGTCTAAAAATGAAATCGACAGGAAGTGCAAAACGGCCAAGCAGGAATAGCTGGAGGACAAATGTAAGTACGTAGAACGACATATCACTAGGTGTAAGATAGATGCAGCCTACAGGAAAATTAAAGAGATCTTTGGAGAAAAGAGAACCACCTTTATGAATATAAAGAGCTCAATTTGAAAACCAGTCTTATTAAACTGATATTTCGGTATTCTTCACACCTCTCAGAAGGGAAAGCAGAAAGGAGGAAGGAGTATATAGTCTACCGAAGGGACATGAACTTGTGGGTAGTATTGCTGAAATGGAAGAGGACGCAGATGAAGATGAAGGGAAATATGATACTGCATGAAGAATTTGACAAAGCGCTGAAAGACTTAAGTCGAAACAAGACCCCAGGAATAGACAACATTCCATTAGAGCTACTGACAGCCTTGGGAAAGCCAGCCATTGACAGAACTCTTCCATCTGGTGAGGCAGATGCATGAGTAAGGCGAAATACCCATAGACTTCAAGAAGTATATAATAATACCAATTACAGAGAAAGCAGGTGCTGAGAGGTGTGAAGAATACCGAAATATCAGTTTAATAAGTCACGGTTGTAAAATACTAACACAAATCTTTTACAGAAGACTGTAAAAACAGGTAGAAGCCGACCTCGACGAAGATCAGTTTGGATTCCGGAGAAATATAGGAAGACGCGAGGCAATACTGACCCTACGACTTCTCATAGAAGATACGTTAGGGAAATGCAAACCTACATTTATAGCACTTGTAGACTTAGAGAAAGGTATTGACAGTGCTAACGGGCATACTCTCTTTCATATTGTAAGGGTGACAGGGGTAAAATTCAGGAAGCAATGATGACAGACGCCTCGCCCAACGACACACCGTGCTTTTGTTCACCGCCTGTTCTCCGTAGACATAGTACAAATGCTTATGAATACCTACGATACTCTGGTTTTTCACCGAAAGAAACTCAGTGACAAGTCTCTGCACGGGACGCACTTCCCATACTGACACCATTTTGAAGGATACGTTTAGTGTTGCCACCTATCGGATATTAATGAAACTACAGGAGCTGAAGCGGGAATAGTCCACGATGTCGCACAACAAATTCCACGTTTTTACAACTAAAACTTGCCGAGAAAAGAATGAGTTACATTACTTATTGAAAGCCCCTCGTGATGCGTGGCAGTATCAAAACTCTCTTGAAACGACCTCCATGATTTTTCTGGATACTGAGAAAAAGGGGAGGATGCCAGTTTTGTAGTAGTGTAATTGTAATGTGTGGCTGCTTTCTGGTTAGAGAGATTGTAGACGCTCGGTGGCCGACGTCCATTACAATATTAAATTATCGGCTGCGGGGCGGATTTCGGAAGAGTAGGCGGCTGACAAAAAAATAAACGCTGACTGAAAAACAAAAGCGTGACCCGTCCCTGTGGCGCGCCTGTTATTAATATAACGAGAGCGCGCAGAGGGCAGCGCGCGGCAATCCATTACGGCCGGCGCAGTTGTCCGCTGTGTGTGTACGCAGATCTTTGTGCACGTGTTTTGCGCGAAATTACGCGAGTGTTTTGACAGCGGCGAAAATGTTGCGTAGAATTAGCGGCGTTCAGCGCGTTTTTGAGTCTTCGTTTTTGTGTCGAAACGCGGACTGCGTGGAACAGGACAGCTTATTTTCCGCTACATTGTAATTAAAATCTGGTGTCCCCGGCCTGCAGCTGCGCGTGCGTGATGACGCGGTCGCGCCCCTGTGACGTGAGCCGCGTGGTGGCAGCCACCCGTGTGTGTGATGCGTCGCTTATCGGCAGTTTGGCCTTTGAAGCGCGCGGGGCGATGTGTGTGATTTTGGGCAGGGCGGGGGGAATCCGGAATGTCACAACACGGGAAAAAGCAGCCCAATATGCCACCCGCCCCACACACAATACCGATGGGCAGTTGCCTATCGGATATTTCTACCCCTTTTTTCTCCCCCGCATAGTAAGTGGCTGTTGTCGTTCACAGCATGCCGCGGCAGGATCGCAAAAATGCCGCTTTGAGCGAGGTACTCGTCAGACATGATTAGACTAGGTTAGACCAGTAGCCCCACCTCCAGCGCGTCTGGGAAGAACCTGACTCCCAAATCTGAAGACTTCCATACGATTTAAATGGTAATTTTCTACCATCTTAGTGTTTATGACTTCATATCTTCTAAACGTTGTGTCGTACAATTACATAATTTTACAGTAGCATTCAGTGGTATGTATGGATACTGTCTGCAAAATATGGTGCGAATGTTGTTGTTGTTGTTGTGGTCTTCAGTCCTGAGACTGGTTTGATGCAGCTCTCCATGCTACTCTATCCTGAGCAAGCTTCTTCATCTCCCAGTACCTACTGCAGCCTACATCGCTCTGAATCTGCTTAGTGTATTCATCTCTTGGTCTCCCTCTACGATTTTTATCCTCAACGGTGCCCTCCAGTACTAAATTGGCGATCCCTCGATGTCTCAGAACATATCCTACCAACCGATCTCTTCTTCTAGTCAAGTTGTGCCACAACCTCCTCTTCTCACCCAATTCTGTTCAATACCTCCTCATTAGTTATGTGATGTACCCATCTAATCTTCAGCATTCTTCTGTAGGACCACATTTCGAAAGCTTCTATTCTCTTCTTGTCTTAACTATTTATCGTCCACGTTTCACTTCCATGCATGCCTACACTCCATACAAATACTTTCAGAAACGACTTCCTGACATATAAATCTATACTCGATGTTAACAAATTTTTCTTCTTCAGAAACGCTTTCCTTGCCATTGCCAGTCTACATTTTATATCCTCTCCGACCATCATCAGTTATTTTGCTCCCCAAATAGCAAAACTAATTTACTACTTTAAGTGTCTCATTCCCTAATCTAATTTCCTCAGCATTACCCGACTTAATTCGACTACATTCCATTATCCTCGTTTTGCTTTTGTTGATATTCATGTTAACCCTCCTTTGAAAACGCTGCCCATTCCGTTTAACTGCTCTTCCAAGTCCATTGCTGCCTCTGCGTATACAGTAAGTAATTAAAAAAGTAATGAATTAAAACGTCATGTCCGATGCCGAACCTTCACTGCATCAACAGCGAAATGTAGTAAGCGACAACAGTTCCTTCGATTCATTACTCTGTGGTGTACATCGACGAGAAGAATCTTCGAAAAAGTTTGAAACTACGTGTAACTTTCGTTTGGAAAACCCGAAGCTCTCTCCTACTCAAATACTGAATGATACTCTCAAAAACAACCATTGTGTGGAACTGTATCAATGCCGTTGTCTAAAACGCTATTGGACCTCATGGACGAACAGAGAGAGCTGAGTTTATCAGGATCTCCATTTGCGGAATCCATTCTGATTTTTGTAGATTTTTCTTCCCCATAAATACTGTAACAGGTAAACATAAATCGTGTTCCATAATTCTATAAAACATTGACGTCGGTCGTATAGGATTATACTTGTGTGTGTCTGGCCAATGAGCCTTACCGTAAACAGGGATGTTCTGCCTTTTCTCCAGCTGGTAGGTACCTTTTGCTGAGATATGCCACTTCTACAGATCCTGATAAATCTGCCACCTCGTTAAATTGTTGGTACTGATAAGGTAAGGAATAAGGTGGTTCTCTACGGAATCGGCGAGGAAAGGAATGTATGGAAATCACTGACAAGAAGAAGGGAATAACTTATATGGTACTAGCGGGAGCTGTAGAGGGTAGAAGTTGTAGAGGAAGACAGAGATTGGGATACATCCAGCGAATAATTGAGAACGTACGTCAGAAGATCGAAGGCAAAAATAAAGTCTTACAATGCGTGATCTAATTTTGTTTCTTTATTTTGTTAGTGTGTATTAATGAAAAAAAGGTGAATGTGAAGTGGATAGCTCTATAAATAATTATTGCGTACTCGTATTTCGTACGTCACATATTGTGAATGTATTGTGTATTAAAACACTTTAAGATGTCAATTTATAATTTACTTAGTGATGACATCTAGCAAATTTGAGAAATGAACAACACTAATGAAAAATTTTGGTAAACATTTTTGGAAAGCAGTGATCAATAAATTGTTATATTTTGACTAAAGTTCAGTCTTGATCACGTCATGTATGTTTTAATGATACAGGTGACCGGTTTCGGTTCTTTCTACAAAACCATCATCAGACCCTGGCTCCTTTAGGATGGTAGGCGGAGCTCTCCTCACTGCTACGCAGTCAACTGATACATGACGTGATCAAGACTGAACTTTAGTCAAAATATAACTAATGAAAAAATTACATGTTAACTGAAAAGAGTAAGATACAGGTGCCGAGATAAGTCTTGTGATCCAAATGCTGTTCGACACTGCTAAGTAACATTGACTGCTCAGTCACTTTCAGGTAAACATGTTCTTATTGCAGTTAACTTAAAATTACAGCAGTAACAGATCATTATGTCAAACAAGAAAAAAGGCCAAAAAGAATACCGCAAAAATTCTGGAATTTTCTAAATGAAACTAAAAAATAATCCAGATTACGGTCCGCAACGGTGGCAAAATATCATGTCGGATCTTCTTTAGCCTTTAAACAGTCAACTGAAATAAGGACGTCGGTAAAACTAGCAACAGGAACACACGTTGCAATTTGGTCAAGGCTTGAGGTTGGTCGCGTAATTTATTATAATATAGGCGGGGACCACATCCGCCAGAGCAGGGAGAATGTGTATTTCACGAAATATTAGTGCTGGTTTGAAAAACAAGTGAATCTCAAAAGGCGTAACTGACGCCAGCTAAACATGGCAGCGCGACACTGAAAGTTTGTCGGTCTGGTCCGAGTCCAAGCAGCGAGTGGGCATACAAGGCGTTTCCGGAAACTAAGGTTACTCAGTTATTTAAAAATTATGGAATGAATATATTTAAGGAAAAATTTACAGATATACATCACACGCTATTTTTCGGTCCATTGTCTAACACACTATGGACCTCATCGTCACAACGAGCCGTTATGCGATCCATAAACTACGCCTCACAAGTGAAAAGATGAGTATCTGATGGTGTCAGGACAGTTTTGTAACCGGAGCGTTTGACGATGTCCCAGTCGAATGAATCCGTAAACTGCTCTGTGGCGTCGGCTGTATCGGCACGTATATTGCAACAAGCACACCCCGTTCGCTACCGATTCCCTACACTTGTTCTGTATTGCCCTCCGTAGTTATATGAGGGTTACAGAGTATCGTGCTGCATTAATTGTTTCCTCCTGGGACAAAAATTCAATGAAGAGTATCCCTTTACCGTTCCAAAAGACAGACGGCTTGACTTTTCGGACTGAGAAAATGGCTTTCAATTCTTTCGCTGACGGTGAGGAGGGATGTCGTCACTGCACTGGTTGCCTTTTCATGGGGGTGCTTCGTCACCCACACACCGTCACCTGTGTCAACAGATTCGAGGAACCGTTCACATTCCAGTTCTCAGCGCTCGAGAAAGTTCCGTGAAGTACGATATTGTTGACTTTATGTTCAACTGTGAACTATTTTAATACCCGTCCATGACACAATTTTCAATAACTGTTTCATAAATGATTTCTTGCTGAAATCTGGAGATTTCTGGAAACATTCAATGGACGATTGCCGCGAATCGTTTCTCCGGTCTCGTTCACCATCTCATCAATCACGATCGAGGGACACCACCACCTATATTCGTTACAAAGATTCGCTCTGCCAGCTTCAAACTCACAGCAGTTCTACACATTACAGTAACATATCACACCCTTCCCCATAAACAGTTGTCGTTTCGTAATAAATCTGGGACGGCGCTTTTCCCTTTGCAAGAACAAACCTGACTACGTATCTCACCACGCAGCTGGCAGTATTCGGGAGAGAGACACTTATTTCAACATGATACTGTAGCAAGAACTTTTTGCGGAGTTAATGAAAAGAAAGTGCGTTCCACAGCCAACACCTCGTCATTGAAAGCAATGATGCCAACTTTGAAGAAAGAAAAAAAGAAAAACCTTTGCGTGTCGGAGGGTCAATATGCTTAGATATGTTATAACAATAGCCCCCAAACCCTAATCTAAACGCGTTCATGTCTGACACATTTTATTTCCGGTTTCGAATTTTATTCATCGTCAATGGCTGCAATACAGCATGATCTGCTAACCAGACATTGATTGTTTCGCTTGGCAACGTATCCTGTCGTGAAGCCATATTAACTGATAAATGTAAAAGTGAAATGAAGATACATCAAATTTGGAAATTGCATAATAATTGTTTAGCATCAGTACTTACTTCTACGAATCGGGGCATGGAAATGTAAGAAGTTTGAACGTGGCAGGGAAACTAGAAAATCTGAAAAGGAAAATGCTAAGTCTCAATCTAGATACAGTGAAGGTCAGTGAAGTGAGACAAGGAGTTCTGATCAGATGAATGTAGCGTAATATCAGCAGCAGCAGAAAATGGTGTAACGGGAGTATGTTTCGTTATGAATAGTAAGGTGGAGCAGAGAGTGAACAGTTCAGTAACAGGGCTATTGAAACTTCCTGGCAGATTAAAACTGTGTGCCGGACCGAGACTCGAACTCGGGACCTTTGCCTTTCGCAGGCAAGCGCTCTACCATCTGAGTCACCCAAGCACGACTCACGCCCCGTCCTCACAGCTTTACTTCTGCCAGTACCTCGTCTCCTATCTTCGAAGCTTTGCAGAAGCTTTC
Source organism: Schistocerca piceifrons (assembly GCF_021461385.2). Classification (NCBI taxonomy): domain Eukaryota; kingdom Metazoa; phylum Arthropoda; class Insecta; order Orthoptera; family Acrididae; genus Schistocerca; species Schistocerca piceifrons. Next base: position 93,301,355 of record NC_060146.1, on the reverse strand, counting down.
CTGCGAACCTTGCAGAACTAGCACTTCCTGGCAAATGCTCTACTTGCCCGCGAAAGGCAAAGGTCGAGTCTCGGTCCGGCACACAGTTTTAATCCGCCAGGAAGCTTCATATCAGCGCAGACTTCGCTGCAGAGTGGAAGTCTCATTCTGGAAACATCCCCCAGGCTGTGGCTAAGCCATGTCTCCGCAATATCCTTTCTTTCAGGAGTGCTAGTTCTGCAAGGTTCGCAGGAGAGCTTCTGAAAGCTTGGAAGGTAGGAGACGAGGTACTGGCAGAAGTAAAACAGTGAGGACAGGGTGTGAGTCGTGCTTAGGTAGCTCAGATGGTAGAGCACTTGCCCACGAAAGGCGACGGTCCCGAGTTCGAGTCTCGGTCCGGCACACAATTTTAATCTGCCAGGAAGTTTCATATCAGCGCACACTCTGCTACAGAGTGAAAATCTCATTCTGGAAACAGGGCTTTTCTCATCAAAATCGAGAGCAAATCAACACCAACAAGAACAGGTGTAGATGCCGATGTCGTAAGCAGAAGACGAACAGAGAGAGAAAGTATTGAGGATGATGGATGTGTAATTCAGTACGCAATGGGAGACGAAAATCTAATAGTCGTGGGGAACTGGAATACGGTTATAGGGAAAGGAGTAGAAGAAGGCTTACGGGAGAACATAGACTTGGGACTGGGAATGACAGAGGAGAAAGACTAATTGATTTCTGCAATAAATTTCAGCTAGTTATAGCGAGTACTCTGTTCAAGAATCACAAGAGGAGAAGGTACACTTGGAAAACGCCGTAAGATACAGGAAGATTTCAACTATACATCATAGTCAGACAGAGATTCCGAAATCAGAAAGCTGATTGTAAGGCGTGCCCAGGAGCCGATATAGACTAAGATCACAAGTGATGAAGAGTAGGCTGGCGTTCAAGAGACTATAATGAGTATGCACAGAAGGTTGTGTTGACTTTTCTACATGTTGAACCTGTTCTTCCGACAATAGTTCCTTTTTCGATTTATTCACATTTGCAGCCATTCCGTGGACTTCGTATTTCTTTCATTCCTAAATGACATGTATTTCTGTTTTCTTGAATATCAATGAATATCTTTGTATTTCCTTCTTTCATCGACTAACTGAAGCATTTATTCTCCTGCCACGGTTTCTTCGCAGATACCTTCCTCGTAGCTATGGATTTCTTTCTAACTTCTGTGATGCCGTTTTTAGGGACTTCCATTTCTCTTCAACCGAACTGCCTACTGAGCTATTTCTTACCGCAGTATCTGTAGCCTCAAAGAACTTCAAGTAATAGAAACTGTCCCTTTCTATGGCAGGGCATTATCTTGCAGAAATGTTAGCCCAGGGTAGCTTACCATGAAGGGCAACAAAACTGGGCGTAGAATATCGTGGACGTACCGCTGTACTGCTAGAGTTCCGCGGATGACAACGGAAGGGGTCCGGCCATGAGATGAAATGACACCCCAGAACATCACTCACTTCTCTTCGGCCTGGAGTCTCTTAATTGGAGAAGAATTGTCTTCAGTGATGAGCCCCAATGACCAGCGTTGACGCGTCTGGAAACGCCTCGGACAGCGGCGTGGTACCAAGAGGACTGCCTCCCGCCGTGTGGCCCCACGAACAGGCGTGATGGTATGGGCTGTGATTTCTTTTCATACAAGAACCGCTGTGGTTGTCATCCGCGTAACCCTTACACTACACAAGTACTTCGACGACATTCTACATCCCGTTTTGTTGCCCTTCATGGTCAGCCATTATGGGCTTACATTTCAGCAAGATAATGCCCGCCCGCACCCGACTCAAGTTTCTTTTGGTTGCGATCGTCCTTGACAAACCATACCTTGGTCAGAAAAATCTTCGAACCTCTCCACAATATGGCGCATCATAGGCATGGGCCTCCAACCAGCTCGGGAGGACAGAGTGCTACACGACATCCCTCAAGAGGACATCCAACAACTCTATCAACCAATACCAAACCGAATAACTGCTTGCGTAAGGGCCAGATGCGCACCAACCTGTTATAAATAGGACCAGTTTGTGAAGCTCTTTCTCTCTAATAAACCAGCCAGTTTTTCTAAAATTGTAACGATTTGTCTGTACCTCTACGTCACATCTACGGATATCCGTCCCATTCTGCTTATTTTCTTAGAGTGTGTATCATTAATATATTTTAGCGATAGGGCACCGTGGTAGCCGGCCGTAGTGGCCGAGCGGTTCTAGGCGCTACAGCCTGGAACCGCGCGACCGCTACGGTCACAGGTTCGAATCCTGCCTCGGGCATGGATGTGTGTGATGTCCTTAGGTTAGTTAGGTTTAAGTAGTTCTGATGACCTCAGCAGTTAAGTCCCATAGTGCTCAGAGCCATTTGAGCCATTTGAGCACCGTGGTGAGCAAAACAACAAACGTCTGACTAGAAGTTCATCCTGGAATACAGTCCTATGATGAAGAACAAACGTTCGAAACAGGGAATGGCACGGATAAGTAAAGTGTGTTGAACACTAACGTCTTTCAATTGTGGCTGGTAGCTTTTTCATAACATACGACGCTGTGGTGCGGCTGGTTAATAATGTTGATAATAAATCAGTCAGAAATCGTAAGTAGTAGGAAATTGGAATATTGTTCGCGTCTTGTACTACAGCCTGGAAACAATTTCTGTGGTCAGCCTGAAAGTGATGGAGAACATACTGACTATAGTTCCCAGTCTGCAAGTCCACATTTTTGTCGAGGCCACTGAAAGAAATGTTTCTATTCTCTATTTGCTCAGCGGGAACAGGACTATGATTTAGAAATAAAGATTTTGAGTTCTAATTGAAAGGTATATTTGGTAAAGTTTCACACACACGACATTGTACTATTCATTATGTTAATACTGATAATAAATCGCTCTATGCCAAATAGCACCACGAACAGTTCAGAGGTGACCTCTATGGTGAGCTCCTATTAATGTGTCTTTCGCAGTGACTTCTGATAATGAAAACAATTGCTCACCACAAAAATGGAAAATAATTGTCACCATTGGCCACTTAATATTACGGGCGGCACACTAGCAGTTACTTCTGCGAAATCTAAGCGATCCAGGACGGTGTATAGTCATCGCGAGTTCTTTCTATTATTACTGAAAATAAATGTTTAGTAACAGCCTGTTTCTGAAATCATCCGAGGCAGCGCGTATTCGGGCGTTTGACTGACTCTGATCGTACAGTGGCTGAGTGCGAAATGAAGTCTAGTCTTGCCTCTCGGGCTGTATTTATATATGGCGCAGCGGACGGTCAAGGGAGCATCTACTATTATCCGCTCTATGCCTACAATAGCAGCCTCTAAACGGCCACTTTCTCGGACACATAATATTTTATAACAATGTCAGGAATTAATTTAGAATCTTCGTAATTTGGATGTGGTTAAGTAGGTTAAAACCACAAAAAAGTTTTCGCTAGCCTACACATAAACTTTGCCGTCTGGAATTTTTTGAACTGAACTGACAGTATAACATGGCCTCTGAACTACAACTTTAAGAGACCTTGTATTTGTTGTTATTTATATCTAGGCCTTGAAACTTGTTATAGCTCTATTATTTAATAGGGTTTATCATGTGCTATAACCAAAGCTTTCTATCATTAATATAACAGACACAAATAAGGACATTTTTGTTCCAAATTTACTTTTCAGCAAATTACTCGAAAAATATTGGAGGTAGCTCAATGGGGTTACACAGTTATTATTTTTATGTTGAACTGAAGCTTCATACAAATTTTCATATTTATAAGTCTAATATATAGTGCCTTCAATTTTTCTTAAAAACGTGCATTCTGGCGAAAATATTGCTTTAATCACGTTGAGACTTGTACCAGTTAATTTTGACATACAGCTGAACATTATGCCGAATTTTTGGGTGCTAGCTTTAGTATTTAGCGCCACTTATTTTTTTCTTAAAACGATGTGTTTGGGGAACATATACATTTGATGCCTCTGAGATTTGTCATTTCAAACATTAATATACTAAGGCACATACTGACAAAGCTTGGAAAATCAGCTTTAACATTTAGTCCCATTCTTCAACTACGTTGCAATACTTGTGCGCTACGCACAGACGTGTTGTGGTGACGCGGCGCTACTAGCAGTGAACTGGAGCAAGTCCCGGCACACTCGCTCGTGTCTGAAACTCTCAAATGATAGAGCGCTTGGTTCGCCACGATACAACGTCAAGCGCTGGAAGAATAGCTGAATACTCTTATGGGCACAACTCGGAGCACGTGAACTAGACGACTGGGTCGATCGTCGAAAAACTGTATTATTCACAAATCTTGAAACTATTCGTCTGGGCACCGGAGGCCACGACGAGAAAACCTGAGAGGGAACAAGAGAGAGAGTAACTTCTGTGAGGTCAGCCACATAGTGGTACGGTGTACGACGGAAGCTGGCGAGTGTGTGGGTGGAGGAGTAGCCACCTGACGGGGGTGGCGGCTGCCGGGGGCAGGTGCTCGGTGCTGCCCCACGCCAGGGCATAGGCCGTGGGGGGGGGGGGGATGGAGGGGCCGGGGGGGGGGGGGCTGCTGCCTGCTATGTGGGTCAGCGGGGCAATGCCGGCCGTCCACAAACGGCAGGTGGCGCGTCCGTACAGCAGCCAGCCGTGCCTTAGCCGCGCTCTGCCGGGGCCGGGCCCGCGCGGAAGGCATCCGTCAGCCGCTCGGGCGTGAGAAACGCCTTCCCTCTCCACTCTCCGAAGCCAAACGCTCATTGGCAGGTGACCACGAATGTAAACAATCGTAAACTAGTGCTCATGTACAGGGTGTTTCACAATTCACCTTACGCCCTTCTAGAGGTTGCAGACAGGACTTAGTAGATCAAATTTTACTTAGGAACCCATGTCCGGAGAACGTCATCCAACGACGCTACAGAGCGTCAGAGATATCAAACCCGGCGCCTGTAAATGTACGTATCCGCAGGCTAATTGCGCGATCATTTTACATACTTTCAAGGATGATGGAGAAAGATAAATATATCAATTACACGTAAGGATCCCGTAAGCTATGAGCGGAAACCATTCTGATGTCACTTGACAGTGGAATGCATGTGCCGGTACTGTTGTTGCTACGATTGTAGGGTAGGCAACTATCAGAGGTGGTATCGTGGATCAAAAAAGAAGTCTAGTAAACATGGGCTCTAAAATTCATACCTGCACTGACGCTCCAAAGAAACTGGTATAGACATGCGATTCAAATGCAGAGGCATGTAAACAGGCAGCATACAGCGCTGCAGTCGGCAACGCCTATATATAACAACAAGTGTCTGGCGCAGTTGTTAGATCGGTTACTGCTGCTACAGTGGCAGGTTATCAAGATTCAATTGAGTCTGTACGTGGTGTTAGGGTCGGCGCACGAGAGATGGGACACAGCATCTCCGAGGTAGCGATGAAGTGGGGACTTTGCCGTACGACCATTTCACAAGTATACCGTGGATATCAGGAATCCGGTAAAATATCAAATCCCTGAAATTGCTGCGGCCGGAGAAACATCCTGCAACAACGGGACCAACGACGGCTGACGAGAATCGGTAAACGTGAAAGGAGTGCACACCCTTCCGCAAATTGCTGCAGATTTCAATGCTGGGCCATTATCGATAGGGGCTTCCAGAGCCGAAAGCCCACTCGTGTACCCTTGATGACTACACGACGCAAAGCTTTACAACTCGACTGAGCCCGTCAACACTGACATTGGACTGTTGATGACTGTAAACATGTTGCCTGGTCGGACAAGTCTCGTTTGAAATAGTATCGAGCGGATGGGCGTGTACGTTGAGTCCATGAACCCTCCATGTCATCAGTTGACTGTTCAAGCTGGTGGAGGCTCTGTAGTGGTGTAGGGCGTCTGCAGTTGAAGTGATATGGGACCCCTTTTACGTCTAGATACAACTCTGACAGGTGACACGTACGTAAGCATAATGTCTGCTTACGTACATCCATTCGTATCCATTGTGCATTCCGACGGACTTGGGCAATTCCAGCAGGACAATGCGACGCCCCACATGTGCAGAAATGCTACAGAGTGTCTCCAGGAACACTCTTCTGTATTTAAACACTTCCGCTGGCCACCAGATTCCCCAGACATGAATAGTATTGTGCATATTTGAATTACCTTGTAGCGTGCTGTTCAGTCTTACGGATTTATGGACAGCCCTGTAGGATTCATGGTCTCATTTCCCTCCAGCAGTACTCCAGTCGACTCCATGCCATGTCGTGTTGCAGCACTTCTGCGTGCTCGCTGAGCGCCGCACGGTATTAGGCACGTGTACCAATTTCTTTGGCTCTTCAGTGTATCAGCACTCGTTTAATACACGAGATTTGTGTCACATTAGCGAAGATGAACAAGTGCTCACAGCTCCTCAGGTATGCGTTTCAGAGCCCATGTTTATGGATTTTTTTCCTTGTTTTGGTCAGCTTCTATTTGTGGTAGTCAGAACGATGCCATGGTGTCCATGACGTGCTTGTCAAGGTTGAGAGGAAGCAGCGATTCTCGGGACCCATATGTATGTTGGACAATAGGATGTGACAAAGGAACTGATTCATTTAGTGTTGGAGAGAAGATAAATACCAATATATGCCAAGAATGGTACATCCCGTTGTGAGACTATATTCCAACTGAAATGCTGATTTTCATGCGTACTGTCCACCACCTTCATTGTTTCTTTCGATTCAAATGACATTTGCTTTTCTTGCTCAAACAGTTTTCACGTTAACTACAAGAGTGGCCAGGGGCAGCAGTCCACCCACCAGCCTAATCCGGTGCTCGGTCAGGACAAAAGCGTTTCGCTATTCAGGTGGACTGAGTGTCCAGTTCAGACAATACGGCGTGGGAGGTTAGGGAAAGTGGAGAGGAGAAAGCCCGAAAGACATCTTAATTCACAACAAATACCAGAATGCTTGCCTTGCCGTGAGAACGTTATTTCGGATCTTCCCTGGATGCGAAAGCACGGCTTCGATTGGCGTCCTGGCAACTAAGTTGTTGGTGGGAGTCGCGGGCTCGATTCCAGGGGCTTCATTGGAGCGACAGTTCGGGGCTTTTTGATGATCGGCCAAATAAGGCGCGCCGAGCGGAGGCATCAAGTTCTGAAGGGAAGTGAGGCGTTTCTGCGGAGACTCTTGAAGCATGCGCCCTGGACGCTTCTCTCAGAACCGCCGCGGCTTTGACGAGCAGATTTGGACTTCGGCCTTGTGACAAACCGGCGGAGTTTGATTTAACAGTTCTCAGAACTTGGATAAATTTCTCTCGATGTCTGAGAAGGTGTGTGCATCCCGTGGCCAAATACACAACAACCAGCGATATGCCAGTCAGAGATAGCCGTCGTACCATCACGGCGTGCGGTTCATCACGTAGATTCATTGCACACACTGTAAGACTGCACTGCAATGTGATCGATCGACGCAGCAATTTCACCTGTCTGACGAGAGAGGGTTTAATTTCTATGGTTTAGCTTCCGCTAATGACTTTTGCTTTTAAAATTTGTATCTACTGTTTGTCGTCAAAACTGATGATACACAGAGACTGTAAACTTTACTTTTCAGACACAATGTAACTTTGTTTTGGTATTACTATTTACAAAAAGCCATGCCACATTTTCTCCTCTGTCCATTTGTTTTGCTGCCCATCGAATAAATTGCTTCAAGTCCCCTGTATGACAGGATGACGTTTCGACATGTACGGAAAATCACGCTGAAAAGTATTGAAATGTTTCTCTAATATATTAATGTAATCTTGTAGTTACATGGCTATGGGTACTTTTCTGTACGTCACACTATAAAAATTTCAGGGGGTCACTTCACCGAAACTGCACGTATTGGTAGCAAAATGCAGAAAATAACTGAGAGAAAGAGCCCTTAGTTTGTTCATGTGTGGATCCACTGCCACGACAGAAGTTCTGAATGATGAAACCATTTCAAGAGTCCGCTGTAGTCTGTCAGTTTCTTTTTACAAGATGACTTTTATCCCATCACGTATTAGTTTCATTACTGGCCTGTTGCTAACTGTGGCCACTTTCAAATGCCTGTAATAACAACGCTAACAAAGTTAAAGGGTAAGACACTTGTTTCAGATCGTTATAGTTTGCTGTTACACTTCTCAAACGATTGAGTCGGTGATAAGCGTATCATATTTAAAGCATTTGCGATTGTGGTTATGTCTATGAAGGCTTCAGCTGGTGGTTTTTCTGCTGTATCTATGGGATCCGAAAAGGACTCTAGATATGCAAATGCCGGACAGTCGATTGTGAGATTCATATATTTGTAATACGGCCCTACCCTATTTTCTGCTTTTTCATTGTTAATGTCTCTCCATGAACCAGGGTAACATTTTCTAAATATCAACAGTCAAAAGTTACTAGAAGTTTGTACGTCTACAGAAAGATTCATGCGTGAAGCATATAATAACTCCCACTGTCATACCTTAGCGAAGATCTTGCTGAGGGTCCAAGAAAAGACAGGTCCTACGTAAAACAAATAAGGAACTTTTATCCAGTCCTCAGCCATGCGGGGAAGCCGCGCGGTCTTAAGCGCTTTGTCACGGTCCTTGCGGCTCACACCGTCGGATGTTCGAGTCCTTCCTCGGGCATGGGTGTGTGTGTTGTCCATAGCTTAAGTTAAATTAAGTAGTATGTAGGCTTAGGGACCGATGACCTCAGCAGTTTGGTCCCATAAGACCTTACCACAAATTTCCAAATTTTTTTTTCCAGTTCTCTCCAGCCCCTCGTCCTCAAGTTTGGTGCAGCAACAAAAGACGAGAATTACGGGTTTAAATAATCGTTCACGCAGAGGGATTGTACAGACATACAGCCGTTTGCAGTCGGAGGCTCCAGTGTGGAGAACATAGGAACAGGCATCACTGGCGTTTAGAAGGAACTGAAAAAGCTGAAAACTAATTAGCTGCCAGGTCCGGATGGAATCCCAGTTCGATATTACAGAGACTACTATGTGTCATTGGCCCCTTACTTAGGCCGGCCGGGGTGGCCGAGCGGTTCTAGGCGCTACAGTCTGGAACCGGGTGACCGCTACGGTCGCAGGTTCGAATCCTGCCCCGGGCGTAGATGTGTGTGATGTCCTTAGGTTAGTTAGGTTTAAGTAGTTCTAAGTTCTAGGGGACTGATGACCTCAGAAGTCCCATAGTGCTCAGAGCCATTTGAACCATTTGAACCATTACTTAGCTTGCATACATAGTGAATCTCTCGTCCAGTGAAAACTCCCAAGCGAATGGAAAAAAGTGCGAGTGACTCTTGTGTATAACAAAGGTAAAAGAACTGACCACCAAAATTACAGACCAACATCCTTAACATCACTTTTCTGCAGAGTTCTTGAACGCATGTAAGTTCGATTATAATAAATTTGCTTGAGATAGAAAAGCTTCCGTCCGCAACTTAGCACTTTTTGAAAGTATCGGTAGTGTGAAACTCAGCTTGCCTCTTTCTTACTAGATATCCTACAAACCATGGATGGAGGCCACCAAATTCCATATTCCTAGATCGCCTGAAAGAGTTAGATACCGTGCCCCAATGCAGCCTTTTTATGAAGTTCGAGCTACGAAATAGTTCCCCAGAGATGTCAATGGCTAGAAAACTGCGTAAGTAACAGAGAACGCAATTCGCTGCCGTCGACAGCGAGTGGTCATCGGAGACAAGGGTATCGTCAGGAGTGCCCCAGGCCCAGGGAAGTATGATACGACCGCTATTGTTTTCTGTATACGTAAATGATCTGAGGCATAGGATGAGTAGAGATCTTAGACTGTTTGATGATGACGCTGTGGTGTACATCTATACCTACATCTACATGGCTACTCTGCAAAAAACACTTATGTACCTGGCAGAGGGTTCATCGAACCACCTTCACAATAATTCTCTGTTATTCTCGAACAGTTCGCGGAAGAAGGAAACACCTATAGCTTTCCGTCCGAGCTCTGATACCCCTTACTTTATTATGATGATCGTTTCACCCTGTGTAGGTCGGTGCCAAAAGAATATTTCCGCATTTGGAAGAGAAACTTGGTAATTGGAATTTCGTGACAAGGTTCCGCCACGAAAAAAAACGCCTTTGTTTTCGTGAAATGCACCCCAAATCATGTATCGCGTGTGTGACGATCCCACCCCTATTTCTCCATAATATAAAATGTGCTGCTATTCTTTGAACTTTCTCGATGTACTTCGTTAATCCTATCTGGTAAGGATCCCTGACCGCACAGCACTATTCCAAAAGAGGACGGACAAGCGTAGCGTAGGCAGTCCCTTTAGTAAATCTGTTGCTTTGCAAATAAAACGTAGTCTTTGCTTCACCTGAGCCGCAACATTCATCATGTGTATTTTCTTATTTAAATTGTTCGTAATTGTAATTCCTAGGGATCTAGTTTAATTTATGGGCTTTAGATTTACTGATTTATCGTGAAACCGAATGGATTCCTTTTGGCACTCATGTAAATGACCTTACACTTTTCTTTATTTAGGAGCAACTGCCAATTTTCACACGACACAAATATCTTTTCTAAATCGTTTTGCAATTTGTTCTGATTTTCTGATGACTTCACTCGACGATAAACTACAGCGTCATCTGCAAACCTAAGACGGCTGCTCAGGTTGTTGTCCAAATCGTTTATATAGATAAGGAACAGCAGAGGGCCTATAACACTCCCTTGGGGAACGCCAGAAATCACTTCTGGCTTTCCGCCAGTTACTACGAACTCTCTGACAGGAAATCACGAATCTAGTCACATAACTGAGACTATAAACACGCAATTGCACTACAATCCGCTTGTATGGTACAATGTCAAAAGCCTTTTGGAAATCTAAAAATAAGGAATAAATTTGAAATCCCTTGTCAACAGCACTCAACAGCTAAAGAGTTAGTTGTGTTTCACAAGTACGATGTTTCCTAAACCCATATTGACTTTATATCGATAGACCGTTCTATTCGAGGTAATTCATAATATTCTAACAAAATAGGGGTTCAAAATCCTGTCGCATATCGACGGTAATGAGATGGGCCTGTAATTTAGTTGACTCCTACTACGGGAACGTGTCGACTTCGAGTGACTTGACAAGGCTATAAGATGACTTAGACGGAATTTCTAGTTGGTGTGATGAATGGCAGCTTGGTCTAGATGCAGGTAAACGTAAGTTAATGCAGATGAGAAAAAAAAATCTTATAATAGTTCAATAGAGTATGTTCGTTGCATCACACAATCAAGTTGATTAAATATCTAGGCGTAACGTTGCCAAGCGATATGATAGGGGACGGTAGCAGGGAAGGCGAATGGTCGACTTCGGTTTAGTGAGAGAGTTCTAGGGAAGTGCAGCTCATATGTAAAGGAAACAGCATGTAGACTGAAACTTCCTGGTAGATTAAAACTGTGTGCCGGACCGAGACTCGAACTCGGGACCTTTGCCTTTTGCGGGCAAGTGCTCTACCAACTGTGCTACCCAAGCACGACTCACGCCCCGTCCTCACAGCATTACTTCTGCCAGTACCTCGTCTCCTACCTTCCAAACTTTACAGAAGCTCTCCTGCGAACCTTGCAGAACTAGCACTCCTGAAAGAAAGGATATTGCGGAGACATGGCTTAGCCACAGTCTGGGGGCTGTTTCCAGAATGAGATTTTCACTCTGCAGCGGAGTGTGCGCTAATATGAAACTTCCTGACAGATTAAAACTTTGTGCAGGAGAACTTCTGTAAAGTTGGAAGGTAGGAGGCGAGGTACTGGCGGAAGCAAAGCTGTGAGGACGGGCCGTGAGTCCTGCTTGGGTGGCTCAGTTGGTAGAGCAATTGCACGCGAAAGGCAAAGGTCCCGAGTTCGAGTCTCGGTCCGGCACACAGTGTTAATCTGCCAGGAAGTTTCATATCAGCGCACACTCCGCTGCAGAGTGAATATCTCATTCTTCAGCATGTAGACTACTTGTGCGACGGGTGCTTCATGCATTGCTTGAGTGTCCGGTATTCACTACCAGGCCGGATTACAGGAAGACATCGAAGCAATTAGGAGGCGGACTGTTAGATTTGTTACCTGTAGAATCGATCAATGCGCAACTATTACTAGGATGCTTCGCGAAATCAAGTGGTAAATCCTTGAGAGAAGATGACGTATTTACGCGAAATACCGCTGAGAAAATTTAGAGACATGAGAAATCAGGGCTCGTACGCAGGCGACAGAAAGTTGCTTCTTTCGTCGCTTCATTTACGAGAGGAACAGTAAAGGAAATGACTAGTATTATATGCATAAAATTAGTATCAAAAAATAAAAACGTCATTTTGTATTTAAAAACATATCATGAAGTAGTACTTGACTAACAGTTCCAGACCATTTAAAAGCAAAAAAAATGCTATTAGCAGTAATCGAGCCAGCCATTTCAAATGGTTCAAATGGCTCTGAGCACTATGGGACTTAACATCTTAGGTCACCAGTCCCGCAGAACATAGAACTACTTAAACCTAACTAACCTAACGACATCACACACATCCATGCCCGAGGCAGGATTCGAACCTCCGACCGTAGCGGTCGCGCGTTTCCAGACTGACGCGCCTAGAACCGCTTGGCCATACCGGCCGGCGCCAGCCATTTCATGAGAACGAGAATTGTACCTCGTTCAGAATCATTGGAATGTGTTGTTCTTAATAGCGGTGGCAAATCTGAAATTGCGTCGTACTGTTTCAGGGAACTCATGTCCATGCACGGACACTCGAAACCTGTATGATGAAAATCGAAAAGTGGCCGCGACGTCGCCTTGTGAGTTACAGACGTGACGCCTGCCGCTCTAGCCGTATAGGCCACACGCACGACTCAGCGGAGAGGCGGGATCAGAGTTGTTACCGTGCTGTAAGGGGTAGCCAGAAAACTGCGAACGAGACGGACCTTGCGTTAAGTGAATTTACCTCTGCAAAACTGCATTCTAGGACTCATCACAGAAATTTGACTGTGTGAAGTGCCTAGAAATCATACGCATCAAAACCAGAGGAGTGTTCTTACAAGCTTAAAAAGTACGAGGACGATCTGACTAGAAATCCTAAGAGGGTTCGGTCGTTGGTAAACTCAGTGAGTGGACCAAAATCGTACAGGGTGGACGGAAAATAACTCCCTACTTTTTATATTTTTTCGCTCCTAATATATTGTAGGTACAAACAAATTTCTGCACGGATGTAGCTTACTATACACCATTATGTTCCCAAATGTTAGTCGTCATTTTACAAAACTCAACACGCCTACCACAGTCATCTGGATACAACGTTCGGACATTATGAGGCTTCCGCAGTCTGTGATATGACCCTCTGTGGAGAAATGCGTGTAAAGAACAGGGAGTAATGTCACTCCCTCTTGCAGCCCGTCTTGTTGATTCTGAAGGGCTTGGCTCGAATATCTCGTTCACTGCGACCACGTTTTCCTCTGTTACTGAAGACGAGGGCCTCTACGAGCTCTTCCTCTTCACAACATTTCCAGTAGTCATTAATTTTCTGTGGCAGTTATTATTTCCTTTCTCATCCAAAACGGGCTGCGTCCCATTTTGGCCGCTCCACCGTTGGTGATAAATTGCACACTGTCTCAAATCTTGCTGCAGTTTTGGCTCTCTCCTCAATGTTCAATCGCCCCGGCATCATTGTATATCGTAGGATCTGGAAAATATTAAAAACTATGTACTTTACTCTGTAGAACAATGACCTTATTGTTCATGATTGCCGTCAGTTGCTAACTTGAATTATGTTTTACAATAAAGATAAGAAAAGTTTCGACTTTTTCAACTGAATTTTATGGTTGTCCTATTCATGTTAGGCACCTTCAATGGTCTACAAAACATGTGAAATTCTTTAAGTATACACATCTTGATATGAGTTTTGTAGTGTTCTTTGGCAGTCTGTTTAGACCTAGCTGTTTCTTTTTACGAATACTTAGCTGTGTTACTTACCTACATTCGTCTTTTTGTCCTGTTCTTGCAGCCATCTATCACAAAGCGAAAACAGTGGTCCAATTAAAACATTCATATATCTTTACGTACTACATGAATATGTAATAAAAAATGGGGTTCCTGTTTTGAGAAACGCAGTTGATATCCGATGACCTATGGCAGCGCCATCTAGCGGGCCAACCATAGCGCCATCTGGTTTCCCCCTTCAAGCCAGACAAGTTTCGTTCTTTGTAGTTTTTTTGTGTGACGCTTATTTCGTGAGATATTTGGCCTGTTCGCTATCAATGGACCACCCTGTGTATGGTAGAGTGTGAATTAGTTTACTAAAGCATTCACTGAGGTGCAAAAGTCCTGGGTCAGCGATATGCACTTACACAGATAACGGCAGTATGACGTACACGGAGTATAAAATGGCAGCGCATTGGCGGGGCTGCCATTTGTACACAGGTGACTGGTGTGAAAGCTTTCCGACGTGATTATGGCCACACCCCGGCAACTGACAGACTTTTAACGCAGAATTGTAGTTGGCGCTAGACGCATGGGACATTCAATGTCGGAAATCGTTAGGGAAATCAATATGCCGAGATACACAGTGTCAGGAGTGTGCCGAAAATACCAAATTTCTGTCATTACCTGTCACCAAGGACAATGCAGTGACCGACGGTGTTCACTTAACGATCGAGAGCAGCGACGTTTGCTTAGTGTTTGTCAGTGCTAACAGACTAGCAGTACTGTGTGAAATAACCGGAGAAATCAATGTGTGACGGACGACGAACGATCCCGTTAGGACAGGGCGGCGAAATTTGGTGTTAATGGGCTATGGTAGAAGATGACCGGTGCGAGTGCTTTTGTCAACAGCACGACATCGCCTGCGGCACCTTACACGCTTGCCTGACTTGTGTATGCGTTGTGAACTCCTGCATGGTAGTGACAAGCAAACGCCAGCGGCTTCATGGTTGTTATTTTTCTGTGCTCTTAATACAAGAAATTTGTTTTATTATTGTATGGTTTATTACTACTGTGATTTCGTGTTTAGGTACTAGCGTTTAGGTACTTTTTCTGAATTTTAGGCTTACTTAAGAGAATTTGTTTTTTGGGAGGGGTCATGTTAACAGTTGGCTGTTTAATCAAATTAATTCCGGTGTTTGGTCATTACTGTTAAACGATTATCCGGTTAATCTTGTTGTAATTATGCAGTGATCGCAAAACTTTAATTTGGTCGGTGTCTGTGGCGGAGTTTGCATTTGATATTCTTGTTTCGGGCCTTGGAAATTTACGTATTTGATGCTCAGTCTTGCATATTCTATGTCTGTATGTTTCGCCTCGGCTTTCCGAGTTGTTTGTGGTGTCGAAGCTGTTTACCCCGGCGCGTTATCCACCACCCGCTGGCTCAAAGAGCGTGGCTAACCATCGGCGGCTGTGTACGTGTGTAAGGCGTGGTAGCCACTGAGGCGGCGCAGTCTCCTCGCTTGCTACAGCATCTCTCTATAGGTTAAGTTCTTAGTTTTATGGCATTCGGACTTAAGTTTAAATCGAAGTGTCCGCTAGCCTAAGCCATCCTAGCCAAACCTCGCCTCGCCAGCCGGGCCTTGTCTTGTATTGCTGCTTGATCTGAAAAACCTTCAGTTCTTAATTGTGCATTGCTGTAAATTTTAAAAATCTTTGTTTCCTTCTAAAACAGTGCCCAAAGCGTGTTCCAAATCTTTGTTGTAATGCTGGACGTGTAAATTTAAAATATTGTCAAATGCTGAATTTCTAAAATTTTGATTATTGTCGCTTTCGTGCTTGAAAAGTTGCTAAATGGCTAGCGCCAAAAGCGTCCTCAAGTTAATGATGATCCTGAACTTGTACAAATTTTTCCGAATAAGAGTCACCATCCTTGTTTCAAGTTTATTATCTAATGAGTGGTTTTCTAATTGTTATGGTAATGCTCTTTCTGTAGTTCTAGTGAAAACAGATTTACCTGATTGAAATGTTAGAATGGCTCTGAGCGCTATGGGACTTAACTTCTAAGGTCATCAGTCTCCTAGAACTTAGAACTATTTAAACCTAACTAACCTAAGGACATCACACACATCCATGCCCGAGGCAGGATTCGAACCTGTGACCGTAGCGGTCGCGCGGTTCCAGACTGTAGTGCTTAGAACCGCTCGACCGCCCTAGAAATGTTACTGATGCCTAAAGTGCTTTCGACCTGTATTTTTACAAATGTTAAATTTGCCGGCCGGTGTGGCATAGTGCTCAGAGCCATTTGAAACAAATGTTAAATTTGTTATTTTATGTAAGTATTACTTGCTCTGAAAAAGAAAAGGTCCTTTTGGTTCACCGTTCTGAAATCTATGCGACAGTTAATATCCACATATATGTCGTTAATGTTTTAAGTATAACTTCCTAAATAAATAATTACCTGTTTTGTCAAGCAACAAATAGCCTTACGTAAGCTGAGCCTGCACCTTCCCTCCGTCCGTCAAGTTGTTGTCGTATCCTGGGGTGTCCATCGACATTTCATTCACAAGAAGAATCAGTCTAGCGATCTTGCATTCAGACTTTAAAAATGAATGGAAACCAGGGAATCACAGAACGAACGTACTAGAATTCTGAATATCTATTATTCAGTATCGTAACTGACTAATACCGCAAATCTGCTATGGAGTGGCATTACAAGATGATGGAGAAAGAATTTCAAGATTTAGTTCACTATGAAAGAGCAAAAAATTACGATCGACAGACGATTTCTACAAGACTCATTGTTCCGTACATCAAGAATCACTTTGTGCTAAATTAACAGGCATGGAGCGCGTGATGAAACTGCTGGTACGAATAGTAAATTCTCTGAAGCCTCACGCATGACATTCAAAATTGCTACAATCTTTGATGAAACTGAACGTGGTAAGACACGGCAAAGAACGCTGGTGTCAAGAGGCACGCCTGGAAAGACATTCGACTTAAGACTCTGAAGAAACAGATAAAGTAGAAGTGAAAATTAGGACATCAAGAAGGGGTTTCAGACCTCTTACCTTAAAGTGGACTTCACGTCACAATGTCCGCAGTAAGACTTGGAAGGTGAGAAGTATCTTATTTCTGATTTGGTGAGGATTCATTCAAAAAGAAAATCGCACTGTGGAAGGAGCAATTTCTAAAAAAAAAAAAAAAAAGTCCATGTTCCTTAGCTCACTGGCAGTAAAGAATACGCAAATTTTGAAGAATGCATTGTGACGTTGACAACTTAGCGTTTCAGATGAATGTGCGCCTGTGGATGTGTTGAAGGACTCGATGGATCTGCAATGTAATTCCCGTTTAAAAGGCAAATTCCTTTACATTGAAGCTGTCCTTCAGTTTTACGTCGTTCTCACCAAGAACAGTTCGCACTTCTCCACAATGAACACGAAACGTGATACAGAGTTTCGTGGAAGCATCATTCAATGTTTCGAGTAACGTATATGAGTGAAAGGCTCTCTTCGATATGAAAGTAACTGAGTCAAGATTACGTGGCAGCCCGTGTGACCAAAATCTGCGAAACTGATAAGCTCTACTGCCTGGCTGGAATAGCGCCACCATGGGTACGCAGAACAGTGGCTACCAACAAGGAGAGACTGAAAGTGGAACGGAACAGTGCCCATCCACTGGACTGACATAATCCACCACAGCAACGCCTGACATCGCGAAAGATATTCCTGAGAACATCCGATAAGCTCACCATTTCACCAGAGAAGGCAAGGCTGGAGTTATGGAAGAAGTCGACGCCTCACCTGCAGACGCCAGAAGCTAAAGAACTACCAGCTGGGCACAACGAGAGCTGGCTCGTGTGGAAATCTTTAAACAGATTGCGAACAGGAGTTTGACGATCCAGAGACAACCTGAAGAGATGGGGCTTCATAACAGAAGATACGCCCTGTGATTGTGGACAAGACCAAACCACAAGCCACATGCTCCAGTACCTTTTGTGCCCTACATCCTGCACGAAGATTGATCTCCTGAAAGCCACTCCAAGCGCCTTGGAGGTTGCTAAGTACTGGGCACAAGTAATGTATATATATATTTGTATGGCTACTGTAAATTTGTATGTTTCTGACTCGAGAAGAATAATAATAATAATAAACCGAAGACAATTGAAAAATACTGAAAGGCTGTTTAGTTTGTCTTCTGTGTTGTTATGAAATATGAAATGGAGTTAGATGCAAGTCGTTTAGAGTTTATTACACACTGAAGTGCCAAAGAAACTGGTACAGGCATCCGCATTCAAATATAGAGATATGTAAACAGGCAGAATACGGTGCTGCCGTCAGAAATTCCTATATAAGACAACAAGTGTCTGGCACAGTTGTTAAATGGGTTACTGCTGCTACAATGCCAGGTTATCAAGATTTAAGTGCGTTCGCACGTGGTGTTATAGTCGGCGCACGAGCGATGGGACACAGCATCTCCGAGGTAGCGATGAAGTGGGGATTTTCCCGTACGACCATTTCACAAGTGTACCATGGATTACAGGAACCCAGTAAAACATCAAATCTCCAACATCGCTGCGGCCGGAAGAAAATCTAGTAAGAACGGGACCAATGACGACTGAAGAGAATCATTAAACGTGACAGAAGTGCAACCCTTCCGCAAATTGCTGCAGCTTTCAGTGCTGGGCCATCAAAAAGTGTCGGCGTGCGAGCCATTCAACGAAACATCACCGATATGGTCTTTCGGAGCCGAAGGCCACTCATGTGCCCTTGATGACTGCACGACACAAAGCTTTACGCCTCGACATTGGACCGTTGATGACTGAAAACATGTTGCCTGGTCGGACGAGAGTCGTTTCAAATTGTGTCGAACCGACGGACGTGGACAGGTATGGAGACAACCTCATGAATCCGTGGGCCTTGCATTTCATTGCTCTGTCATAGTGAGAGGCGTGCGCACTTGGAGTGAAATGGGACCCTGATACTACTCTGACAGGTGACACGTACGTAAGCAACCTGACTGATCACCCTCATCGATTCATGTCCATTGTGCATTCCGACGGATTTGGGAAATTTCAGCAGGACAATGCGACACCCCACACGTCCATAATTACACAGAGTGGCTCCAGGAACACTGCTCTGAGTTTAAACACTTCCGCTGGTTATCAGACTTCCCAGACATGAACATTATTGAGCATTTCTGGGATACCTTGCAACGTGCTGTTCAGAAGAGATCTCCACCCCCTCCTCGTACTCTTACTGATTCATGGATACCCCCTGCAGGATTCATAGTGTGAGTTCCCTCCAGACTACTTCAGACATTAGTCGAGACCATGCCATGCTACGTGCGTGCTAACGGGGCCCTACACGATATTAGGCAGGTGTACTAGTTTATATGCCGTAGTCACTGTTTCCCCCGTTTCCCCTTCTTATCAGGCAGCACGGCGAAATAGCAGGGGAATTGTGCAGCCAGATGGCAAAACAGAGGGAGAGCAGTGCACGCGTGCGGAATGGTTTGTCTTCCCCGCAATAAAGTATTGTTAGCTTCAGATTGTTGCCTAATAAACGCTGACTTACGCTATCTAAAATAGTAGGTACAGGCTCCCAGGTAGATGCTATTTTCCTTGTCAACCGGAAGGCGTTCCATACAGTACCGCACTGTCGCCTGATAAACAAAGTAAGAGCCTACGGAATATCAGACCAGCTATGTGGCTGGATTGAAGAGTTCTTAGCAAACAGAACACAGCATGATGTTCTCAATGGAGAGACGTCTATAGACGTTAAAGTAACCTCTGGCGTGCCACAGGGGAGTGTTATGGGACCATTGCTTTTCACAATATATATAAATGACCTAGTAGATGGTGTCGGAAGTTCCATGCGGCTTTTCACGGATGATGCTGTAGTATACAGAGAAGTTGCAGCATTAGAAAATTGCAGCGAAATGCAGGAAGATCTGCAGCGGATAAGCACTTGGTGCAGGGAGTGGCAACTGACCCTTAACATAGACAAATGTAATGTATTGCGAATACATAGAAAGAAGGATCCTTTATTGTATGATTATATGATAGCGGAACAAACACTGGTAGCAGTTACTTCTGTCAAATATCTGGGAGTATGCGTACGGAACGATTTGAAGTGGAATGATCATATAAAATTAATTGTTGGTAAGGCGGGTGCCAGGTTGAGATTCATTGGGAGAGTCCTTAGAGAACGTAGTCCATCAACAAAAGAGGTGGCTTACAAAACACTCGTTCGACCTATACTTGAGTATTGCTCATCAGTGTGGGATCCGTACCAGGTCGGGTTGACAGAGGAGATAGAGAAGATCCAAAGACGAGCGGTGCGTTTCGTCACAGGGTTATTTGGTAACCGTGACAGCGTTACGGAGATGTTTAGCAAACTCAAGTGGCAGACTCTGCAAGAGAGGCGCTCTGCATCGCGGTGTAGCTTGCTCGCCAGGTTTTGAGAGGGTGCGTTTCTGGATGAGGTATGGAATATATTGCTTCCCCCTACTTATACCTCCCGAGGAGATCACGAATGTTAAATTAGAGAGATTCGAGCGCGCACGGAGGCTTTCCGGCAGTCGTTATTACCGCGAACCATACGCGACTGGAACAGGAAAGGGAGGTAATGACAATGGCACGTAAAGTGCCCTCTGCCACACACCGTTGGGTGGCTTGCAGAGTGTAAATGTAGATGTAGATGTTGTTTACCAGAAATATTGAATGTAAACGACATGCATCTTAGTTTCATGCTAAATGCAACACGGTCAAGCTGTATTAAAAGTTCGAATGAGGCCTCAGGGGTGGTCCTAGGCACACAGTCACTATTCTTAGCCTTCTCGTGTTCATGTGTGCCTTAGTTCTTAATTTTCTCCTCTTTTGACCATCTCCGGTAAGGTAATAATGATCCGACTCAAAAAAAAAAAAAAAAAAAAAAATGGTTCACATGGCTCTGAGCACTATGGGACTTAACATCTATGGTCATCAGTCCCCCAGAACCTAGAACTACTTAAACCTAACCAACCGAAGGACACCACACAACACCCAGTCATCACGAGGCAGAGAAAATCTCTGACCCCGCCGGGAATCGAACCCGGGAACCCGGGCGTGGGAAGCGAGAACGCTACCGCACGACCACGGGCTGCGGACAATCCGACTCCCAGGAATTTTTTTTTTTCGAGCACTAGAAACCATCGAAATACAGCGAGTGTGGGCTGCAAACTCACAGACTGCTGAGGGCTAAAACGAATGGTAGGAGAGAAGGATCAGCGGCCAGTGATGGACGTGGGTGTTGGTGTAGGGGTCCATCAACCGGCAGTTGTGGCTGTGTTCAGCGCTCGCTGTGGATTCGCGTCAGTTCAACCACGCCTTATCAAGACTGCTTACTGTGTTGGAAAAAGATGGGATAAACCTTTAATGTCATCGCGAGCTTCATGTAGAACGCCCAGCGACGTTAATTAAGGGCCGCAATCCAGATACATGGGTTATAAAGAAAAATGCAAACAGTAACGTGTCAGCAAGTAAGGTGAAGTTCTTGAGTAGTCGAATGGAGTTAACAAATGTAGAAAAGATAAATAAAAGGAGTACGGAGACAACGCGTGAGAAACCCCTACAAGATAAGACAGAAGATTAACATGGTATCTGAAGACAATGGAGGATGGCTAGAAAGATGCGCGACATTATGGGCAGGAGACCAAGCAATAAGCCAAGGGAGAAGAGGGTAAAATGAGTGGTGGAAGGTACTCAAGAGAGAGAAGAAGCCGGCTGGTGTCGCCGAGCGGTTCTAGGCGCTACAGTCTGGAGCTGCGCGACTGCTACGTTCGCAGGTTCGAATCCTGCCTCGGACATGGATGCGTGTGATGTCCTTAGGTTGCTTAGGTTTAAGTAGTTCTAAGTTCTAGGGGACTTATGACCTCAGAAGTTAAGTCCCATAGTGCTCAGAGCCATTTGAATCATTTGAGAGAGAAGACGTCAGCGACAGGTTATCGACAAAGGAGTGGTGAGAACACTGGAGAAGATAGGTTTATGTTCCAAGCATGACCTGATGGTCACCGCAAAACTTCTGTGAATCTCAGAAGGTATGAGAGAGATACTGAAGTACAGCCTAAGGGCTGGGCGCAGTTTGTGCCTTATAGATCAGTTGGTAATAACACTGCACCCGAAAACAAGGCACCAGGTTCGACACACTGCTTTATTCTACCAGGAACTTTCTAAGCAGCGAAAACTCCGCTGCAGAACGAAAAATCATTCTGGGAACGATTTATGTTAGTGACAAAAGTGTGTAAGACACGACGTAAGGAGAAACAATAAACCCCTTTCAAACTCTCTCACAATTACTCCTACAAGTCCCTTTCTTAAACTGTTTTTTTAAAGTTTTACCCTCATTAACGTTGACAGTGCTGTTAACTTGTGCGGAAAGTCAGTGACACGGCTACGTTGTCTCGATCGGAGAGGCTATAGCTTAAGATAAACCTTGACCGCAGATTCCATTTGCCGCTCGTGACAAGTTGCCCTGTCGGAGGAAGCTATTGCGCTAAGCGAGCCTCTCGGTTCCATACATGGCTAAACACGGCCTCTGGGTGGAGAACTATGCGAGGAGCGCAGAGCGTGATTCATGTTGATGCAAGTAACCATGTGGTAAACATCTACTCTTCCTGTCTCACAAATGTGTTCCATAAATTCTGAGACTACCTCAGAATCAAATAAAAAATGATGCCTGAGGAACCTGTTCTCGTATTAGTTCTCAAAATGTTATCCAATGATTGTACACGGTCAGGAATACTTCGGGAGAAGCTTCACTTAGAATTCTGATCAGAGTCGCCGTCACACTCAGCTAAACAGATTTTAGATCCTCAAAGTACTCCTTGAGGGCAGGTCTGCGTTTGCACCAGAGCGTGTAGTCTGCGGTGGATACCAGAGGCTGATATGGGAGCGGGAGTGAGGACGAGTTGAAGACTGTTGTCAATATTCCAACCAAAGTTGATGCACAAGGAAGATTGGAGAAGAGCTACAAAGAAAGTCGAATGTCCCGTTGTGGCTGGTGTTCGGCTTTTATTTGCACCTCATAAAAAATCGCACACTTCCGTGCGCCCGTACAGACGAATTTTCAAGCCTTTACAGAAGGCGTAGTGATAGAGTCACGTTTTCAACCGTGAGTGCACTGCGTCTACGCGAGTATAAACCAGGAGCGACCAGCGATAGATCTATATTTCAGGGGACATTTTGCGTAAACACGGGTATATGTAAGGACGTGACAGATAGGAAAAGAGCCAATAGTGTTTGGCCGTGGGCTCGGCCATACACTGTGTGTGAGTATGCTGGATTTGTCGGTGTTTCGCGGTGGACTGTCCATCGTGTCTACAGGCAGTGGCGTAACACACGTGGCCACAAAGCACGACATCAGAGTATTACGGGCGAAAAAAGATCCTGACTGAGACCGAAGACGCGAATCAGAACGTTTCCAGGCCGGCCGAGGTAGCCGAGCGGTTCTAGGCGCTACAGACTGGAACCGCGCGACCGCTACGGTCGCACGTTCGAATCCTGCCTCGGGCATGGATGTGTGTGATGTCCTTAGGTTAATTATGTTTAAGTAGTTCTAAGTTCTAGGGGACTGATGACCATAGATGTTAAGTCCCATAGTGCTCAGAGCCATTTGAACCAAGAACGTTTCCAAACCCG
This sequence comes from Schistocerca piceifrons, assembly GCF_021461385.2. Taxonomy (NCBI): domain Eukaryota; kingdom Metazoa; phylum Arthropoda; class Insecta; order Orthoptera; family Acrididae; genus Schistocerca; species Schistocerca piceifrons. The sequence goes on along the minus strand of NC_060146.1, from coordinate 93,277,802 downwards.
CCAGTAAATCCTGAAAGCAGTGAAATGATGGTCGACCCAACCCTCTCAGTGACAGAACGCTCTGACGGAAAATGCGTGCAATGACCATTTGGAGTCGGTGACCTAGTAAGAGCACATCACACAGACACAATAAAGACGACAATAGCATAGTCCGTCGGGCTGCAAAAATAGTGACTGGTTTTCTACATATTCTCCCACATCTCGACTGACCTGCAAAGTCACCTGACTTGAACTCCAATAAAATATATGTGGCACAAGTCGGACCATCGGGTAAATTGCCGACATCTGCATTCCCGCAATTTGGTGGAATTGCGGGTTCGAATCCTCTGTGACTGGCATACCTGACAACCTTGGGGACTCACTTCCTAACCGAAACCAGCCGGTCATCAAGTCCGGGGGCGGGTTTACACAATATCAAATGATGGTTGTAATTATTTCTCTGTGGGTGACTAATTGTTTTTTCGGTGAGGTTTCGACGCCCGGTACAGCCAGGTATCACCAAACATTTAGAAATTTATTCGTCCTACTATGCTGTATATGCATATTAGGTAAAATTTCGTTAGTTTCTCTTTTTCCTCGTGTGTCTAGGCAACCGCAAGTAGGGAAGGGGGGGGGGAGGCTGTAAGAAGGAGCTCCTGACCCATACTCCCATGGCATTCTCTGCTGATGGCGCAACTTAGCATTTCTTCCGTGGAGGAGAGGAAGTGTGTCTCCATTCCATATACGCTCTCCTTATTGCAGGCGTCAAATTATGAACCCATGTCCCACCGCAGAAATGATGTGGCTTAAGAAATCTTTCCTTCCCACAAGGAAAAGATCTGAAGTGGAATGATCATATAAAATTAATTGTTGGTAAGGCGGGTACCAGGTTGAGATTCATTGGGAGAGTCCTTACAAAATGTAGTCCATCAACAAAGGAGATGGCTTACAAAATACTCGTTCGGCCTATACTTGAGTATTGCTCATCAGTGTGGGATCCGTACCAGGTCGGGTTGACGGAGGAGACAGAGAAGACCCAAAGAAGAGCGGCGCGTTTCGTCACAGGGTTATTTGGTAAGCGTGATAGCGTTACGGAGGTGTTTAGCAAACTCAAGTGGCAGACTCTGCAAAACAGGCGCTCTGCATCGCGGTGTAGCTTGCTGTCCGGGTTTCGAGAGGGTGCGTTCCTGGATGAGGTATCGAATATACTGCTTCCCACTACTTATACCTCCCGAGAAGATCACGAATGTAAAATTAGAAAGATTCGAGCGCGCACGGAGGCTTCCCGGCAGTCGTTCTTCCCGCGAACCATACGCGACTGGAACAGGAAAGGGAGGTAATGACAGTGGCGCCTAAAGTGCCCTCCACCACCCACCGTTGGGTGGCTTGCGGAGTATAAACGTAGATGTAGATGTAGATGTGAAACTCTCAAGCGAGTCCACACTGATGCTATACATTTCGCGCCGTTCTGGGCAGACGGCAGTTAGCTTTTTCGAGAACAATCGTACGACGGACGCACACAGTGATATGGTTTCATCGCTTCGTTAATGTGTTGTAGAACTGGAGAACGAATATCTCCCCCACAAAAATCGAGATGGATTCCGCAGACAGAGCTTTTGGTAAATTCAGCTCACACTGTTCACCTCTGAGATTCACAGCGCTGTAGACAGAGGATCTCAGGTTCAAGCCGTATTCGTAGACCTCAGGAACGTATCTGCCATTTAGTGAAGGAAGTAGAGTTTACCGAGTATCGGGCCAGGTTTGCGACTGGTTTCAGCATTTCCTTGGTGGCAGAAGTCAAGACGCCGATCCTAGCGGAACAATGTCGACTGGTGTAAAGGTAATTTCAGGAACACCTCAGGGAGTGCGACAGTGCCGTCATAGCTTGTATGTGTAAACAGTCTGGGCCGGCCGCTGTGGCCGAGTAGTTCTAGACGCTTCAGTCCGGAACCGCGCTGCTGCTACAGTCGCAGGTTCGAATCTTGCCTCAGGCATGGATGTGCGTGATGTCCTTAGGTTAGTTAGGTTTAAGTAGTTCTAAGTCTAGCCGACTGATGACTTCAGAGGTTAAGCCCCGTAGTGTTCAGAGACATTTGAACCATTTTCTTTAAACCGCCTGGTGGGTGATGTCGGAAACTCCATAACACTGTTCGCACATGATGTGGTTGTCTGTTAAGAAAGCAGCAACGCCAGTAGACTGTAGCGACTTGCAACACGACCTGCAGACCGTTGATGAATGGTGCAGGATCTGGCAGCTGACCCTGAACGGAAATAAACGTAATGTAGGACACATACATAGGAGGAGAAATCCTCTACTGCACAGCTATACTATTGATGAAAAACTGCTGGAGGCAGTAAATGCCGTAAAATACCTAGGAGTAGCTGTCCAGAGCCACTTTAAGTGAACGGTTCTTTTTTATCAATGATGCTGCCGCCATTTAACTGCAATAATTTTTATTTTGTTGTTATACGAACCACATTTCGGAAAGCCAAATATTAGGAAAGCCAGATGTAAGACTTACGTTCATAGGAAGAATGTTAAGGAAATGAAACTCATCCATGAAAGAAGGCGCTTACAAGGTGCTTGTAAGAGCTATTCTTCAGTATTGCTTGTCAAACTTGGACCCTGATCGGGGAGGGGTGACAGACGAGATACAGAAATCGACCGAAGAGCGAGGCATTTATCCACGGGACCGTTTAGCCGGTGTGGGAACATTACGGAAATGCTCAACATCTTTCTGTGACAGACACTACAAGACACTCCTTGTGCATGAGAAAGGGATCTGATACTGAAATTCCGGAATGAGTCGGGCACATACGTCCCGCGAAATGGCAGTAGCTATAAAATTCGAGAAATTAGAGCTAATACAAAGCTTTACCAATAGTCATTCTTCCCACGCGCTGTTCAAGAATGGAAGAGGGAAGGAGGGATCAGTCAGTGGTACCAGAAGGATGCACTCTCCGCCACAGTATTGATGTAGATGCGGAACCTGACATGGGTTCAGTTTCCGATACTGTAGACTATCTCGGACGATGGAAAGAGGTCAACTGAGATGCACATATGAGTAATAACCACGATAGTCACTCTGAGATTTCTGTGATTCATTTCGGCGATTGGCTGGACGCAGTCGTCTGCGGTCAGTGTCAATGAGCTTCCTCCCAGACCAGCACCACGCATGTCTGTGCCGCCTTCGTCAAATTCCAGACAGCGATTCACGACGGCTGGAACGCGACATTAAATATCATCCGTGTAGTGCTGGGCGAGAAAACCATTTGAGACCCTAGCGCCGGCACTGCAGTGGGTCCCAGCAAGCCTATACTTATTTCTGGAGCGGGTCGAGCAGACACTACAGCACACACACAAAAAATTAGATCACTTTATCAAAAGTCAAACAATCTGAAAGAATGAACTGGGAAACAATTCATGTCACTTAGATATTTATTATTGTCGCTGATCACTGTAAATTATCACTTCAACAATACAGAATAATTTCTCAGCTCAATATTCAGTTAACTGTTACTTTTATGTACACTGAGGTGACATAAGTCATCGGATACTGCTTAATATTTTAGGATGGCAAGAACTATGCCCCTTACGTGAAGTCATTAATGATCACCAAACTCACGTTGAGCGAACAGTAGGGCTGAACAAAAATGACTGACAAGGAACAATGCATCTTGTGGAGGGAATAGTACGGACGTATTGGAATAATTAATGTTGGGTGATGGTTTTAAAGTATCAAATAACTTCCGGGAATTCAGCCAGGTAACACTTTCAGCGACCGCCGATATTTCGGCGGGAGAACACCCCGCCATTTTCAAGGCAAACTGCAACGGACAGACGGCGTACATGCAAATTTAATACCTCGGTTCTCCGACCCAAGCAGGAAAGATAACACACACACACTGAACACTAGTGCCACCAAAGATGACCAAAGTCAGAGCTATCGATAGTGAGACTATGAATTCGCAGGTGAGGCAGCATTGACTCTGTTCCTCTGTTTTTTGACAAGGGAGAGAGCCGGATTCCAAACAGAGTTCAAACAGAAACCTCCATCCCTGTTGACGAGGTTGCTCGCTAATTTAATCTCAACTGCCTCCCTAATGACACTGTCCCAATAGCTGGACATGCATGCCAATATCTCGGTGTTATTATATAACATGGGGTGACCAGTATCCAAGCAATGTTCGGCAATAGCAGATCTATTTGGCTGCTGTAATCGTGTGTGCCGTTTATGCTCAGTACATCTGTCCTCCACGGTCCTGATAGAGTGACCAATATATGCCATGCCGCAGCTACAACGAATACGATATACACCCGCCTTACGCAGTCCAAGATCATCCTTAACGGAACTCAAAAGTGCTCTAATTTTAGATGGAGGTCGGAAAACACATTTCACATCGTATTTCCGTAAAATACGACCGATCTTATTGGACGTGTTTCCTACCTGCGAATTCATAGTCTCGCTATCGATAGCTCTGACTTTGGTCATCTTTGGTGGCACTAGTGTTCTGTGTGTGTGTGTGTGTTATCTTTCCTGCTTCTGTCCGAGAACCGAGATATTAAATTTGCATGTACGCCGCCTGTCCGTTGCAGTTTGCCTTGAAAATGGCGGGGTGTTCTCCCGCCGAAATATAGGCGGTCGCTGAAGGTGTTACCTGGCTGAATTCCCGGAAGTTATTTGAAAGTTGTATGCACCAGGAGAAACTCAGGTCTCACACGGTTTTAAAGTAATTCATGCGACATGAAAACTTTGTGGAAACACATCGATTTACTGGAGGCTAGTTTATCACAGGGAAGTATTCAGAGTTGACCGCAGCTAGGCGGTGGCGCGCGGCTTGGGAGTGGCGAAGGGAAGCGACAATAGGCAGCTTAGGGCGGCTCAAACTCTGAGACAGCGGTAACGGGGTGCGGCCTCTAGCTGCCTTAAGATGAGTGACAGTGAGGCGGTGGTTGTCCCCATGCTGGTGTACTGGCAAGCAGACAGAGAACTTGTACACCTGCTGATAAATGTCCGTCGTCCGGTTTTCAGTGAAACATGCGAGGAAGCCGCGCAAAGCTATAGTGGAGCGGTAAACCGAGGCCAAAATATGCGTGTTTATGATTATTCACGGTCCGCAGAGTCTGAAGTAAATCAGGTGAAGAGCAACAGAATGAAATACGCCGGCCTCCGATGGGATCGTAGGACCAAGGAATTTGAAGTACTCTCCTGTGAGTCAGAGTTTCGGAAAAATTGGTGTTTTATGCAGATGCTAACCTTGATGGGTGGCCTGGGAGGATCTAAATAGCAGAAGTTGAGAGGAAGGGAAGTTTTGTGGGAATTTGTTTACTTCCCAGAGCAGGCATTGGTCAGCACTGGGAAGCAACGCATAATTAACGCGACTTGCGCTGCTGCAATTGGCTAAGTGATTTTGCTGGAGGGGTAACCGAGGTGAAGAGCGGACTGGCAGAAGTCTTCCATTCCCAGCTTGCCTAGAGTGCGGACGTGGCGTTCTTTACTCAGCTTGCCTGAGAGAGAGTGAGCATCTCTGCACTTTAGGACTTAGGAAACGGAACAATTGAACTTGGAGATAGAAAGTTTTGGTTCAGCTATGTACTGCGCAAGATAGCTAGGAGTGAATAGACGAGCGCAGCCTTGCAGCACAACGAGGCCGACTGACGTCTGCACAACGATGCCACTCTGCCACGCTGAATTCGATGATATTGCTTGAGTTAGAATTCTTCTCGCACTTCGCATTAGGTCTGGGTCAGTCGATAAGAATTAATTTTGATTTATCGCGCTTTATTCCACGTAAACGTAATATATTCTCACTGCCTGTTAGGAGAGTCATGTAATGTGATGATTGAACGTCGTGAGTTACAATAAATTTGTGCTAATCGATTGCATCTGTTTTCAATCAAGTAGTTGAAATCCCAAGTCACTTTCTTAATTAATTTTATGTTCAACATTTGCATCTGGTGTTCAATATCTGAATATAACATCAATGTGCACCCCTTGTTAATTAAAAGGTATCAATTCTGAATCAATTAATGTCAACACTGCCACCGCTGTTCAATCAGGAGTCACAGGGCCTTATGACTTTCTTTGCGTTATCCGATATTGCGGCAGTTTGGCACTCTCTGTTGATCTGTTAGTCAATTAGCTGGGGTGAACAAATGCCAAAACCAGATAAGTGTCGGGGGGAGGGGGGGGGTGTAGTGCAGTTCTCTAACGCTATATATATATATATATATATATATATATATATATATATATATATATATATACTGCAATAGGGGATAGTTCAGTAGACAGTACAGTTGAAGAGGAATGGACATCTCTAAAAAGGTCCATCACAGAAGTTGGCAAGAAAAACATAGATACAAAGAAGGTAACTACGAGGGGTGGAACTTAAATAGTGGCAACTATTTATTCACAACCGCTACAAAAGACATGTTTGCACCTGTTACGGTCCTTCAAAGTAGTCACCAGCGTTGTGTAGAACCCGTTGCCAGCGATGTTGAAGGCGTAGTATACTGTTAGCAGAGCCTGTTCTTTTGATGGTGCGAATGGAGCAGTCTACTGCCTGTCGAATCTCTGGAATAGTTCTGAAGCGAATGCCATGATGTGGTTCCTTCATCTTCGGACTCAAATCAGAGCCACAAGTCCGGAGAGTACGGTGGATGGTACAGTGTTCCCCGTTCCATCGAGCGAACAGAGCAGCCACGGCTTGAGGGGTATGCGTCCACGCATTGTCGTGCAAAATGATGGGTGGGTTGCGCAGAAAGTGTCGCCGCTTTTTTTCGCAAATCTGGTCCCGGGTGATGCTCCAAAAACGAACAGTAATACTGTGCATTGACAATCTGCCGTGGAGGAACGTAATGCGATAGGATAACACCATCACAGTCGTACACTAGAATCACCATAAGTTTCACCATACTGAGGCTCTGGCGCACTTTCGACTTTCGCGGCGACCCATAATGACGCCATTCGGTGGATTAGTGTTTCAGTTTTGGCACCTACGAGGTGGCCCATGTCTCATTCCAGTGTTACCTCTCCTTCGCGCTCATAGCTCTCCAAGACCAAAGGAACAGATTGTCAATTGTAAATAGCATCCAGAATCAAGTTAAGTAAGGTTTGTGATTATTATTATTTTAATAAATGTGTGTGAAAATTAATCAAGTTCTGTTTAAAGTTGGTCACCGTCAATCTGCTACTCTAAGCGTGCAAGTGGCGTTTCTGTCGTCTGACCTAACGGCAGAAGATAAACACGCCACGATAAGACCACGATACATATTGCTGACACTCGCCTACTTCGTTAGAGCGACAAGTCAAATAATCTGATGGTGTGTGTACCGAAGGTCTTACAGTACACACACCACAGTACTAGACGGAGCTGTATAGCGTAAAAACTGTAGAGGAAGACAGAGGTTGGAATACAACCAGCAGATAATTGAGGACGTAAGCTGCAAGAGCTACTTCGAGAAGAAGAGGTTGGCACAGGTGGGGCGCCAGCAAACCAGTCAGACGAGTGACGAATCAAAATAAATAAATAAATAAAAGCAAAGGAACGTTTCAGAGGCGATGTTTGTACATATCAGCATTCCGGAGCACTCTTTTATAAGGTGCGTCTGTATACAATGGTTTGTGGACAGTTCGATTCCTGAAAGGTCATAAACCCTATGAGAGAGCTTTGGTACGAGTTAGAATTCACTCTTCACCTTCTCTGATATTGGTACTTGAGGAAGAATGGGCCGCCATTCCTCTGCAGGTATTGAGATAACTCATTGGATGTGTCCCCAGCGGAGTTTAAGGCGTGTCCACTAATAGGCTTCCCGGTACTTTTCATCAGGTGGTATACTTTCAGAAGTTGCTACGTATAATGAATGGTTAGCAGTGTACTTGTTTTCAGGCCCAGTGGCTGACTGGGGGAAGGAGAGAGAGAGAGAGAGACAGACAGCGACCGAGACAGAGAGGGGAGGTGGGGGAGGCAGAGAGCAGCTACGAGCACTTACTGCAGGTGTTTACGGCTCGGCTTGTCCGCACGCACGCGGATCGCTACCTCTATAACTGCTGCTGCAGGCGGAACCACCGGAGCGTGGCGGAGAGAGGAGAGGAGAGGGAACAGGTTCCAGCTCGTGGAGCGGTGCCCGGTAGCGGGCCGTGTCTGATGGCGGCGGCCCGCCCTAAACACCACCCGGTCGCCGCTGTAAGGGAGCTCTTGTAAACTGCTGGCCTCCAGCTCTCTCACATCTGGCTATCAAACACCTTCCATTACGCAACTCCACACCCTCCATTACGCTCTAGAGTTGCGGTCTTGTCGGGGCCGTATATCTGTTACCTGGACCTGCAATCCATCAGGTTCTACCAGCTTCATTTTACAGGGCTATTACAAATGATTGAAGCGATTTCATAAATTCACTGTAGCTCCATTCATTGACATATGGTCACGACACACTACAGATACGTAGAAAAACTCATAAAGTTTTGTTCGGCTGAAGCCGCACTTCAGGTTTCTGCCGCCAGAGCGCTCGAGAGCGCAGTGAGACAAAATGGCGACAGGCGCCGAGAAAGCGTATGTCGTGCTTGAAATGCACTCGCATCAGTCAGTCATAACAGTGCAACGACAGTTCAGGACGAAGTTCAACAAAGATCCATCAACTTCTAACTCCATTCGGCGATGGTATGCGCGGTTTAAAGCTTCTGGATGCTTCTGTAAGGGGAAATCAATGGGTCGGCCAGCAGTGAGCGAAGAAACGGTTGAATGCGTGCGGGCAAGTTTCAAGCGTAGCCCGCGGAAGTCGACGAATGAAGCAAGCAGGGAGCTAAACGTACCACAGCCGATGGTTTGGAAAATCTTACGGAAAAGGCTAAAGCAGAAGCCTTACCGTTTACAATTGCTACAAGCCCTGACACCCGATGACAAAGTCAAACGCTTTGAATTTTCGGCGCGGTTGCAACAGCTCATGGAAGGAGATGCGTTCAGTGCGAAAGTTGTTTTCAGTGATGAAGCAACATTTTTTCTTAATGGTGAAGTGAACAGACACAATGTGCGAATCTGGGCGGTAGAGAATCCTCACGCATTCGTGCAGCAAATTCGCAATTCACCAAAAGTTAACGTGTTTTGTGCAATCTCACGGTTTAAAGTTTACGGCCCTTTTTTCTTCTGCGAAAAAAACGTTACAGGACACGTGTATCTGGACATGCTGGAAAACTGGCTCATGCCACACCTGGAGACCGACAGCGCCGACTTCATCTTTCAACAGGATGGTACTCCCCCGCACATTTCCATCATGATGTTCGGCATTTCTTAAACAGGAGATTGGAAAACCGATGGATCGGTCGTGGTGGAGATCATGATCAGCAATTCATGTCATGGCCTCCACGCTCTCCCGACTTAACCCCATGCGGTTTCTTTCTGTAGGGATATGTGAAAGATTCAGTGTTTAAAACTCCTCTACCAAGAAACGTGCCAGAACTGCGAGCTCGCATCAACGATGCTTTCGAACTCATTGATGGGGACATGCTGCGCCGAGTGTGGGAGGAACTTGATTATCGGCTTGATGTGTGCCGAATCACTAAAGGAGCACATATCGAACATTTGTGAATGCCTAAAAAAACTTTTTGAGCTTTTGTATGTGTGTGCAAAGCATTGTGAAAATATCTCAAATAATAAAGTTATTGTAGAGCTGTGAAATCGCTTCAATCATTTGTAATAACCCTGTACAAGTAAGGAAGGTATTGATCTTAGTAGTCGTGTATGCCGGGTGCGGGAGAGAGGGACTGCTTTTATCTTCAGCATAAAATTCGTGCATTTTTCAACTTTTTTTTCTTCTGGTAGCATGTTCGTATAGAGACGTTTGGTTTGTGGCGCTCTCAACTATGTACATATACAGGGTGAGTCAGAAGGAAAGCTACATACTTTGAGGAGTGATAGTATTAGTGATTCTGAACAAAAAAACTTCCAACGGACGTATGCCGTATCCCGAATGATTACCGAGATGGAGTACATTTAATATCACTTTTGTACGTTTTTCTTGAATATCTCGAAAATCGCACCCTCCACCCATAACGTGTCCCGGTACAAAATTAAGCTGTACTGAATTTCCTACAAAAATGATACTATTCATTTTTTTTCTCTAGAACTACTGGTTTGTGCGAAGAGAGCGCCAGAAAGTTGAAAAATTCGCTCGACGCGCATGCGCTGTAGCTCACGTAGTTTTGTAGGCCAACTTGAGATAGTTTCCCGACTTCATAGATCACAAGTGTCCCGTATCAAACAGTTCGTCTCAACTTGTTATACACTACTGTGGTACGTTGTAAACAGTGACAATGTTTGATAGTGAGAAAATAAATAACAATGAATTTTAATGTGTTCTATCTCGAAAACCATTCGGAGTAGGGCATAAGTCTATATATATATATATATATATCAAACAGTTCGTCTCAACTTGTTATACACTACTGTGGTACGTTGTAAACAGTGACAATGTTTGATAGTGAGAAAATAAATAACAATGAATTTTAATGTGTTCTATCTCGAAAACCATTCGGAGTAGGGCATAAGTCTATATATATATATATATATATATATATATATATATATATATATATATATATCAAGGATGCAACAAATGGATAAAAAATTACTATACTGAGTACTGTGATGACTGTTTAGCAACAGCATGGTGTATTGTGCCCTTGCACGGTGGGCGGTTGTAGGGGGTGAGTTGGTGGGTCCTACCCGTACGCGCGTGCTGCTGGTGAGACTACAGCACGCGTACCGGAATACCACTTTTTTGCCGAAAATTCGAAGTCCTCATATTCTAACTTTCTGTTACTTAAATGAGAGATACAGTTACTAATAATCAGCTGTCTGAGTATCAGCCAGCTATACTAACAAATAACGAACTTGTTAACAACTTAATTTTTCAGAAACTTAGTCCCATACGGCTTCCAATGTGTAAGAACTTTGCTGCTTTAATCTTATATATTCGTCATTTCAGACTGGTCGGAAACCATTCGGAGTAGGGCATATAAAGCAACATTTCTCAAAAGCTTCTACTCTCTTCTCTCATGATTAATTTTCTTAAAATGATACGGCCCAAACGATACATTTCAGTAACTTCTCCCTCTGTGTAAGCCCTATGTTTGGTATTACTGGGCTTCTTATGTTCGGGAATGCCCTATTTTGCCTGTGCTGCTCCGCTTCTTATATTATCTTTACTTCGCCTCTCATGTGTTACATTGGTTACAAGGCAACAAAATTTCTCCTTTCGCCTACTTCGTGCTTCCCAGTCCTGACGTTAATCTCATCGCTATTCTCATTTCTGCTACTCTCAATTACTCCCGACTTTCTTCGGTGTGCTCTCAGTTCATAGTGTGTGAACAGGTCCTACAAATCTTCCTCGTTTTCAGTGTGGATAGCAATGTAATCAGAACTTCTAAACACTGATATCTTTTCACTCCAAATTTAAATCGCGGTCCTGAGCTTTTCTTTTAGTTCATTTAGTCGTATCTCCAGTAGGGGCGAAAGACTGCGTCCCTGTACCACAACATTTTTAATCCGAGCGCTTCGTTCCTGGTTTTTTATTCTTCACAATGCGCTTAAAGTGAACGCGTATTTTTCAGAAACCGTTAGCAAAATGGTTCAAATGCCTCTGAGTACAATGGCATTTAACTTCTGAGGTCATCAGTCCCCCAGAACTTAGAACTACTTAAACCTAACTAGCCTAAGGACATCACACACATCCATGCCCGAGGTAGGATTCGAACCAGCGACCGTAGCGGTCGGTCGTTTCCAGACTGTAGTGCCTAGAACCGCTCGGCCACCCCGGCCGGCGAAACCGTTAGCAGACTACATCGATCTGATGGGTGGTACACATACACTGGAGCGCCAAAAAAACTGGTATAGGCATGCGTATTCAATTACAGAGGCATGTAAACCGGCAGAATACGGCGCTGCGGTGGGCAAAGCCTATATAAAACAACAAGCCTCTGGCTCAGTTTTTAGGTCGGTTACTGCTACTACAATGGCAGGTTATCAAGATTTAAGTGAGTTTGAACATGGTGTTGTAGTCGGAGCACAAGCAATGATTCACAGCATCTCCGAGGTAGCGATGAAGTGAGGATTTTCCCATACGACCATTTCACGACTGTATCGGGAATATAAGGAATCCGGTAAAACATCAAATCTCGGACATCGCTGCGGCCGGAAAAAGATCCTGCAAAAACGGGACCAACGACGAATGACGAGTTTCGTTCAACGTGGCAACAGTGCAATCCTTCCGCAAATTGCTGCAAATTTCAATGCTGGGCCACAGCAAGTGTCAGCGTGCGAAGCATGTAATGGAACATCATCGGTATGGGCTTTCGGGGCCCACTCGTGTACCCTTTATGGGTGCACAATACTGCACAATACGTCTCGCTTGGGCCCGTCAACACCGACATTGGACTGTTGTTACCTCGTCGGACGAGTCTCTTTTTCAAACTGCATCGAGAGGATGTATGTGTACGGGACCACCTTATCAGTTCATGGACCCTGCATGTCAGTAGGGCTGATGGGGGCTCTGTAATGGCGTGGAGCGTTTGCAGTTGGAGTGATACAGGACACCTGTCACGTCTATATACGACTCTGACAGTTGACACGTACGTAAGCATCCTGTCCGATCACTTGCATCCATTCATGTCAATTGACCGTTCTGACGGACTTTCGCAATACCAGCAGGACAATGCGACACCCTACACGTCCAGAATTGCTACAGAGTGGCTCCAGGAACAGTCTTCTGAGTTTAAACACTTCCGCAGACCACCAAACTTCCCAGACATGAACATTGATCATATCTGGTACGCACTGCAACGTGCTGTTCAGAAGAGATCTCCACCCCTCTTACTCTTACGGATTTGTGGGCAGTCGTGCAGGATTCATGTCAGTTCCCTCCAGCACTACTTCAGACATTAGTCGAGTCTATGCCACGTCTTGTTGGGGCACTTCTGAGCGCTCGCGGGGCCTTACACGTTATGGGGCAGGTGTATGAGTATTTTTGGCTGTTCTGTGTGTCTTGTCATCGCTCGGTCATACCGTAATCAGCTACGTTTGCTGCTGCGGCCATGGTAACAGGCGCTGGCTTCTATCTCCTCCATATGTCGAGCTCCCTGGCGAGAACTTCGTAGCCGTGCGGAGCGGGCAGTCAGTCCCCTCCCGCACTCTAGCGGGGGTGGGTTCGTCCTTGAAGTGGCGCTGACCCCGCCACGCAACCCCCCCAGCGGCGGTTCGTGGTTTATTTTCTCCCCTCGCCGCCGGCAGGACTAAATATAAGGAGCAGCCACAGGGCCGCACTGTCCCTGCTGGGCAGAACACACGCCACCAGGCCCTGCTGACGAAAAGTCCTAGATAATTCCGGCACGAATAGCGGCCAGTGCCCGTCTCCTTCCTGTAACTTCTTTTTGTTTTTCGTATTTAACCACACATGTTTCAGTGCTCTTCCGCCATAATGTAGCGTTGTAAACCTTTCAATATGCGTACACGTACATCTATAATCTGCAAACCACTGTGAATCTGCGAATCTCTTGCCCAACGTAAAGTCCGAGCGACTGGAAAATAGCGCAGGTGATGCCTGTATATGAGAAGGGTAGAAGGACGGATCCTCAAAATTACAGACCAATACCCTTAACATCGGCTTGTTGCAGGATTCTCGAACATATTTTCAGTTCGAATCGAATGAATTTCCTTGAGACAGAGAAGCTGCTGTCCATGCATCAGCACGGCTTTAGAAAGCATCGCTCCTGCGATACGCCCTTTTTTCACATGATATCTTGCGAACCATGGATGAGGGGTATCAGACGGATGAGATATTCCTTAACTTCCGGAAAGGGTTTGACTCGGTGCCCCACTACAGACTCCTAACTAAGGTACGAGCATATGAGATTGGTTCTCAAGTATGTGAGTGGCTCGAAGACTTCTTAAGTAATAGAGCCAAGTACGTTGTCCTCGATGGTAAGTGTTCATCGGAGGTGAGGGTGTCATCTGGAGTGCTCCAGGGAAGTGTGGTAGGTCCGCTGTTGTTTTCTATCTACATAAATGATCTTTTGGATAGCGTCGATAGCAATGTGCGGCTGTTTGCTGATGATGCTGTGGTGTACGGGAAGGTATCATCGTTGAGTGACTGTAGGGGGCTACAAGATAACTTGGACAGGATTTGTGATTGGTGGAAAGAATGGCAGCTAACTCCAAATATAAATAAATGTAAATTAATGCAGATGAATAGGAATAAGAATCCTGTAATGTTTGAATACTCCATTAGTAGTGTAGCGCTTGACACAATCACGTCGATTAAATATTTGGGCGTAACAATGCAGGGCGATATGAAGTGGGACAAGCATGTAACGGCAGTTGTGGGGAAGACGGATAGTCGTCTTCGGTTCATTGGTAGAATTTTGGGAAGATGTGGTTCATCTGTAAAGGAAACCGCTTTTACGACATATTCTTGAGTACTGCTCGAGCGTTTGGGATCCCTATCAGGTTGGATTGAGGAAGGACGTAGAAGCGATTCAGAGGCGGGATGCTACATTTGTTACTGGTAGGTTTGATCATCACGCGAGTGTTAAGGAAATGCTTCAGGAACTCGGGTGGGAGTCTCTAGAGGAAAGGAGGCGTTCTTTTCGTGAATAGTTACTGAGGGAATTTAGAGAACCAGCATTTAAGGCTGACTGCAGTATAATTTTGCTGCCGCCAACTTATATTACGCGGAAAGACCAGAAAGATAAGATAAGAGAGATTAGGGCTCGTACAGAGGCATGTAGGCAGTCATTTTTCCCTCGTTCTGTTTGGGAGTGGAACAGGGAGAGAAGATGCTAGTTGTGGTACGAGGTACCCTCCGCCACGCACCGTATGGTGGATTGCAGATTTCATCGTTTAAACATAGAAGTATTCCCAGAGAAAAAATAGAATACCATAGTTTTTGTTGTGGTCTTCAGTCTGAAGACTGGTTTGATGCAGCTCTTCATGCTACACTATCCTTTTTAAGGCTCCTCATCTCTAAGTAACTAACACATCCTGCAACCTTCTGAATCTGCTTGGTTTACCTCTACGATTTTTATGCCCCCTGCCCCACAAACACACTTTCCTCCAATAATAGCCTGGTGATCCCTTGTTATCTTAGAATGTGCCCTATCAACCGATCCCTTCTTTTAGTCAAGTTGTACCACAAATTTCTTGCCTCACTTGTTCTATGCGATCTAGCCATCTAATCTTTATCATTCTTCTGTAGCACCACGTTTCAAAAGCTTTTCTTCTCTAAACTGTTTATCGTCCAAGTTTCACCTCATAAACAATTACACTCCAGACAAATACCTTCGGGAAAGGCTTCTTTACACTTACGTCTATATTAGGCGTTAATAAATTTCTCTTCTTCAGAAACGCTTGTCTTGACATTTGCTGCCTACATTTTGTTTCCTTCCTACTTCGGCTATCATCAGTTATATTTCTGCCTAAATAGCAGAACTTATCTTCTACTTTAAGTGCCTCCTTCCCTAATCTCATTGCCCCAGCTTCCTCTGATTTCATTAAGCTACATTTCATTATCCTCGTTTTGCTTTAGTTGATGTCCATCTTAGATACTCCTTTCAGAATGCTGTCCATTCCGTTCAGTTGCTCTTCCAAATCCTTTCTGTGACAGAAGTACAATGTCATCGGCAAACTTCGAAGTTTTTATTTCTTCTCCCTGAATTTTAATTGTTACACTAAATTTTTCTTTGATTTCCTTTACTGTTTGCTCGATGTACGTATTGAATAACATTAGGGATAGGCTACAACCCTGTCTCTCTCACCTCTCAATCGCTGCTTCCCATTCATGCCCATTGACATACACTGAAGAACCAAAGAAACTGGTACACCTGCCTAATATCAAGTAAGGCCCCTGAGAGCACGCAGATATGCCGCAGCACGACGTGGCATGGACTCTACTAATGTCTGAAGTCAAACTGGGAGGAACTGAATCCTGTAGGGCTGTCCATAAATCCGTAAGATCGCGAAGGGGTGGACATCTCTTCTGAACATGCATTGCAACGTATCGAAGATATGCTCAATAATGCTCATGTTTGGAGAATTTGGTGGCCAATGGAAGTGTTTAAAGTCAGAAGAGTGTTCCTGGAGCCACTCTACAGGGTCCATGGATCCACGAGGTTGTCTCCATAGCCGTACACGTCCATCCGCTCGATAAAATTTGAAACGAGACTCGTTCTACCAGGGAACGTTCTTCCAGTCATCAACAGCCCAATGTCGGTGTTGACGAGCCGAGGCAAGGCGTAAAGCTTTGTGTCGCGCAGTCACCAACGGTACACGAGTGGTACTTCGGCTCTGAAAGCCCATATTGATGATGTTTCATTGAATGGTTCGCACGCGGACGCGTTGATGACCCAGCATTGAAATTTGAAGCAATTTGCGGAAAGGTTGCACTTTTGTCACACTGAACTATTCTCCCCAGTCATCGTTGGTCCTGTTCTTACAGGATCCTTTTCCGGCGGCAGTGATGTCGGAGATTTAATGTTTTGCCGGATTCCTGACATTCACGGTACGCTCCTGAAATGATCGTATGGGAATAACTTCATCGCTACCTCGGAGATGCTGTGTCCCATTGTTCGTGCACAGACTACAACACTACGTTCAAAATCACTTAAATCTTGATAACCTGCCATTTTAGCGGCAGTAACTGATCTGACAATTGTGTCAGACACTTGTTACCAACTTGACGTTGCCAACAGCAGCGCAGTATTCTGCCTCTTTACATGCCTCTGTATTTAAATACGCATGCCTGTCCTAGTTTCTTTGGCGCTTCAGTGTAACTGCCGCGTGGTTTCTGTACAAGTTGTAAGTAGGCCTTTGCTCCCAGTACTTCCAAAGCGAGTATTGCAGTCAACATTGTGAAAAGTTTTCTCTGTTTCACAAGTGCTATAACGTTGGTTTGCCTTTCCTTAACCTATCTTGTATGATAAGTCGTAGGATCAGTATTGCCTCTCTTGTTCCCACAATTCTTCGAAATTTGCACTGACCTTCCCTGAGGACAGTTTCCGCCAGTACTTCCACTTCCGTGTAAAGAATCTGTGATAGTATTTTGCAACTGTGACTTATTAAGGGGCTCCGGAAAGGCTCAAAATCATGAAAAGTTCAATATTTGCTTTTTTGCGTTTTCTGAATCTGCAGACTATTACCTTTTAATAGATACATAATTTATTCAATTCCGAAGACTACAACTATTTTTAAATTTTTTTTGAAATGTGTTCTACATGGGCGTGACCCACTGTGGCGCTGTTAAACTGCTGTCAAATGGTGTTATTATTAACGTCCGTGTTCATCAGGTACATTTTAGTGATGTGAGATAAAGTATGTGTTGTGGCTAACCTGTGATGGTTCAATATATATCGCTGGTGTGATTGTCGATTGTTTCATGTTTATTTACTCTGTCGTTATCTCGAAAATATTCGTAATTAATTCTGTTTCTTGACTCTCTGTTTTGTTGAAGTATAATAATGAGTAAAAGTAAAGTTATTAGAAATCCTCTGAAGGCTTTTAAGAAAAGGAGAAATGTTGGAAAGCCAAAGGTATGTGTTATTACTGTAAACAATAAAGACGATAACCAAGTGAGTGAACCTAACCTCTCAAGTACACCTGCCCATAGCAGTCAAAATGGGAAAGAAAATACTTCACAGAAGAAGCTTGGTTCAATGAGTGAAAACTATGAATGTTTTATGGGCGAATCGGATGTGAATGAAATATTTGATATGTCGGTTCTCAAAGGAATTTTTTCAAACTGTGTAAGATGTATTCATTGTAGTGAAGTTGGTCTGGAACTCTCCATAATAAAGCACGTAGGACTTGCTAGTGAAATACAACTGAAATGTGATAAGTGTTCATACATGACCACCTTTTGGAACAGTGTTGCAGTAACTGCAACTGAATAAAATGGTAGCAAAATCTACGAACACAACAACGAGCGATGCTTGCTTTAGACAAGGAACGCCTTCGGGCTGCAGACAGGGCTGTAACGAGTCTAGAAATACAAGCAAGAGTAAACAGGAGGAGGAACAAGAGGAAGCTGGAGGAGGAGTTTGCAGAGGATGAAGATAATCCATCCTATGGACCTGGAATGCACTAAAAAGATAATCCAATCTTTGTCACTCGATTCCCAAAACTTTTATTTTCTCATACTAATTACATGTTTTCTAAGGATCTTCCAAACATATTTCTTTCAAACTTTCAGTAAATGTTACACAGTACCTTCTGCATAATTTAACACAGCCTTTTTCCAAAAAACTGTATATTTTTGAATATATAAATAAAAAATTGCAAAAAAATGTTGTGAATTATCATTACAGTTGAAAAAAAAATCGTCTTTAATAACTGAACTAAAATTTTGTAAAATCCCTGTGTTACGTTGTAGCCCATATTCCAATAAATAATCTGTAAAAAGTTCAACTTCCTACCTCAAATACTTTGTGAGGAAAGATGCAATTTATAAGCGTTATTTTAACATTTCAAGTATAGGGCGTTCCGGAGCCCCTTAAACCGATAGTTCCGTAATTTTCACACATATCAGCAGCTTCTTTCTTTGGAATTGGAATTATTACACTCTTCTTGAAGTCTGAGACTATTTCGTCTGTTTCATACATCTAGTACACTAGATGGCTCTCCGAAGGCTATTAGTAATTCTAACGGAATGCCGTCTACTCCCGGGGCCTTGTTTCGACTTAGGTTTTCAGTGCTGTGTCCAGTTCATCTCGCAGTATCATATATCCCATCTCATACTCCTCTACGTCTTCTTCCATTTCTATAGTACTGCCCTAATCTCCTTTGTATAGACCCCCTATATACTCTTTCACTTCTTTGCGTAGAACAGATTATCCATCTGAGTTCTTGACATCCAGAGAGGTGCTTCAGTTTTCCCCAAAGACCTCTGTAATTTCCCTGTAGGTGGTATCTGTCTTTCCCCCTTCTGAAATATGCTTATAAATCCTTACGTTTGCCCTCTAGTCACTCCTGTTTAGCCATTTTGCTCTTCCTGTCAGTCTCATTTTTTAAGCGTTCGTATTCCTTTTCGACTGCTTCATTTCCCTCATTTCCACATTTTCTCCTTTCATCAATTACATTCAGTGTATCCTGTGGTATCAAAGGAGGTCTACTAGGCCTTGTATTTTTTACCTATTTGATCCTCTGTTGCCTTTACAATTTCATCTCTTAAAGCTACCCATTCGTCTTCTACCGTATTCCTTTCCCTAGTTCTAGTCAGTCGTTGCCTAATGATCTCACTGAAATTCTCAACAATCTCTGGTTCTTTCAAATTATCCAGGTCCCATCTCCTTAATTTTCTACCTTTTCACTATTTCTTCAGTTTTAACTTACAGTTCATTAATAATAAATTGTGTTCGGAGTCCACAACTACCCCTGGGAATATCTTACAATTTAAAATTTGGTTCCTTAATCTCTGTCTTACCGTCATATAATCAACCTAAAACCTTCCGGTGTCTCTAGGTGTCTCCCACGTAAACAACCTTCTCTCATGGTTCCTTAACCAAATTTTAGCGATAATTAGATTATGTTATGTACATAACTCTACCAGGCAGCTTCCTCTTTCATTCTTTTCCCCCGGTCCATGTTCACTTACTGTTTTTCCCCTGACACAATTAAATGTTCATCTCCCTTAAGTATCCCAATAATTTTTTTTATATCATACGTTTCTTCTAATTCTTCATTATCTGCGAATCTAGTTGGCATCTGAACTTCTACTACTGTCGTAGTTGTAATCTTCGTGTCTATCTTGGTAAGGGTAATGCGTTCACTACGCCGTTCGCCGTAGCTTACTCGCATTCCTATTTTTTTAAAATTCATTATTATACCTACTCTTGGATTACCCCTACTTGGATTTGGATTTATAATTCTGAATTCAGCTGATCGGAAGTACTATTCCTCCTGTCACCGAACTTCAGTAATTCCCACTATATGTAATTTTAACCTACTTGTGTTCCTTTTCAAATTTACTTTCCTAAGGCCTGAATAAGGGATCTCTCATCCGACGCTCCGATCCGTAGAACGCCAGTTTTGTTTCTCTTGATGACAACAGTCACCTCTCGGAGATCCGAATGGAGGACTATGTTGCGTCCGGAATATTCTATCCACGAGGACGCCATCGTAATTTAACCGTACAGTGCAGCTACGTGCCATCGAGGAAAATTACGGCTGTAGTTTCACTGCTTTCAGCAGTTCGCAGTACCAGCACAGCAAGCCCGTTTTGGTTGATGTTACAAGGTCACGTCCGTAAGTCATCCTGACTGTTGCCCCCAGCAACTACTTATAAGGCTGCTGTCCCTCTTCAGGAACCACACGTCTGTCTGGCCTCTCAACAGTTACCCCTCCATTGTGGTTGCACCTACGGTACGGCTGTCTGTATCGCTGAGGCACTCAAGCCACCCCGCTGACAGCAAGGTCCGTGGTTTAAAGGGGTAAGGGGTCATACCGTAAAACGTGCGACACTTTCTCGACTGTGTAACGAAAAATTTCGTCGCTGATGAATTTGCGTCTGTTGGATGTCATAAAACATTAGAGTGAGAAAGTTGTTAAGAAAACCGTAAAATTTATTTTACTAAGATCTGAGACGTCATTATTGTATCGCGTCACCTAAGAACTCAATTTATCGATGAGAGACTTGGTGAGCTGTAGCCCACGAGTATTTGTATGCCACCGCTAGGATTTTTGTTCCGACGGCTTGCCGTAACAGTACCGAAAATCTTCCCTACTTTCTGAATACATTTTATTTGTAGCTATTATAGACCCTTCGTCACTGCACGCTGACATATTTGTCGATTCATTTTTATTTATTTATTTATTTAGCCTGATGTGAATAGAGCCATTAGGTTCTTTTCCCACTTGGATCCAAGGTGTCGCACATACAGTAACTTCTTTACATAATAATTAAATAAGAACTAACAGTATTAATATGGCAAAAGTATTAAAATTATCTGCGTGTCTACAGAAAGTAAATAATACTGACTATGAATTAGTAAAAGTAATGGTGGCAGTACTTCTAATACTGCTGCTACGATTAATAATAATAATAATAATAATAATAATAGTAATAATAATGACTATAGTTAAGTATAATAGGCCGGGCGGTGTGGCCGAGTGGTTCTAGGCACTTCAGCCTGGAACTGCGCTACCGCTGCGGTCGCAGGTTCGAATCCTGCCTCGGGCATGGATGTGTGTGATGTCCTTAGGTTAGTTAGGTTTACGTAGTTCTAAGTTCTAGGGGACTTATGACCTCAGCAGTTAAGTCCCATAGTGCTCAGAGCCATTTGAACCATTTGAAAGTATAATAGTGGTGATGTAGAAGAGTTTGTAGATGTACAAAATAAAAGTTTTCTCATATATATAATTCTGAGGAAAGGTAAGTTAAGGAGAGTGCGCCAGCTAAGATTACTGGGAAACAATGAAGATCTGGTTGGAAAGAAGGATGTCCAAGTGTAATGTGCCTACCGGGACAATCGCAATCATTATTGCTGTTTCAGTAGTTAGTCTACGTCATTAACAGTATTCTGGAGTCGGAGACGTTATTTAGTTCTTTAATATAATGCGAGACGCCATTTCAGAGTCGTGTCCCTGCTGCTGAGAAAGACTTCGAGTAAGTGGCTGAACGATGGAATGGGCCAGGAAGTATTTTGCTCTGATGGGAACGAGTGTTTCTGCCATGTTGTTCAGAGAAGAGCGTTGAGGTCGAGGAGAGCTATGAGGGACAGTATACGCTGCTAAGACAGTAGAGAAGGCAGACGGTGTGCACGCAGCCGGGGTAGCTGTGCATATCATTGCGACATATGATCAAAGAGTTAAACATTACAGATCTATCGAAGACAGAGATACATAATCATTTCCTGGCGCCCTGAGCTTTCTAGAGGAAGACCCTGCAGGGCAGCATTGCCGTAATCATTGACTTAAAGTATAAGTGTTTGTACAAGTTTCTTTTTTAAGTCATGAGGGAAGAGTTCTTTATATTTTTGTAGAGCACGGAGAGATGCTGATCTCTTCATGTACACAGCAGTTATGTGCTCAGACCAATTTAGATTTCCTTTTATTATTGTTCGCAGACTCTTTCCTAAGGCAGAGAAGATATTTGTCCCATTTAAAGATGGCAGGAATTCCCGGTATGTCAGACTAATGAGCTTAGACTGGCCAACCGCTTTCGGATGAACTTAAATTTAATCTTTTGTTCTGTATCCATTATGACAGTCCACACAAGTCAGTACTGATATGCTCGATAGCTGTCTTCAGGTTTATGGGTTTTACACTTCCAATTGGAGGTCATCGGCGTACCTGTGGTGTTTACAGTGGGACAAGACCGATCACACATCATAGACACACAATGAAAAGAGTATAGGACCTAATACATAACCCTGGGGGACGTTCTAATACTACCTGTCTCCATTGTGACTTTACAGTGCCGGACATTACGCATTGTTTGCGAGACGAAAATAGCGCACTGCACTTGGTGAGAAATGTAATCTGCCCAAATGTAAAGTAAACTTTTGAAGTCGAATGAGTTAAAGGTTTTGCTGGTGCCCAGGAAGCACATGATATTCGCCTCTTGTGTACCCACAGCAAGCTTCAGGTCATCTGTCACCTACATTAAGGCAGATGTTGTGCTGTGATGTTTACGGAAACGTGACGGGTATCCGTCTAGTACGTTGTTTATAGTTGGGTAGTCTTCTAGCTGATCCTGTTCTATATATACTAAGACTTCTTCAGAGGTAATTGTAATCACATTCAAGGCACTCCGCTCGGGTCAAGCAAAATAGATTTGATTAAGTGATTTTGTGAAACATAAGTTTTTCCAATACCAAAGAAAGCAGGTGTTGACAGATGCGAAAATTACCGAACTATCAGTTTAATAAGTCACAGCTGCAAAATACTAACGCGAATTCTTTACAGACGAATGGAAAAACTGGTAGAAGTGGACCTCGGGGAAGATCAGTTTGGATTCCTTAGAAATGTTGGAACACGTGAGGCAATACTAACCTTACGACTCATCTTAGAAGAAAGATTAAGAAAAGGCAAACCTACGTTTCTAGCATTTGTGGACTTAGAGAAAGCTTTTGACAATGTTAACTGGAATACTCTCTTTCAAATTCTGAAGGTGGCAGGTATAAAATATAGGGAGCGAAAGGCTATTTGCAATTTGTACAGAAATCAGATGGCAGTTATAAGAGTCGAGAGGCATGAAAGGGAAGCAGTGGTTGGGAAAGGAGTGAGACAGGGTTGTA
This sequence comes from Schistocerca piceifrons, assembly GCF_021461385.2. Taxonomy (NCBI): domain Eukaryota; kingdom Metazoa; phylum Arthropoda; class Insecta; order Orthoptera; family Acrididae; genus Schistocerca; species Schistocerca piceifrons. Next base: position 93,254,541 of record NC_060146.1, on the reverse strand, counting down.
GCCTCTCCCCGATGTTATTCAATCTGTATATTGAGCAAGCAGTAAAGGAAAGAAAAGAAAAATTCGGAGTAGGTATTAAAATTCATGGAGAAGAAGTAAAAACTTTGAGGTTCGCCGATGACATTGTAATTCTGTCAGAGACAGCAAAGAACTTGGAAGAGCAGTTGAACGGAATGGACAGTGTCTTGAAAGGAGGATATAAGATTAACATGAACAAAAGCAAAACGAGGATAATGGAATGTAGTCAAATTAAATCGGGTGATGCTGTGGGAATTAGATTAGGAAATGAGACACTTAAAGTAGTAAAGAAGTTTTGCTATTTAGGGAGTAAAATAACTGATGATGGTCGAAGTAGAGAGGATATAAAATGTAGGCTGGCAATGGCAAGGAAATCGTTTCTGAAGAAGAGAAATTTGTTAACATCGAGTATAGATTTAAGTGTCAGGAAGTCGTTTCTGAAAGTATTTGTATGGAGTGTAGCCATGTATGGAAGTGAGACATGGACGATAACTAGTTTGGACAAGAAGAGAATAGAAGCTTTCGAAATGTGGTGCTACAGAAGAATGCTGAAGATAAGGTGGGTAGATCACGTAACTAATGAGGAGGTATTGAATAGGATTGGGGAGAAGAGAAGTTTGTGGCACAACTTGACTAGAAGAAGGTATCGGTTGGTAGGACATGTTCTGAGGCATCAAGGGATCACCATTTTAGTATTGGAGGGCAGCGTGGAGGGTAAAAATCGTAGAGGGAGACCGAGAGATGAATACACTAAACAGATTCAGAAGGATGTAGGTTGCAGTAGGTACTGGGAGATGAAGAAGCTTGCACAGGATAGAGTATCATGGAGAGCTGCATCAAACCAGTCTCAGGACTGAAGACCACAACAACAACAACAAAGTTTTATCGAACTCTGCTATAAGACTATTGTCCTCAGCACGGGAAAAATTCTTTGTGGACTAAAGCTGCTAAAGTGTCACTGCATTCCATTAAAAATTTTCATCCATCATTTCGTTAGCCGAACCAAAAACCAAGTGAGTGGCGAAGACCAAGAGTAGAGGCCGGCGGATCAGACTAACTACTTTCTAACGGAGATCATTCTGTACTTTATGTGGTCGTTTTAGTAAGCAAGTACATTTCTACGCATAAATTGTTTGTTAAAATCGTTGAGTTGCGCAGCTCACGCCTAGAGATTCTCCTGACATTACTGCGCTGTTAATACGGAATACAATCGATTCGGAAATACCACAAACTGTCAGCTACGAATTTGCACAAAATTTACATTGTTCCTGGCTTCTTCACTCCCGGCCCTATCACTGAAAATATACTTCATTATGTTTTATGAGACTGCTTTAGTTTATTTTGGCATATCCTGTCGCTTTTTACGCACACAGACCGGTGTAGACCCCTGCTCGTGCATTAGGCTCACTTCAAAGCGCAAGGCAGTGATACACTGAAGAGCCAAAGAAACTGGTACACCTGCCTAATATCCTGTAGGTCCCCCGCGAGTACGCAGAAGTGCCGCAACACGACGTGGCATGGGCTCGTCTAATGTCTGCCGTAGACCTACAGACAGGCAACTGGCACCATGGTTCCTGCAGAGGTGTCCATAAATCAGTAAGTGGAGGAGGGGTGGAGACCTCTTCTCAACAGCACGTTGCAAGGCATCCCAGATATGCTCAATAATGTTCATGTCTGGGAAGTCTGATGGCCAGCGGAAGTGTTTAAACTCAGAAGAGTGTTCCTGGGGCCACTCTGTAGCAATTCTGGACGTGAAGGGTGTCAAATTGTCCTGCTGGAATTACCCAGGTCCGTCGGAATGCTTAATAGACACGAATGGATGCAGGTGATCAGGCAGGATGCTTCCGTGCGTGTCACCTGTCAGAGTCGTATCTAGACGTATCAGGCCTCCCATATCACTACAACTGCACAGGTCCACATCATTACAGAGCCTCCACGAGCTTCAACACTCCCCTGCTGACATGCAGGGACCGGGATTCATGACGTTGTCTGCATATGCGTACACACCCATTCACTCGATACAATGTGAAACCGAGGCTCGTCCGACCAGGCAACATGTTTCCAGTCATGAACAGTCCAGTGTCGGTGTAGACGGGCCCAGACGAGGCGTAAGGCTTCGTGTCGTGTAGTCATCAAAGATTCTCCAGTGGGGCTCGGGCCCGAAAGCCCATATCAATTATGTCTCGTTGAATGGTTAGCACACTCACACTTGACCCAACACTGAAATCGTCTTCAGTCGTCGTTGGTCCCGTTCTTGCAGGATCTTTTTCCAGCTGCAGCGATGTCGGAGATTTGACGTTTTAACGGATTCCTGATATTTACGGTACTCTCACACTGATATTTACGGTACACTCATGAAATGGTCGTACGGGAAATCCCGACTTCATTGCTATCTCGGAAATGCTGCGTCCCATCGCTCGTGCGCCGACTATAACACGACGTCCACACTCACTTAAATCTTGATAACCTGCCACCGTAGCAGCAGTAACCGATCTAACAACTGCACCAGACACTATTGTCTTATACAGGTGTTGCCGACCGCAGCGCCATATTCTGCTAGTTCACATATATATGTATTTGTATACGCATGCCTGTACCTGTTTTTCTGGAGCATCAGTGTGTTTCTACAGAAGACCGAAACGACACGTGAACAGACGTTAATGCATGGTAACCCTAAACGTACAGGTGGCGTCGAACTGCATCGTTGTTCCAGTATTTATATGGCAACGAAGGTGTGAAGCGATCTTCCAGATCCTTGGCGAAAGTGCCTTCTAACTGTGACATCATCTCTTTATATGAGAAACCATTGAAAACAGTGATACGACACCAAAAATCACGTAAATATCCATTGGAGTCGAGCAGACGGATATTAATTTTTCTTAGGCAAGAGACTGATCTGGCCTAACCCGATCGGTGCATTCAGCTTTCTGAGATCCTATACATTTTTCACTGCTGTATTAGTCTTTAAAGCCTCTAATGACATCTCCAACATTTCGAGGCGAAGCCTTAGACACGGATATATAAACACTAAGTGATCAAAAGTATCCGGACACCTCAAAAACAAACGTTTTTTCATATAAGGTGCACTGTCCTGGCACCTCCTCTCAGGTACTCCATATCGGCGACCTCCGTAGTCATTATACATCATGAGAGAGTAGAATGGGGCGCTCCACTGAATTCACGGACTTCGAACGTGGTCACGTGATTGGGTGTCAGTTGTGTCACACGTCTGTACGCGAGATTTCCACACTCCTAAACATCGCTATGTCCACTGTTTCCGATGTGATAGTGAAGTGGAAACGTGAAAGGACACGTTCACCACAAAAGCGTACAGGCCGATGGTTCGAATGGCTCTGAGCACTATGTGACTTACTTCTGAGGTCATCAGTCGCCTAGAACTTAGAACTAATTAAACCTAAGTAACCTAAGGACATCACACACATCCATGCCCGAGGCAGGATTCGAACCTGCGACCGTAGCGGCCGCTCGGTCCCAGACTGTAGCGCCTAGAACCGCACGGCCACTCCGGCCGGCCGTACAGGCCGACCTCATCTGTTGACAGAGACCGCCGACAGTTGAAGAGGGTCGTAATGTGTAATAGGCAGACATCTATCCAGACCATCACACAGGAATTCGAAACGGCATCAAGTTCCACAGCAAGTGCTATGACAGTTAGGCGGGAAGTGAGAAAACTTGGATTTCATGGTCGAGCGGCTGCTCATGAGTCACACATCACACTGGTAAAAGCTAGAGGACGCTTCGCTTGGTGTAAGGAACGTAAACATTGGACTATTTAACAGTGGCAAAACGTTGTGTGGAGTGATGAAGAATGACAGTACACAGTGTGGCGAATGCCCGGTGAACGTCATCTGCCAGCGTGTGTAGTACCAACAGCAAAATTCTGAGGCGGTGGTCTTGTAGTGTGGTCGTGTTTTTCGTGGAGGCGGCTTGCACCCCTTGTTGTTTTGGGTGGCATTATCACAGCACAGGCCTACATTGATCTTTTAAGCACCTTGCTTCCCATTGTTGAAGAGCAATTCGGGGATGGCAATTGCATCTTTCAACACGGTCGAGCACCTGTTCATAATGTACAGCCTGCGTCGGAGTGGTTACACGACAGTAACATCCTTGTAATGGAAACCTGCACAGAGTCCTGGCCTGAATCTTATAGAACACCTTTGGAATGTTTTGGAACGCCGACTTCGTGCCAGGCCTCACCGACCAACTTCGATACCTCACCTCAGTGCAGCACTCCGGAAAGAATGGGCTGCCATTCCACGAGAAACTTTCCAGCACCTGATTGAGCGTATTTCTGCGATAGTTGAAGCTGTCATCAGGGCTAAGGGTGGGCCAACACCGTACTGAATTCCAACATTACCGATGGGGTACGCCACGAACTTGTGAGTTATTTTCAGCTAGGTGTGCGGACACTTCTGATCACATAGTGTACCTATATATATCTTCGGCCATGGTGTAATGTTCATAAAAGAAATGCACCAGGAGTCAAAATAACAGCAGTGAAAGCGTGCATTGTATTGCATATGTAAAACTTATTACTTGGACTTGTGACGTGAAACTTGTAATGTGGAACTATTGGCTTCAAATGGCTCTGAGCACTATGGGGCTTAACATCTGAGGTCATCAGTCCTGTAGAGCTTAGAACTACTTAAACCTAACTAAACTAAGGATTCGAACCGGCGACCGTAGCAGTCGCGCGGTTCCGGACTGAAGCGCCTAGAACCGCTCGACCACCGCGGCCGGCGTGGAACTATTCTTTGGCTCTAAATTCCAAAAGTTTGTATGATATACTTGCCTTTCAACAGTTAATGGTTCTTCTGTGGAACTCATGAAGTATTGAATACATATTCTATCGTACTAAAAAATCATACAAACGGAAATGCGCGTTGTGACCACGATAAAAATATTAGCTGCGCAACGGAAGGTATTCCTCTGCTCCGCAAGGATGCCCGAAATACACTCTAAGAAAAAATAAAAAAAAGGTGTACCACGAAGGATTTACTAGAATGGGACGGAAATCGGTAGAAGTGATGCACATGTAGGGACAAAAAAATCATTAAAATTTCAAAAAAATGCAATGATTTATTCAAGAGAAAGAGCTTCACAAATCAGTCAATAACAGTGTAGTTCCAACTCTGGCCATTATGCGAGCAGTCATTCGACTTGACATCGATTGACAGAGTTGTTAGATATGATCGTGAGGGATACGGCGTCATCACTCCTGTTTGTCGGGCAACATTGCAGGCAACAGTCAGCCCCTGTCCGGGTCGCCTCGAGTGACGCCTTCGCTGGTCATTTGGACCACTTCTATGCGAGGCTCGTTACTGAAGGCAATTCTGTTGCAGTCTATGAAATACCAGGTAGTGAGTCCTGGAAGGTGGGAAAACCGAAACAGAAGAGAATTGGAGCTTTTTGAGAAGTGGTGCTGCAGAAGAATGTTGAAAATTAGGTAGACTGGTGAGGTAAGGAATGAGGAGGTTCTCTGCAGACTCGCAAAAGAATATATGGAAAACACTGGCAAGGAGAAGGGAAAGGATAATTTGCTGTGTTACATCGTGGAATAACGGCCTTGGTACCAGAGGAAGATGTAGAGAGTAAACACTGTAGAGGAGGACAGAGGCTGGAGTACATACAAGCAAATAATTGACGACGTAGGGCGCAACTGCTATTCTAAACTGAAGAGGTTGGCACAATTCGTGGAGGGCTGCACCAAATCAGTCTAAAAAAAAAAAAAAAACAAAAAAAAAAGAATGTTAGAAAGATGCCGGAATCTACTATATGTTGACCTTACTGATTCCACACGTACACAGTAAATACGTCTGGGAAACAGGAATTGAAGGAGTAGCGTTAGCACGGAAAGGCAGTCGAGCATCCAGCTGCTAATGCGGTCCGGCCGAGCTGTCGGCGGAAGCGGCCGATAACACAACCATTTGTTTGGCTGCGCGAGCGATGAGCGCAGGAGAAGAGGACAGGGGAGGATGGGAGACAGAGGAGGATAGAGCGGTGGCTCTTTAACCTCGCATCCGCCCCGCCCGCTTTTGTGTTGCTCCAGGCTCGCAGATAGCGGCCGACTGGCGGCGCGAGGCAATTATTTATCGATTACCTCTCCGCGGCTACCGGCTCTGCCCACGAAGGTCCTTCTTAGCTAAGATATGAGTGGCTTCCAGTCTGCGAACGAGCAAGCGGCGAAGCAAGTGCGGCCTGACCTTTTTTTTTTTTTTTTTTTTGGTCATCAGTCTACTGACTGGTTTGATGCGGCCCGCCACGAATTCCTTTCCTGTGCTAACCTCTTCATCTCAGAGTAGCACTTGCAACCTACGTCCTCAATTATTTGCTTGACGTATTCCAATCTCTGTCTTCCTCTAAAGTTTTTGCCCTCTACAGCTCCCTCTAGTGCCATGGAAGTTACTCCCTCATGTCTTAGCAGATGTCCTATCATCCTGTCCTCCTTATCAGTGTTTTCCACATATTCCTTTCCACTCCGATTCTGCGTAGAACCTCCTCATTCCTTACCTTATCAGTCCTCCTAATTTTCAACATTCGTCTATAGCACCACATCTCAAATGCTTCGATTCTCTTCTGTTCCGGTTTTCCCACAGTCCATGTGTCACTACCATACAATGCTGTACTCCAGACGTACATCCTCAGAAATTTCTTCCTCAAATTAAGGCCGGTATTTGATATTAGTAGACTTCTCTTGGCCAGAAATGCCTTTTTTGCCATAGCGAGTCTGCTTTTGGTGTCCTCCTTGCTCCGTCCGTCATTGGTTATTTTCCTCGATGTACAGATTGAACAGTAGGGGCGAAAGGCTACAGCCTTGTCTTACACCCTTCTTAATACGAGCACTTCGTTCTTGATCGTCCACTCTTATTATTCCCTCTTGGTTGTTGTACATATTGTATATGACCCGTCTCTCCCGATAGCTTACCCCAACTTTTTTCAGAATCTCGAACAGCTTGCACCATTTTATATTGTCGAACGCTTTTTCCAGGTCGACAAACCCTATGAAAGTGTCTTGATTTTTCTTTAGCCTTGCTTCAATTATTAGCCGTAACGTCAGAATTGCCTCTCTCGTCCCTTTACTTTTCCTAAAGCCAAACTGATCGTCACCTAGCGCATTCTAAATTTTCTTTTCCATTCCTCTGTATATTATTCTTGTAAGCAGTTTCGATGCATGAGCTGTTAAGCTGATTGTGCGATAATTGTCGCACTTGTGAGCTCTTGCCGTCTTCGGAATTGTGTGGATGATACTTTTCCGAAAGTCAGATGGTATGTCGCCAGACTCATATATTCTACACACCAACGTGAATAGTCGTTTTGTTGCCACTTCCCCCAATGATTTTAGAAATTCTGATGGAATGTTATCCATCCCTTCTGCCTTATTTGACCGTAAGTCCTCCAAAGCTCTTTTAAATTCCGATTTTCATACTGGATCCCCCATCTCTTCTAAATCGACTCCTGTTTCTTCTTCTATCACATCAGTCAAATCTTCACCCTCATAGAGGCTTTCAATGTATTCTTTCCACCTATCTGCTCTCTCCTCTTCATTTAACAGTGGAATTCCCGTTGCACGCTTAATGTTACCACCGTTGCTTTTAATGTCACCAAAGGTTGTTTTGACTTTCTTGTATGCCGAGTCTGTCCTTCCGACAATCATATCTTTTTCGATGTCTTCACATTTTTGCTGCAGCCATTTCGTCTTAGCTTCCCTGCACTTCCTATTTATTTCATTCCTCAGCGACTTGTATTTCTGTATTCCTGATTTTCCCGGAACATGTTTGTATTTCCTCCTTTCATCAATCAAGTGAAGTATTTCTTCTGTTACCCATGGTTTCTTCGCAGCTACCTTCTTTGTACCTATGTTTTCCTTCCCAACTTCTGTGATGGCCCTTTTTAGAGATGTCCATTCCTTTTCAACTGTACTGCCTACTGCGCTATTCCTTATTGCTGTATCTATAGCGTTAGATAACTTCAAACGTATCTCGTCATTCGTTAGTACTTCCGTATCCCACTTCTTTGCGTATTGATTCTTCCCGACTAATGTCTTGAACTTCAGCCTGCTCTTCGTCACTACTATATTGTGATCTGAGTCTATATCTGCTCCTTGGTACGCCTTACAATCCAGTATCTGATTCCGGAATCTCTGTCTGACCATGATATAATCTAATTGAAATCTTCCCGTATCTCCCGGCCTTTTCCAAGTATACCTCCTCCTCTTGTGATTCTTGAACAGGGTATTCGCTATTACTAGCTGAAACTTGTTACAGAACTCAGTCTTTCTGCTCTTTCATTCCTTGTCCCAAGCTCATATTCTCCTGCAACCTTTTCTTCTACTCCTTCCCCTACAACTGCATTCCAGTCGCCCATGACTGTTAGATTTTCGGCCCCCTTTACATACTGCATTACCCTTTCAATATCCTCATACACTTTCTCTATCTGTTCATCTGCAGCTTGCGACGTCGGCATGTATACCTGAACTATCGTTGTCGGTGTTGGTCTGCTGTCGATTCTGATTGGAACAACCCGGTCACTGAACTGTTCACAGTAACACACCCTCTACCCTACCTTCCTATTCATAACGAATCCTACACCTGTTATACCAGTTTCTGCTGCTGTTGATATTACACGATACCCATCTGACCAGAAATCCTTGTCTTCCTTCCACTTCACTTCACTGACCCCTACTATATCTAGATTAAGCCTTTGCATTTCTCTTTTCAGATTTTCTAGTTTCCCTACCACGTTCAAGCTTCTGACATTCCACACCCCGACCCGTAGAACGTTATCCTTTCGTTGATTATTCAATCTTTTTCTCATGGTAACCTCCCCCTTGGCAGTCCTCTCCCGGACATCCGAATGGGGGACTACTCCGGAATCTTTTGCCAATGGAGAAATCATCATGACACTTCTTCAGTTACAGGCCACATGTCCTGTGGATACACGTTACGTGTCTTTAATGCAGTGGTTTCCATTGCCTTCTACATCCTCATGTCGTTGATCATTGCTGATTCTTCCACCTTTAGGGGCAATTTCCCACCCCTAGGACAAGAGAGTGCCCTGAACCTCTATCCGCTCCTCCGCCCTCTTTGACAAGGCCGTTGGCAGAATGATGCTGACTTCTTATGCCGGAAGTCTTCGGCCGCCAATGCTGATTATTTATCAAAATTTAGGCAGTGGTGGTGATCGAACCCTGGTCCGAAGACGTTTTGATTATGATTCAAAGACGCTACCCCTAGACCACGGGTCCGTACTTACGGTGTCCACGCACTGCTGGGCATTAAAATTGCAACACAAGAAAGGACGCAGCAAATTACGAAATTTTGTGTGTGCTCCTGAAGACGACGCATAGGAAACTAGTCGAAACATTGCAACAACACGAGGCCACGACTCAGCTGACAAGCCGGGAACCGGGAAGATGTCACTGAAATTCTACTAAATGTGTGTGTACAGTGCGGAAGCTGAATGCATGATTAAATTCGTATGTGATATGGAAGGGCGTTCGAAAGCGATTTATAGTAGTAGATTTTTAAGGTTCTTTATAACCGAACGTGAGTCGAAGTAGGCGAATCTCTCAATACGCTTCCCACGGACGTCATCATACCACTACCATCTTCCTGGCGATTAGTACGTCACGGTGCCATTGTTTGGGGGTACTACAGACACACTCACGGAAAGCCGCCTGCAATTCTTCATTATTGCCGAACTTCGCATCTCGCAGTGCGTCCTTCACGTTACCGAATGAAGCATGTTCATATGGGGCGAGATCAGATGAATGAACTGTGAGTGGCATAACAATGAACACCAGTGGTGTCCACTTTAGCAGTCGTGGAGTTCTTACCGAATAAGGCGTAACCGGATGGAAAGAGATCCAATAAATGTGGTGGTTGTGGCACAACAACAAACGCACAGTGACGTCATCTTTGCATCTGTATTGGAACTGCTCATTGTCGTGCTGGAAGAGTACTCCTTTCGACCACGTTCACTGTCGCCTATGCCGAATCCTGAGTCTGAGTGAGATTGTCACACTACATCCTGTTCTTGACAGTTGTTCCCCATGGAAGCCAGTCCATTAACTGAATGCCACAAGTCTGTTGACCTGCAGATGGAGCATGTAACGGGACAACCTTCTCTAGCATTACTTTTCCTCAACAGTAGACGATACCAGTACAATTTTTCGAATTCGGGACAGACCAGTATTATCTCAGTTGTTTTTCTGAAAACTTACAACCGGCCGTTGTGGTCGAGCGGTTCTAGGCGCTTCATTCCGGAACCGCACTGCTGGTACGGTCGCAGTTTCGAATCCTGCCTCAGGTATGGATGTGTGTGATGTCCTTAGGTTAGTTAGGTTTAAGTAGTCCTAAGTTCTAGGGGACTGATGACCTCAGATGTTAAGTCTCATAGTGCTCAGAGCGATTTGAACCATCTGTCTGTGTGCACCGTGGCCAAGAACAAGGTTAATTTACTTATTATTGCGTGAAAGCAAGCAGCACAAAATGTTTTGGCTTCTCCCATGTTGTTTCCGTTCCATGGACTGGACTTCCTACTGAAGTGTTTGGTGGTGACGCCATGATTCGTCACCAGAAACGATTTTCTCCAAAACCTCTACATCTTCATTCCTCATTTCCAACAGTCGACGACAGTTTTCAATTCTGTCATCCTTCTGAGCCTGTGTCAAGTCCCGTAGAAAACGCCGTGCACGCAGCTTGTTTGTACACAATTTGTCATGTATAACGGATTGCACGACTGCCCGGCGAAGGCTTGTGTGCCATTCCAGTACATAAAAGGATATGAGCCAATCAACCGTAATAAATGAAGACGCAATCTCAGATCCCAATTGACAGACAATTACTCACAATCTTGAGTGCGGAGTTCCTTCCACTTGAGAACTCAGCCATTCAGTTTTTTGCACAGGAGATTTTTGACTACACGCTGCAGTTCAACATCTATGAATTTCAATTTCTTTACTCCTTCCTTCCACAGGAACCACGCAGTCCACCTCTGTCCATGTTAGTCGCCTTTCATCTTGTCTGTAGCTTTCTCTACTAGACAACAAACAAGTGCTGTCATTTCAATATTGAGCCGTGCACAGCTCGCGTTTATCCTATTTATTGTTTCTCATCTTCTATTACGGTACTTCCGCCTCGTTTTCTTATTCCATTCACTGGCATCACTACTTCTTGCCTTACTTGCCCGAGAGCTGCAGCAGCAACGCGTATCGGTAGGTGCACTGTCGTACCATCTCTAGAGCGACCGATAGTATTTCCGGGTCGTCGTGTGTCTGGCAGTCAGTTGGAGACGGACCAGCAGTGCAGTCGGGACGTAGCAGCAGTGAAGTCGGGGACGGAGCGCCGGTGAGGCGCCGACAGCCAGTGCTCGCTGACAGCTGGCGACACACATGAATTGTTCGACGGAGGGGGATTGGAGAGGGACGACAGCTGGTTGATCGTTCGGTTGGTCGTCTCATCGGCCGAAGTATACTTGGTCCTTTCACCATTTCCGGGCCTGGCAGTTGGTCGGTTGGCGTGGAGCAGCGAGGAAATGTCCGCGGCGCGTCGTTTGGCCGGGCCCGCTGGCAGCCTCTATGCGGTGTCGGAGTGTGTGGCGCTGTTTCCATTGCTTTGAGGTTCGAGGCTCACCGATTCAGGACATGAAAGTTGAGTTTTCACTTGATCTGCCAGCAAGTCACGACTGTTCACATTGTGTCGTTTGGAGTTCGTTGTCGGCTGTTGGGATATTCCCATGAGCTATAACGTGTGTTTTCAAGTTGGCAAATTTTAGCCACCCTTTGGTGGAGTTGAATTGTACTCGGTTATTTGAATTGAAGTGCACCAGCGGAATCTTCTGCCTTGTGGCCATTAACGTTACGGTTACCTGCCCTGGCTGTTGTGTGTATGTGCAGTGTATTTTCATCATGTTGTCGCTGTCCAGCACAGTGTTTAGTTTGATACCTCAATGTATAATTGGTTGTGGGCGTCAATACCTTCTACGTTGTTCCATTGAACTCCATGTTGTGTGCTGGTCGGGTGAAGCAGAGGTTATCTTGTCGGTGGGTCCGTTGACTATCTGTTGGGTTGTCGTCGGATCGACAATGGTTGGGCCGACTGCCTGTCTCACCTAAGCGAGCGTTAGTATTTGAATTCCACGCCAACCTTTGAAACTTCTGAGCGCCCTTGGGTGTACTGCCTTTTCTTGTTTGTTCTTGTTGTTTGTATTTGTATGGATTCTACCCGAATTTTAGATTAAAGTTGTATTGCCCTTAAGGGGAGGTTTATTAACTTTTGGTTCAAAACAATCGATTTTTTTAAGTTGCATTTTTGGATCCATACAGGTGTTTAGAATTCACCCCTGAATCGGTTTTTCCGAATACCGAACGGAAATATTTGTTATTCGTGGTCGAACAAAAAAAATGCCCCTGCCTGAAATCAGCCTTTTTCACGCACAAGTTTTTTTCTTTCGGATGACGAGTTATTGTACCAGTGCTTGGGAGGAAACATACAAAATTCAAATTAAAGTTTCAACACGTGTGTTTGGAAGTTAGCCCCCAAGCATTTGCATTGTGGTGCGAAGACTGTTGAGATTGTGACTTTCCTGTCAGTAAGCAGCTTCAACGAACGGTGTTCAGCAATTCTGAAGGCTTTGACAACGATGGACGTCACCCTGTGACTCTATTCGACGCAGTTCGCCAAGCATTCGGACGACCACCGGATTCGAGCGGCCGAGAACCGCTTGTCACCGGCCGTACGAGCGGCTCTGGAGCAGAGCAGGATGGCCCAGATCGAGCAGAATGCCCTCTCTGAGGAAGAGGAAGGACTAGTTTATGGACCCGGAATGGCAGACTGAACGTAAGTTGCATAATATTGCATTTATATGCAGTCAAAACTTCAAACGCATTTTTCTCGAAATGACGTTTTTTTATCGCACGGTATGGAAACTTCAAATCTACTGAACCGATTGGCATGTTTCTTTGCTTCCAACGAAGCTAACTAAATTGTCTAGGAGTTGTAACACTTTTATTCCGATCCATCAACTATAAATATTTTTACTTGGCCGACGAAATCGAAAAATCGATGAAAAAAGCCCTATTTTATTTTTTGCAAATGGCAGCAATTTTGTTTCCTGTGGTCGAAATAACTTAAGCGAGGTACAACACCTAAAGAATCTTATATACTACGCTAAAGATTTCAGACGAGCCGGCTGACCTCTGACATACCACGCGTGGAGGTCAACATCGAAATTTTATTTCGTTCCGACGGCTCTTCCGCCTTTGCTCTTCATCATTTTTGGTTGAAAAAATTCCAGTTTGTAAAGGAAATATCAATAAATATTTTGAGCAAATTTGACATTGATATTTATAACACATCTCGAGACAAAAATTCTCAAAGAACATGATTTTTTCGGGCCAAAAATAATAATCCTCCCCTTAAGGCGTCAGATGGTTTGGGCCTTCAGCCTAATTTAAGAACTGTTTTACGTAAAGCTTTTGGCATTTTTAAAATTAATGTTATTGAGTCTTAACTGTTGGGTCTTCAGCCGGTTTTGAATTTAAGTTGTTCTGCTATTAAGCTGTCAGGTGGTTTGGGCCTTCAGCCTAATTTAAGAACTGTTTTAAGATTAGGCTTTGCCCTTTTAAATTTCTGTTTTTAGTTGAGCTTTAAGTTATTGGCTTTCAGCTGTTTTTAGATTAAAGTGGTCCTGCCCTTAACACTTGAGATTGTACGGCGTATTCAGCCGTTAATTAAGTTCCAAAACTAAAGCCGTATTTTTTTTTCTTGGCTCTTGTAATGTTTGATCAAATAAAGGGTTGTATGTTCGGGTGTAACTGACAGCCGCTTATTTTGTCCCTTTTCCACAACCTAAACTACCTGCCCTGTTCTGCGGGTTTAGCAGGGCGTCTCAAGTATTCTTACTGTTCCTTCGTCTTGTGCTGCATGGTGTACTAGATTTAGGTCGTCGTTCTAGGGTAAGACGTGCCCTTAGCTTGTGCAGCATTTGTAAAACAATGCAAAATCCCACATGTGTAGAATGTAGTAACCTGAAACAAAAAATTATCGGGCAGACACGCCCTTCACTCTCAAGATTAGCCTATAGAATCGGATTAATTAACGCAATGAAATTTTAATGTTCTAGCTGTGTATCCTACAGGAGGGAATTGCGTAATATCAAAAACGAAAATATTTAAGGAGTACATTGATTTATTCAAACAAAGCACAAATATGGACATACATATCTCTATCTCACAATAGACAAAATTAAAAATACTGGCCATTCCAGTTGAGCTTCCTACCTGCCGAGATGTGCTTACCGCCGTGACTCATACTGATCTCCTTCTTGTCTGTTTAAACCGAACAGCCAGCTCTATCCTCCCTACTGAGAAAACATGACCATAAATCATTTTGTAAGTCCTCTCTATCAGCCAATGGCATAATTTTTTCTTCAGCAAAATACCCCACCAAGAAAGTACGTCATGTTAAGTAACAATGACTTCTCTGTCCTCCACACTTCTTTAAACGCTTTCTTCTGTGTAGGAGACGAGATACTGGCAGAAGTAAAGCTGTGAGGACGGGGCGTGAGTCGTGCTTGGGTAGCTCAGTTGCTAGAGCACTTGCCCGCGAAGGGCAAAGGTCCCGAGTTTGAGTCTCGGTCCGGCACACAGTTTCAATCTGCCAGGAAGTTTCATTTTCTTCTTTGTTGTTGGACCTCATGCCATTACATAAAATTCACCAGTTTTCGTATACTGCAGGTAGCCTCACTTCACAGGTCGTGAAAAAGTTAAGGAACTGTACCTGTTGTTGCATCTACATCCACACAGATACTCCGTAATCCATCGTATCGGTAGTGGCGGAGGCTAACCTGTACCACTACTAGCAATTTCCATTCCTGTTCCACTCGCAAACAGAGCGAGGAGAAACGACTGTCTTTATATGCCTCCGTATCAACCCTAATTTCTGGTGTTTAATCTTCCTGGTCTTCACGTGCAATGTTTGTTGTCGCAGTATAATGTATTTATTTTATTAATACTTCAAGTTCCGTAGGACCAAACTGAGGAGCAAATCTCCAAGGCCATGGAACGTGTCAGAACATGAAATTACAACATAAAAGTAATAACAGATAAAAATAAATGTTTATGAACCCGAAAAAAACTGACTCCACAAGTTAAAGTAAACGCTATCAGCAATACAATAAGAATCAGCTTAATATTTCCAGGAACTCATCGACAGAATAGAAAGACTGACCCATTAGGAAACTCTTCAGTTCCGATTTGAAAGCTCGTGGATTACTGCTAAGATTTTTGAATTCGAGTGGTAGCTTATTGCAAATGGATGCAGCAGTATACTGCACACCTTTTTGCACAAGAGTTAAGGAAGTCCGATCCAAATGCAGGTTTGATTTCTGCCGAGTATTAACAGAGTGAAAGCTGCTTATTCTTGGGAATAAGCTACTATTGGTAACAACAAATGAGAGTAAGGAATATATATATTGAGAGGACAATGCCAGAATACCCAGACAGGGGTCGACAAGAGGTTCGTGAACTTACACCACTTATTGCCCGAACCGCCGGCTTCTGAGCCAAGAATGTCCTTTTCGAATGGGAAAAGTTACCCCAAAATATAATACTATACGACATAAGCGAATGAAAATAAGCAAAGTAGACTAATTTTCCTGTCGAACGATCACTCACTTCTGATACCGTTCGAAAAGTAAAAATGGCATTATTAAGTCTTTGAACAAGATCCTGAACGTGGGCTTCCCACGACAGCTTACCATGTACCTGAACACCTAGAAATTTGAACTGTTCAGTTTCACTAATCATATGCCCGCTCAGTGAAATTAAAACGCCAGATTTTCTTGAATTGTGTGTTAGAAACTGTAAAAACTGAGTCTTACTGTGATTTAGCGTTAGTTTATTTTCTACAAGACATGAACTTAGGCAGTCGGCAGTCAGCCTCAAATGGTAGTTCTCTAAATTTTCTAAAAAGCGTTTCTCGAAAAGAACGTGGCTTTCCTTCCAGGAAAGCATCTCCGTTAACACTCACGTATTGTTCGAAGCTGTTGTTGTTGTTGTGGTCTTCAGTCCTGAGACTGGTTTGATGCAGCTCTCCATGCTACTCTATCCTGTGCAAGCTTCTTCATCTCCCAGTACCTACTGCAACCTACATCCTTCTGAATCTGTTTAGTGTATTCATCTCTTGGCCTTCCTCTACGATTTTTACCCTCCACGCCGCCCTCCAATACTAAATTGGTGATCCCTTGATGCCTCAGAACATGTCCTACCAACGGATCCCTTCTTCTAGTCAAGTTGTGCCACAAACTTCTCTTCTCCCCAATCCTATTCAATATCTCCTCATTAGTTATATGATGTACCCATCTGATCTTCGCCATTCTTCTGTAGCACCACATTTCGAAAAAGCTTGTATTCTCTTCTTGTCCAAACTAGTTATCGTCCATGTTTCACTTCCATACATGGCTACGCTCCACTTTCTGAAACGACATCCTTACACTTAAATCTATACTCGACGTTAAAAAATTTCTTAGCTTCAAAAACGCTTTCCTTCCCATAGCCAGTCTACATTTTATATCCTCCCTACTTCGACCATCATCAGTTATTTTGCTCCCCAAATAGCAAAACTCCTTTACTAATTTATGTGTCTCATTTCCTAATCTAATTCCCTCTGCATCATCCGACTTAATTCGACTACATTCCATTATCCTCGTTTTGCTTTTGTTAATGTTCATCTTATACCCTCCTTTCAAGACACTGTCCATTCCGTTCAACTACTCGTTTAAGTCCTTTGCTGTGTCTGACAGAATTACAATGTCATCGGCGAACCTCAAAGTTTTTATTTCTTCTCCATGGATTTTAATACCTACTCCAAACTTTGCTTTTTGTTTCCTTTGTTGCTTGCTCAATATACAGATTGAATAACAACTGGGAGAGGCTACAACCCTGTCTCACTATCTTCCCAACCACTGCTTCCCTTTCATACCCCTTGACTCTTATAACTGCCATCTGGTTTCTGTACAAATTATAAATAGCCTTTCGCTCCCTGTATTTTACCCCTGCCACCTTCGGAATTTTAAAGAGAGTATTCCAGTCAACATTGTCAAAAGCTTTCTCTAAGTCTACAAATGCTAGAAACGTAGGTTTGCCTTTCCTTAATCTAGCTTCTAAGATAAGTCGTAGGGTCAGTATTGCCTCACGTGTTCCAATATTTCTACGGAATCCAAACTGATCTTCCCCGAGGTCGGCTTCTACCGGTTAGCCATTCGTCTGTAAGGAATTCGCGTTAGTATTTTGCATCCGTGACTTATTAAACTGATAGTTCGGTAATTTTCACATTTGTCAGCACCTGATTTCTTTGGCATTGGAATTATTATATTCTTTTTGAAGTCTGAGGGTATTTCGCCTGTCTCATTCACCTTGCTCACCAGTTGGTAGAGTTTTGTCCGGACTACCGGTAAGAAATGTAGCAACCCATCCATGAACTGCTACGATGTCTCCCTTCAATCCGACCTGGTACAGCTCCCAAACACGCGAGCAGGACTCAAGAACAGGTTGCACCAGCGTCCAATATGCGGTCTCCGTTACAGGTGAACCACTCATTCCTAACATTCTCCCAGTAAACCAAAGTTGACAATTCCCCTTCCCTACCGCAGTTTTCACATAGCTTTGCAAACGTTACGCACATATATATATACGACTTAACTGTGTCAAACAGGACACCAGTAATACTTATCCGAACATTACAGGTTTGATCTTCCCACTCACTCGCATTCACTTACATTTCTCCACATTTACAGCTAACTGCCGTTCATCACATCGACTGGGGCACTCCTGATGATTCCCTTGTCTCTGATGAACACTCGATCGAGGACCACATACTGGGTTCTATTACTTCAGAAGCCTTCGAGTCACTCACATATCTCTGAATTTATTACATATGCTGGAACATTAGTTAACAGCTTGCAATGGAGCACCGTGTCGAATGCTTTCCGGAATACTAGAAATATGGAATCTGCCTGTTGCCCTTCATCCATAGTTCTCAGTGTATCACGGGAGAAAAGGATAAGCTGAGTTTCGCAAGAGCAGTGCTTTCTAAAACAATGCTGATTCGTGGACATAAACTCCACAGTCTCAAGAAAGTCTGTTGTATTCCACCTGAGAATTCTGCAATAAACAGAAGTTAGGAATATTAGTCTATAACTTCGCGTATCCGTTCATTTACCCTTCTTATATACTGGAGTCACTTACGCTTTTTTCCAGTTGCTTGGGACTGAGCCGTGGTAAAAAAAAAAAAAAATGCTGTTTGAAGAACGCGCCCCAGCGCATTGTGTGAAGATGTCGCCCTCCGTTTCTGGCGGTGGTGCCACTGTGACAATCGCAGCTTTGGTGTCTCCCTCTGGTGGGAAGGCGGAAAGGTTGCCTGTTCACGTGCATTTAAGAGGCGCTATCAGCTCAGCAGTTGGTCAGTCTGAGTGAGGCTAGGTCAGCCTCGCGTCACCAGTTGCTGGTCTGTCTCTCGTTCGCATTTGTACGGCAGTTAGTGTCTGTCTGTCTGCCGTCGCAGTGCGAGTATGTCTGTCGTTTGGATCAAACTTTAAGCCAGAAAATGAGTCTTACCACTCCGCCAGTAAGAGAACTCAGCTAGTGGTCGCCCGGTCGGGGCTGAATTCCTGCATCTGAGTCTGCGCGTTAAGCCTCCAGTCTGCTCGAGTTGCTCGGGCAACGGTCATTGGCGGCTGGATCGGTCGGTTGGTCGGTCGCGCACTGAGACACGAGATGACATGTCAGCCTTCAGCGTCGGCGCATTTGAGTTCCCCATGTGAGTCCAGTGGGTCGCGCCGGTATAGCGAGGGGTAGTGGCTTCGCGGTTCACACGAGAGCAACAGGAGCGAAACCACGACATCGGGCTGGCCGGGGCGAGCTGAGACTCCGTGTGACGGGAGATGGGGCCCCCCTTCCTGCGTCCGTTGAAGCGGCTGGCAGCGGACGGTTCGGGAGAGTGTTTTTGGGGGTGCTGCGCAAGGTCTTCGCCAGAAAGCGCAGTTTATTAGAAGTGATTCGAGATATTTTGTTTCATTTACTTGTTAAATTCTCCTTGTTTTCTTGGTGAGGTCAGCAGCCGCTTTGATTTGGGGTCGTCCCACCATTCTTCTCCGTTTTCCCACCCGCGGGAAGGTGGTTATTTGTGAACTGGGTGGTCCGTTTTTCCCTTGTGGAGTTGGGGAGGGTTAGAGCAATCTGCGGTTCGGGTTGTTCAGTAATCCCCCCGTCAATCTGCCATACGTTAATAGCTGCCTCTCTCGTGTTTGTCGGATTCGGTGTTAACGAATTTATAGAATTAAGTTGTAAAGGCCGAATTCCTGAAATATGTTTTTATCTTGCCTATCATCTTACGAGGTGGTATATGTGTAACGTAGAGCATGTTGTACATTTTATGTAAGTCAGAATTTCATGGGTTTTATTTAAATAGTCATTTTTATAAAGTTGCCACCCTTCCACCGTAAGAGTCCTTCTTAGTGTGAGTGTTTGTACCATTTCCATCCCTCTTACGGGGTGCATAGTTAATGTGTTTGCGTGAATTGTTAAAATTTTTAGTTTAAAGTAATCTGGTGTGTTGCAGATTTGCACTAGTGTAGTCTTTCAGAGGTTGTTGTGAACGGTCGTGACTACGGCCGTGTTGAAAGGGAGCGGTAAGCTTCTCAACCCGAAGGCTCATACTGGCAATATTGTTGTTTCTGCCTCTAAATGAAATTGTAACTTGATATTTCGATGGTGCTTCTCTGCATATAAATTTTAAATCTGTTTTTGAAAAGGCTTTTATGAATAAAATTCCCGTTTGTTAAAGGTAATTTCATTTTCATCAGTTACTCCCTGGCAACTACTTCACCTAGTGTGATTAAATGTGTTAATGCTCTTGATGAATCGCTAGCAAATAAAGTAAATCCTTTAAGAAAAGATTTTGAAAGTAAATTCACGGTACAGGGACTTTGCACTGATTCAGGATAAATCCAAGCTAGGCAAGGAGCCAATGCCAGAGAGTACTCTTTGTAAAATGGAACTGGGATTGCATCCCGAACTGGTGATTTGTTTGCTTTAAGTCTTTCAGTTGTTTCTCTACGCCAGGGATGCTTATTTCTATGTCGACAATACAGGAGTCCGTCCGATAGTCAAATGACGGTATGTTTGTACGATTCTTCTGTGTGGACGATTTATAATCCTGCATAATTGATTGGCGACTCCATGGACTGTTCTGTGCACCTCGACCAAATAGTGGATAAAATTGGAAGGAAAATCAGCATTGGCCGTATTTTGTTGTTTTATTGTCCGCAAAATCGATTTTCGGTCACTTAGCGACCATCCTCAGTGCTGTTATATACAATTGAAATTGGTAGGCACTGGTATCAAGCTATAGCCACAAGCTTAGAGCGATCAAAACAAAATATGGCCAATGTTGATTTTCCTTCCAATCCTGCATAATCTTCACATTTTGAGGAAATCTGGAGATTATTATCAGCTGAAGGCACTAATCTTAGCAGGGACAGTGCACCTGCATCTTGCTGATACAAGTTCTTACATCCATACCACAGATCACTGTTTAGCTGGCCAGACTAGAAACATGCCATATGGCCGAACAATAACTGTAGTCCACTAGGGAGCCACCCGGCGAAGCAATTTTACTTAAAATCCGTCTTTGTGCTGGTGTGAACCTGTTTTCCTCTACGGTCTGCTTCTGTGGTTCCCTCCATGTCGATCTTGTGCCGCGGTCCGCTCAGTCGTCTGATGTCCAAACACCAGCACCATAGATATATAAATCGCCCTACGTATTTTAGATCGTATAAAATGATAATTTTACTGTTTTTTAATTCTGATAAGTACAGATTTTAACCTTGACATCTACATATTTTTATTAAGTATTTTTAATATTTAAAAAAAATAAAAAAAGAGATCTATGAATACAGTATGTGCAAATGGAATGTAACAAATGTACCAGACGCCACCTGTCGGTAATAGTGTTATAATTAATATAAATGGCGTGCACTCTGCCAACCAATTTTATGTGACGTAGCATGTGAAATTTGCTGGATTTGGACGGGTTACTCCTGTAATATCAGGTTCGTTCTGGTACATTTGATGTTGATTGGATAGGATGAAAAAGATTTGCTTCCGTGAAATAGTAAACTAGTATCATTATTTTTACAGATCTGAAGATGGTTCTGAATGAACCGAAACCGGTCATATGAATAAAAAAAATTTGCAATCAAGACGGATTTTAAGTAACATGTGTATGAACTCCATTTTTACTTGTATACAGCAACAGGCATGTGAATGTGTAAAATCTAATTTTTGTAACTCAGTACCAGCTTTAGCAAGAACAGAGTAGAATTACTCCTTAGACTATATTTTTTTCACAAACATTAATGTATGGTTATTTAAAATATGTAGTAGCCATAAGTAACAATATGAAAAGAATATTACCCGCCATTTCATTATCCGACAATCGTGGAGGTGGTGGTGGGGAGGGGGTGGGGGTTGATTACGACACACACAGTTATTCGTAAGTACCTCCAGTGACACAAAAGACAATTGTGCCAAAATGCAGTCCAGCGATCTATCGTCACAATACTTTAAAATCAATGGGTACGACAGAAGAGAGGGACGTGAATGCTCAGTTCGTATAAGGTATGGGTACTGATTATTTGCTACGAAACGATATTATAGTGCAATCCAGAAAGAATTCAAACTTTTGCATGACAATGAAAGAGCAAAAAATTACAGCGATCGGCAGAGGGGATTCAGCGTTCAGTAATTCAAAAAGTACCTTGTTCTAAATTTGCAGGAATGGGCAATTTGAAGAAATTAGTGGTACGAATAGTAAAATTTCTGTAGCAGTATCTTCCATTTTGTGGCGTTTGCTGTGTTATTCAGTGGTTTGGTATTTAACTAATTTGTAAATGGAAATGATAATCTTATTTTATTACATTGAGTAATTACTAAATAATTTTTCTCCCGGCTAAAGATTTGATCAAGTTGCTAAAGAACTCCAAGTTAACGTCGTGTTAAAGCGTTGTCTGTAAGTTGTGTGTCACTAAGTCACAGTTCATACAACAGATTCCTTACAACTATTGATTAAGATGTAAGCAGTTATCTTCAGCAAAATGATAATTAAAACCACCGAATATCAGCCGCGCGCAACACTGACGTATGTTACCTGAAACAATATTCTTCGCAACTCGTGCGTAATTAATTTCGGCTCCATACATCAGCTAGAAAAGTTTCTTATAAATATCGTGCTATGAGCACTGTTTTTAAAGAACCAATCTGATTCGAATCATTTTCATTAAAATGAGTTCGGGACCACCGGTGCACATTTATTTTTACACATTTGTATTACCTTCGGCATTTATTCAGCAGAGTTGCGTAATTTAAATTTGAATTTGCCGCTGAGATAATTGTTAAGATGGCGGCAGACAATTGATAGAGACCTTCTATTTTTAGAGCAAATAAGTAAATATTTAAAATGCTTATTAAGATCTATAAAATCTACTTTCGTATTGTGCTCTATTTAGACTTCATCAAGCAAACATTTGATTTGTTTCTAAGGAAAACACAGACAAAAACGCGATACAAATCGCTATCATCAATGGCTGCGCTCCTTGCAGCGGAAAGAAATAATTAACAAAAAAAAAATGGTTCAAATGGCTCGGAGCACTATGGGACTTAACTTCTAAGGTCATCAGTCCCCTAGAACTTAGAACTAATTAAACCTAACTAACCTAAGGACATCACACACATACATGCCCGAGGCAGGATTCGAACCTGCGACCTTAGCGGTCACGCGGTTCCGGACTGTAGCGCCTAGAACCGCACGGCCACACCGGCCGGCAAATAATTAACACGGATAATGCTTACTAAGAGAGGAATTAAAGTTACAAATAATTATTCACTCATATTTATAATAATAATGAACTCTATTTTCAAGTAATAATTTCTTAACAGACCTCAGTTCGATATGCGTACGCAACCTACAAAAGCCAACCGACAAAAGGTAAAAACGAAGGAAGACAAACGCAGATCATAAAAGGAATTTACAATTACCATTGTCTTTGTATGATACATATCGATATGTCCAATTACATCATAGAATATTACATAAATAATATTTATCATCGTTTTCATTGTTTTTCATACGTCGAATAGATAATGTTTATAACTGTTACAGGCATAATTTCCTCTCGTCGCACTGTAGCCAAAAATTTATCACGTCGATGTTACAATTTTTAATTGCAATAGTTTTCAATGGGAATGAACAAAGAGCCTGGAGAATTCATATACTACTACAAAGTTCGTTGGTTAAATCGCGGGCTTCAATTTAAATCTTGTTATTGTTGAATTTATGAAGGAAAAACTAGTGCAAGAACGAAAATCAGAAGACCTGGAATGGATTGCAGACTTCGTATTTTATGTGGACTTGGTTGGTTGGTTGGTTGGTTGGTTGGTTGATTTGGGGCGGGGAACCAAACAGCGAGGTTATCGGTCTCATCGGATTAGGGAAGGATGGAGAAGAAATTCAGCCGTGCCATTACATAGGGATCATGCCGGCATTTGCCTGTAGCGATTTAGGGAGACCACTGGAAACCCAAATTAGGTTGGCCGGACGTGGGTTTCAACCGTCGTCCTATGGAATGCGAGTCCAGTGTGCTAACCACTGCGCCAGCTCGGTGGACTTCTCTGCAACTGCCTACAGTAACATGTTGCAAGGTAATGACTTTCATATTTGATGGGGATGCATTTAAAAATAAAATCGTGTAGTACAAGGGGCATATTCTGACAAAGATAAGATCACTGGCGTTAAAGAGAGCACGAGGTTTGAAGAATTCATTGTGGCCTTGCAAGAAATACGATAGTTTTATAAAGGTTTTCGGGATACTGTCTATCATACATCTGTTTTCGAGTTGTTTTCGAGACCGTTTTGTGTTTCAGTTGAAAGCGCCCCTATGCATGTGCAAATGTAGCATATCCACCTGCGAGGTAATTCCTATTTTAATTACGTTAGAACTGTCCAGGGCGTCTACATTGTTTTTCTCAGGTAGATTTTCCAAGTTTCCATAACGAGGCTGCGAAATTGCTGAAATACTTCGATCGACGTATTTCTGTCAGACATTTTTTCTATTACGAAACCAAACAAGTAACGATTACGTGGCAACTTGAATGCGAAGCTCTATGAAACTGTCTGTATCTGTACATGTTCCGTCAATTTTTACCAGATAAAAATCATATTATGTCTTCAGCGCGTGAAAAATAATTGATTAATAGCGAAAACTTGTTTTGTTTTTGATATATGTTCTTGAGGAATGTGAAATATAACATTTAGCCATACGACTGCACTGCCATTTAAATGCGGCGCAGTTGCAATTTTCTCCTCTTACCCAACATGGTGTCATAGTGGGGGAAGTATGCCGGCAGGTCGCTTCCCGCGCCCGGGTTCCCGGGTTCGATTCCCGGCGGGGTCAGGGATTTTCTCTGCCTCGTGATGACTGGGTGTTGTGTGATGTCCTTAGGTTAGTTAGGTTTAAGTAGTTCTAAGTTCTAGGGAACTGATGACCATAGATGTTAAGTCCCATAGTGCTCAGAGCCATTTTTTTATGCCGGCAGGCGACAGAAGAGAGCGAGAGCGGGAGCGTGGTATGAACGAAAAATTGTTGGTCATCCCCTTTAATGTCCTAACAACTTTTTTTCCTGATTCTGGAAATGGAAATCTGTGTTAGTTGCCAATGACATCTATTTTACAACATTTTTAACTTATAACTGGTTTCTGAAAATAATTCCTTTTAATTTGGTTTCACTTACTGCTTATTCGTGTGTAATAGAGGAATAATGAACACTAGCGCTATAAAACAGTAATGGCGATATTTTCTCGAATGCAACTTTCTTAAATTTGAATAAAACATTTGTTCCTTTGTACATGACTACGTTGTACCTTGGAAAAGTTATTCACATTTGGAAAAACCTTACTTTCGAGAAGTATTTTTTGTAATTTGAAAAAGAGACTGCAACACACATAAAGTCAGTGCTGTCATTTCATAAGTGAGTATGAACGTAATCAAAACTTATATTACGGAGGTGAACATTTGAGAAGCGTTCCATGGTAGAACACAGTTGCATCCGTGTAGCAACTCTTTTTAAAATATAATACTGAAATGTTCAAAATATAAGGTAAGAAACTGCCTCCGCCTTCAGTGTGGAAGGATCCTCCTTCGATTCCCAGTAGCTCCTGTGATTTTTGTGGGATAATGCCTGGAACAGGGTCCACTCAGCCCTCATGATGCCAAATTAGGAACTGCGTGAGTGAAGCAGCTGACAGTAATAGTGTAAGACGTCGTGGTCTCCTGACCTTCATTGCTTACATATTCCACCCTCATAATCATATTCTGCACATCCAGACGCTTTATTCGAACCCAAACTCGATGAGATAAACGATATGCAAATAAGAAGTAAAAATACCCAAGGCTGGCATACACACACACACACACACACACACATTCAAGACACGGTCACAAAAGCTTTGAGTTTGGGAGAGGCAAACCGCATGCCAGAGGACGAGTCAACCTATCTACGTCGGCTGGCGACTGCCCGTAGAGCAGACAGCGTTTGCCCAAGTGAAAGGGAAAACGACCTCGTGTTCAGCTTAAAAGCAAATTCCGCTACATTGTGTGGGAGCGCCCAGCCTATGCATTCTTTAAAAACATAGTACGCAGTTTCAGAGGCTTTCACAGGGAGACGGCAAACGCCAAACGCCGATGCTACAGATTTCCGGATTGGTCGCCTTAAGCAAAACGTCATTCTCCCGTTTTAGAAGAGCAATGCTGATTGGCAGACGATATTCCTGATGCCTTGAGCTGAAGGGATAATGGAAGACACTGAAAGATATGCTCCTTCATGTCTGGCATGGAGAGGGGCCGTTCCGTTGTTGCTCTTAGAGCGAGAACACGTAACGAAAGCGTGTGCACTCGTACGTGTACTCAAAGAGCGAGGAACAAGTCTCTCCTCAGTACTTCACTCGGAGAGCACCTCTGTCAAGAGCGAATCGAAGTGTGACTCTATATTGAGTCCTTTCGATTATTGTTGTTCACTGTGTTGGCCACCACACATTGTGCGGTGTGAACGGACGGAATTGTAGTTAAACGCTTGCGAGTGAATTTTTGAGTGGCATCACAGTGGACTGGTTATCTGACCAGTGTACCACGCTAATAGTTCGAATAGGGGCGAATAGGAGTCCTTGAGTTCATCAAGGCATAGGGAGAGTTTGATTGGCAAAGGTCAATCCAGATAGAACGAGAGTTATCTTATTTGTCAGCAGCTACTGGCCCAGACAGCAGTCATCACAGCTTACGGTATTGTGCGCTACAGCTCTTGCGAGCCCCATATTTCCTCCACAACAGTACACTTCACTGAATTTTACACACGACAATCTCAACCATACCTAGCAACATTCTAACGGATAATTATTCAAGTTTAGTAGGCTACTGCTCTCAGCCATTCTGCAAAGTCAATAACAATCTCAAACTTTGTGTAGAAATTTCATTAGCGAATCCTATCCTTAAGAGGTAACTTCACATTCCGGAAAGAAACCGGAAATAACTTTTTCAGTTCATAACTAAAAGTTCCATTGTGATATCTCAGAATTTTTGCAAAAAAAATAGTAATTTTCGTTAGTTTCGTGTTTTTCTTGCACTAACTAGCACTTCTCCAGTACCCAAGTATCCACAAATTTTTCGAATTTTTGTGTCATTTCCTTACAGCGGACGACCCCAGAAGATATTTATTGCTGAATGTTTTTCAGGTTTTTCTCTTTAGAACATTAGGAGCATCTGCCTGACTTCTGTAGTAGTGTGGGGGTGGAAATTGCATCTTGCAGGAGCCACAGGGTAAAGGGTACATCTCAGATTAATCCGTTGCACAGAATGACAGAATAGCACCCACACGTTCACCACAGAATGGATAGAGGGTTTGGCGCCATGTTGATTGAATGTCCCACGATTGTAGATCGTTCCTCATACTGCCTTGCAAGCAGCAGTTGCCCAGTCCCAGTAGGTGCAATCCATGAGCAGTTTTAATGTATAATCAGAGTGTGGCTCGTATAAATGCAGATATTTCTATTGGTGCCTCAGGACACTGTACAGGACAACATTACATCAGTATTTACTTCATTTGCACACTAGTAACTATAACTATTAGCAGCTGTATGTTTTTATGCTGCGTAGTACTTTCTAGTACATTTAGCAGTAGCAAGATATTAATGCTTGTTTTTCACTGGGCAGCAGGTCGGTTCTTGATGTGTGCGCATGTGGATGCAAAACGGAAAGCCTACACTGCCAGGTGTGTTTCACTTCGAAGCCCAGGTCATAAAGTTTGTGACGTGTTTTGTGAAAAGACTGTTCAGTGCAAAGCTGGCCGGAGTGGCCGTGTGGTTCTAGGCGCTACAGTCTGGAACCGGGCGACCGCTACGGTCGCTGGTTCGAATCCTGCCTCGGGCATGGATGTGTGTGATGTCCTTAGGTTAGTTAGGTTTAATTAATTCTAAGTTCTAGGCGACTGATGACCTCAGAAGTTAAGTCGTATAGTGCTCAGAGCCATTTGAATCATTTTTGTACAGCGCAAAGAAAAACTAACCGACTAACAAAGCTGTGTACATATTAAGGTAGCACATATAAAAATACCTGCACTTGTTACCAATTGTGTAAGAAAATGTTGTCTAATGACTGACAGTATCCACCTTTTTGACGTGCCCCGACTTTTACCTCCATGTCTCATCAATTTATGAAACAGCCAGTACCTAAGGCCAGATTTTCAGCAAACTGCCTCTGGCAACATCACTCTGGACGCTGCAGGGCAACAATTATGTGACGCAAGAGTTGTCATATCCGAGTGAGGCTGAAAGTGAAAGTAAATCTCTCTCGGCCAGCAGAAGTTAACGTCTC
This sequence comes from Schistocerca piceifrons, assembly GCF_021461385.2. NCBI lineage: Eukaryota > Metazoa > Arthropoda > Insecta > Orthoptera > Acrididae > Schistocerca > Schistocerca piceifrons. The sequence continues at coordinate 93,226,524 of NC_060146.1, read as the reverse complement.
ATTTCGCAAGAACCACTTAACCGCAGAGACTCCGGACTTTTTCCTTTGTTCCCAGCATTCTGCTCGCCACTGTGCGCAAGTGCCGGGTGGGGGGAGACGGGGGGGGGGGGCTGTGCGATGCTACCCGCCTGGGGTCACGTCACAGAGATTGCCTCTTGGCACACGGAAAGGTCTGCCGCAGCTGGAGATGTGGAATACGTGACCCACATAGCAGCCGGGAGAAGCCGCTAAGTGGGGTCAGGGGTTCGCGGCCGAGCAGAGACAATACCCGCGGCCGGAGCTATCTGCCGCGCGCATCTGCGCACACACACACACACACACACACACACACACAAGGGCCTGGCTGGGCTAGCCGCGGCCTATCTGATGCGAGATTAATTGCCTCAGCGCTGCGCGGCGCCGCTTCTCCTTTCCTCCATCCCGCGGCTTCAATTACCTGCTGACTGATGGCCACAGGCAGCTGTCAGAAGGCGGCGAGCGGCTGTGGTGCCTGTCTGCGACGCCGATGACAGTTTCCACAGAGAGCGGGGGTGAGTGGGCGGGGGGGGGGGGGGGGGCATGTTCTTGTACTTAGCTTGTGCTTTGGAAGGTCAACACACCGACCAAATTGGTTGCGTCAAAACACTTCTCATCTGGTCCTCTTTCCTGTATCAACACCAGTAGGAAGTAAAACACCACAAAGCATGTGGTGCAATCACGCCCAATATCTTACGTATAGCTGTCCATAACATTGTACAGCAGAAAACACGTCGACCAAATTGGTTGCGTCAAAACACTTCTCATCTGGTCCTCTTTCCTGTATCAGCACTAACAGAAACAGAAAGTAGAACTCCATGAAGAATGTGGTGCTGTCGCCCAATACCTTACGTGTGGTCTTCAGTCCTGAGACTGGTTTGATGCAGCTCTCCATGCTACTCTATCCTGTGCAAGCTTCTTCATCTCCCAGTACCTACTGCAGCCTACATATTTCTGAATCTGCTTAGTGTATTCATCTTTTGGCCTCCCTATACGACTTTTACCCTCCACACTGCCCTCCAGTACTAAATTGGTGAGCCCTTGATGCCTCAGAACATGTTCTACCAACCGATCCCTTCTTCTAGTCAAGTTGTGCCACAAACTCCTCTTCTCCACAATTTTATTCAATACCTCCTCATTAGTTATGTGATCTACACATCTAATCTTCAGCATTCTTCTGTAGCACGACATTTCAAAAGCTTCTATCGTCTTCTTCTCCAAACTATTTATCGTCCATGTTCCATACATGGCTACACTCAATACATATACTTCCAGAAACGACTTCCTGACACTTAGATCTATACTCGATGTTAACAAATTTCTCTTCTTCAAAATCCCTTTCCTTGCCATTGCCAGTCTACATTTTATATCCTCTCTACTTCGGCCATCATCAGTTATTTTGGTCCCCAAATAGCCAAACTTCTTTACTACTTTAAGTGTCTCATTTCCTAATCTAATTTCCTCAGCATCACCCGACTTAATTCGACTACATTCCATTATCCTCGTTTTGCTTTTGTTGATGTTCATCTTATACCCTCCTTTCGAGACACTGTCCATTCCGTTCAATTGCTTACGTATATATATCGATAACATCGTACAGCAGAAAAGTCCGACTGGTTATATCTACCTTCCGATACCACTGGGTATCAACAGCTACCTTAGAGAATTTCTACAACTGATATGTACCTACCGATACAACTGGATGTCGACTACTACAGTAGAAAACTAACCAAGTGTGTACATTAATTTTAAATTAATTAAATTTGAATCTTGTGTTCAAGAAAAGATGATCGCGACAGCTGACTTGCTCGACTGTTTTAGTCGAATTTGCCGCTGATATTCCTTGCGTCACCCCTCGAGTGTTGCGAATCAACCAAGACAGCTGTCATCCAGCACTGTGTGGAAAGTATTGGTGAAATTAAATACAGTGCGACCAGTATTGCTGTGCAGACAGGAAGTTCCTAAAAAGCGTCGAAACAGAAACATCAGAAAACCTAGAAAAGTGACAGGACTTTCATTTTACAAAAGGCTGTGGATCTGGCACTGATTTATTTAGATGTCGCCGGTCACCACATGCTGAGGAGTGCTGAGAGAATTAGCGTTTCACGGAATATCAGTGCGAGCTCCGACGAACAAAAGAGCGTAGTGGGCGTCGGGAGTCGAACTCGGCTACAAACAGCGGTGCGGGGCCAACAACACTAGGGCACAGTATGGTTGAGGAGCAGGCAGCGAGCGGACGTAACAGCAGAACTCGCAGCAGCAAAAGAAAACGCCTGCGTCCGTAGTCGAAACACCGTGGAGGAAACGGAAACAACTCGGTAGAACATCCCAAACCATTCGAACAATCAGTCACACTGACAAAAACAGATAGGTCACCAGATTTTTGGTATTTGAGGAAAGAAGAGCCTAGAAACAGATTAAAATTGGTGGTATGCACCGCCTGCCAAGCATTCAAGTGTGAAATGAATAGTAGTCATGTACCGGGTGATCAAAAAGTCAGTATAAATTTGAAAACTGAATAAATCACAGAATCTACTAATAGGCATAGTTAGCAAATGAAAGATTTTGATAGAGAACAAACAATGTAATTACCTTAATAATGTTCAAAAGTCATCGTATATATATCAGCTCATGATATCCAGTATTACAAATTTACTCTTTCTGATGGACACACGTCCAGATCGTCCTCTTTCAAAATTCTGCCATCTCTCTCCCCACATCCACCACTGCTGGCGGCTCACCTCCAACTGCCCAACGCTAACCGCTGTTCACATCCAACTGCCCAACACTACAATAGCAAATATTCCAACAATGCAAACCAGCCACAGACTTCACACAGCACAGTCAGTGTTTGTCATATAGAATGTTACGTGGCGTCTACAGCCTCACTGCATTAACTCCTAAAATACAGTAAGGGATAGTCTTTTCTCATTTCGTTACTTTGGGCGGAATGTCAACGACAAGATGTTTCGTATGGTATGAAATTAAGTGGAAAGTTTGTTGGAAGTGACCAGGTGCTCTCAGTCTCTAATAACGGACGAATATACTCTGAGTAAGTTGCTCGCCGTGAGTTATGCTGCCTCAACATACATAAATACATAGTTTCAAATTTCTTTACGCTCTGTGTTAATACTAACTTAAGATCACACCGTTTATAAGTTTTTATATTCGGACAATAATTATGTGAAATATTACTTAGTTTCAAGTTCTTCTCCGCTCAACAGCAGTTGCCCTATGTTCGCACTCGTTATCATTCACGTCCATTTCTCTCACCGCTGTAGTCACTCCAGGTCTCCACATTACCCTCGACCCTCTTCGCTTCCTCCTTCACGGCGGCTGTCATTGGTGGGATGCTCTTGGCCACCGTCCTTATTCCCGTACGTGGACATGCCACTGAAGATCTATGAGCCATGGTAAAATTTTGCTGTGTTGAAGAACGCGCCGCAGCGCGTAGTGTGAAGCAGACGCCCTCCGTTTCTGGCGGTGGCGCCGCTGTGGCAATCGCAGCTTTGGTGTCTCCCTCAGGTGGTAAAGGGGAAAAGTTGCCTGTTCACGTGCATTTAACTCGCGCTATGGGCTCGGCAGAGGAGTCAGTCTGTCAGTCTCGGTGAGTCTGGTCAGTTGGTCAGCCGGGTCAGTGTGGGGCAGTCAGTGTCTGTCTGTCGTCCGGAGTGCCAGTATGTGTTAGGCCGCCAGTCTGCTCTGTTCAGGCAATGGACATTGGCGGTTGGATTGATCGGTAGGTCGGTCTCTTCCCGGGGCAGGGATGTTGGGTAGCCTGAGGGCATGTTTCCTCTGCAGGGGTGGGTCCGACCGAGTGATCGCTTAATCAATGTCGGTCTGCCGTCTGGAGTGCCAGGGTGACTTTCGTTCGGATCGACCTTCAAGGACGGTTGGATCGATCGGTTGGTCGGTCGCGTACAGGGACACGAGATTACTCGTCCGTCTTGAGCGTCGGCGCATGTGAGGTCGCAACATCAGTCCAGTGGGCCGCACCGTATGGCGAGGGATAGTGGCTTCGTGGCCGATACGAGAGCAACAGGAGACAACCCACGACATCGGACTGGCCGGGGCGAGCTGCGACGCCGTGAGACGGGAGATCGGTGCGCCTTCCTGCTTTCGTTGAAGCGGCTGCTAGCGGACGGATCGGGAGAGCGTTTTGGGGGTGCTGCGCTAGGTTTTCGCCAGGCATCACAGTTAAGTGATTCGTGATATGTTGTTTCAGTTGCTTGTTAAATTCGGCTTGTTTTCTTGGTCAGTCTCTCGTCCCCATTTTGTTCGTTTGTCTCTCGTCCGCGATTGTTAGGCAATTAGTGTCTGTTTGTCAGTCTGTCGGTCTGTCGGACGTTAATAGCTCTGTCATGTTTGTCGGATTCGGTGTTAACGAATTTATAGAATTAAGGTGTAGAGGCCGAATTCCTGAAATATGTTTTTATCCAGCCTATCATCCTGCGAAGCGGTATATGTGTAATGTAGAGCATGTTGTACATTTTATGCAAGTCTGAATTTCATGGGTTTTATTTAAATAGTCATTTTCATGAAGTTGCCACCCTTCCACCGTAAGAGTCTTTTTAAAAACAAGTTGCACTGTCGGTGGCAAATAATTTCTTAATGTGTTTGTATCATTTCCATCCCTCTTACGGGGTGCATAGTTAATGTGTTTGTGTGAGTCGCTAAAATTTTTAGTTTAAAGTAATCCGGTGCGTTGCAGATTTGCACCAGTGTAGTCTTTCAGAGGCTGTTGTGAGCGGTCATGACTACGGCCGTGCTGAAAGGGAGCGGCAAGCTTCTCAGCCCGAAGGCTCATATTGTCAGTATTGTTCTTTCTGCCTCTAAATAAAATTGTAACTTGATATTTCGAGGGCGCTTTTCTGCTTATAAATTTTTAAATCTGTTTTGAAAAGGCTTTTATGAATAAAATTCTCATTTGTTAAAGGTAATTTCATTTTCGTCAGTTACTCCCTGGCAACTACTTACACGCTCACCTAGTATGATTAAATGTGTTAATGTTCTTGATGAATCGTTAGTAAATAAAGTAAATTCTTTAAGAAAGAGATTTTTGAAAGTAAATTCACGGTTCATTCTATTTTCTCATTTCTTTGACTGACAGGTTTTTCGAAAACCATTATGTCCCAAAATTCCTCGTTTCTTCTCTTCTATGCTGTGGATGTCATGGCTGGTCTCCATATCCCCACATCTGTACTTCTCCTTCTTTGTTTCTCTGAGGCTCGTCCATGGTCAACAGATATGTCAGTACACTTGCAACTACTGTCTGCAGAATACACTCATTTCTTTCTTCCCGTACCTCCCTGCTCCACAGAACTCCATTTAAAAACTTAAATGCTCCGGTTACCTGGTGGATCCTGTCTTCCACATCTGCTAAGTAGCTTATCGAGGTATGGATAATCAGTTTTAATTATTGAAAGTGCTTTAATAGTTTCTTGCGACAGTACTGTGTCCCTTTCATCTCTTCTTTAGACCTGTGTCGTACACCCTTAAGGTTGTACTCTTTATTTTTTTAAGTAAAAAAACCGGAGGACACTACGTAATACAGACAAAGGGCCTTCGCGGAGTGCAAGGACGGTCGGTGGGAGCACTGATCGCCGCATTTTTCGACCTACGACACAATTTTTAAAACTCTTCATCTTCAGCCTGTGTTCCCTAAACAACAACAACATCAATGTTATATTTTGATAAAATCTTCTGTAAGACTTGGCATTTGGATTTAATTATGCCTTCAATGACGATTTACCAAGGTACCAGACCAGCCTCAGGAATACCGCCAAGTCGCACTATTGAGCACTGTTCATGGCTTCAAAAATGGTTCAAATGGCTCTGAGCACTATAGGACTTAACATCTGAGGTCATCAGTCCCCTAGAACTTAGAACTACTTAAACCTCACTAACCTAAGGACATCACACACATCCATACCCGAGGCAGGATTCGAACCTGCGACCGTAGCGGTCGCGCGGTTCCAGACTGAAGCACCTAGAACCGCTCGGCCACACCGGCCGGCGTTTATGGGTTCCTGGAAAGAATTCTATAGAATCGAATTAGTTCAGCAATCTTTCAGAGCCTCCCTCTTGAATAAGCTGGATTCCGCCCAGGACGGAGCTGCGCTTACCTTTAACAACATTTATCGAAGCAGGATACCAAAGGAAGCAGGAAACGTCAGTTGCTTTTGTCGGTCTAACTGCAGCATATGACACAGCTTGGAGGTATGCACTGCTTTGTAAGTTATTACAACTTGTCCCATGCAAACGGACAACAAAACTAATTAACAATACGTTAACCAGAAGGACATTTACTGTAACTACAGAAGAAGACACTAGCTGCCTAAAAGTGTTGAATAATGGCTTGCTACAGGGACTCGTCCTTGTTTCTCTCTTGCTTAATTTATGCATATATACACCTGATGTCCCTCCAACACAGTCCAGTAAGTTCGGCTATGCAGGCGGCTGGGCAATAGCTACCCAACACAATATTTTTGAACTGAAGAAATCCGAAACTGGTCTACATAAGCCACTATTTCCTCAAATGGAGATTACAACCAAACTCAAAAAGAAAAAGAATTTTGGCGGTGTCACCGCAAGACACCACACTTGCTAGGTGGTAGCCTTTAAATCGGCTGCGGTACGTTAGTATACGTCGGATCCGCGTGTCGCCACTATCAGTGATTGCAGACCGAGCACCGCCACACGGCAGGTGTAGTCTAGAGACTCCCTAGCACTCGCCCCAGTTGTACAGCCGACTTTGCTAGCGATGGTTCACTGTCTACATACGCTCTCATTTACAGAGACGACAGTTTAGCATAGCCTTCAGCTACGTCATTTGCTACGACTTAGCAAGGCGCCCTATTCAGTTACTATAAGTACTATCTTCATGAATGTATTCTGAACAGATAATATTGTGAATCATGTACTGTCAAGAGCGACGTTCATCATTAATGGATTAATGTTAAGTATCAAACTAATTATGTCCGCATTCTGAATTCTCATTCCTTGTCATGTTCCAGACCTCACGTCAGTATAGTTCTTCCCTCCTCACGCCAGCCTGCATGAGCTAAAACGTGTGCATTTCGGCCCCCACTCGTAACACGGTATTGGCTCTTCTGCTAACACAAAAAGTTTCATGTTTTCATCTGTCCAATAGACTGGCACACAGAGCTTTCGATGTTTATTTTGAAGGAGACAAACATCATCATAATGTACACCTAAAATACGTTGGGATCACGTTAGATAATATACCTTCTTTTAAGGAGCACTTGACACGAACATCAGCTAAGCTCAAAACCAGAAACAACATTTTCCATAAACGCTGCGGCTCTCGTTGGGGATCGATATCTGACGGTGTCTGGGTATCAGCACTCGGCTTGGTGTACTCAGCAGCAGAGTTCTGTGCACCCGCTGGCTTAATAGTTATCGCTAAACCTTTTTTTCAAAAGTGAATGAAATAAATTATCCTGATCACTGGAAATGAAAATGTTTCGTTAAAAATTCTCTTTTATGTTGATTAAAAGGCACGGCTAATTGTTTCTCAGGGCGCTATCGACAGAAATATTATACGTACTCCAACGTGAAGACATCCGTCTTACTCTCGATGGATTGAAAAAAAATCATTCTTTTACGTTACGCCATAAACCAGTTAAATAAACTGCTTAATTATTTCTTTTCCTGTGAGGCTTGATGCTCCAGTATAGCTGTCTATGTGCAATGGCAACGTATACATCAGTAAAAATTATTATTGATAAAACTGTACCTGCCGGCCGCGGTGGTCTCGCGGTTCTAGGCGCGCAGTCCGGAACCGCGCGACTGCTACGGTCGCAGGTTCGAATCCTGCCTCGGGCATGGATGTGTGTGATGTCCTTAGGTTAGTTCGGTTTAAGTAGTTGTAAGTTCTAGGGGACTGATGACCACAGCTGTTATGTCCCATAGTGCTCAGAGCCATTTGAGCCAAAACTGTACCTTGGCCTATAAAATGAAATGGAAAATATTACGCCGTTCTGTATTTGTTAAGATTATCTGTAATACTTCTTGCAAGAATTGACTATTGAAAGCTTTTTTATCATTTTTATCATTAATGGCGTCGCTACAACAATCAGTTTACACAAAATGGCCAGGGCTACATTTAATTATTACGTAAATGATAATTATGGGTCAGAGAAGTTACTTTTTGCTACTAACAAAAAACACACGCTATCAAGCTATTTGCATATATTCAAGCATATTATCATGACACTACACATAACTGAAACAATTATTTACGGACCATGATCTATGTGTGACCGTCAGATAGGACATCCCACCCTGCGGGTTCGGGGGTTAGAATAGGCCCGCGGTATTCCTGCCTGTCGTAAGAGGCGACTAAATGGAGTCTCACATGTTTCGGCCTTATGTGATGGTCCCCTCTCGGGTTTGACCTCCATCTTTCTAAATTTATCCGAAGAGCGAGCCAATTGGGGAAGGGCGCCATACATGGTGCACTGTATCCGTCGTGCAATTAGACCTTTAGCCGGATTACTCGTCGTTGCAATGGTGTCCCGCTCGTTTTCGATCTCTTGGGCGAGAATACGTTCCTGGGTGCGATTACCACGCTGCCCTCTGCAGTGTTTCTTTTAACTGCGACGACGACCTTGGACATTTTTGCACCTAAGATCCAGCCCGGTAGCCAGTCCGTTGTGGTGGGGCCGCCATGTACCCTCTTGGTTGTAGCCCCCTGACAACACAGGGATCGCTCTACTGATGCCTGCGCCGTTAACTCCCCACGTATACCAAGGAGTAGATGCCTGTCCTCCTGGGGTATCGGGACTCCCGGCAACGGCCATCCTGCCAGGTGGCCTTTGCTGTGGCTGGGTGGCGCCCGTGGGGAGGGCCCTTGGTCGGAGTAGGTGGCATCAGGGCGGATGACCCGCAATGAAGCGTGGTACATCATCTCTCGCTGGCGGCCAGCCGCCAGCAGTCTCTAAGCGTTCTCGGGCTCAATTTAATGCTCCGAAGTACGATCCGAAAACGTTCCCCTCCCTGGCCACGCCGTGGGAAGAGCGTAAGTCTCAGGATGGAGGTAACAGTTATTCGCCCCGATTCTTAGTTTGTACGAGAGCTGATGGGGAGTCTTTTCTCTCCACAAAGCCTCAGTTCTTCGTCGAGCATTTAGAGGACAAGTTAGGGGAGGTGGAGGGCTTGTCTAAAATGCGCTCTGGGTCAGTACTGACACAAGCGGCATCCTCCGCCCAGTCACGCAGGTTACTTGCTTGTGACAAGTTGGGGGATGTTCACGTTACTATTACACCACATAAGAGTTTAAATATGGTCCAGGGTGTTATTTTCCATAGGGACCTCCTTTTGCAGTCTGATGACGAGCTGCGCGCCAACTTAGAACGTAGAGGTGTTCATTTCGTCCGGCGCGTTCATCGGGGTCCGAGGGACAATCAGGTTGCTACCGGTGCCTTCATCTTGGCCTTCGAGGGTGATACGTTACCGGAATAGGTCAAGGTGATGGTCTACCGATGTGACGTCAAACCCTATATCCCTCCCCCGATGCGGTGCTTCAAGTGCTGGAAGTTCGGCCATATGTCTTCCCGCTGCACTTCCAGCCTCACATGTCGAGATTGCGGACGCCCATCTCATCCCGATACTCAATGTGCCCCGCCTCCCATCTGCGTCAACTGCGGGGAGCACCATTCACCTTGCTCGCCTGACTGCAAAGTCTTTCAGAAAGAGCGCAAAATCATGGAATATAAGACCCTGGACAGGCTGACCTATACTGAGGCCAAAAGGAAATATGACAGACTCCATCCTGTGAGAATGACGTCTTCTTATGCAGCTGCTACAACACCTGTGCTAGCCCCATCAGTTTCGAGACTTCCAGCCAGCTCGATAAGCAGTACGACTCCTCCTGCCCCCTTGCCCGTGGGGGGCTCTACCCAACCGGTTGCTCCTGCACCACCTACCTCAGGAGCAATCTCCTCCCACCCGCCGGGGACGTCCGTCCCCGCTTCTCATCCGGAGAAGCGTCTAACTTCTTCAGCTCCTCTCGCCCGTAAGAGTTCCCTTGGGACCCTCTCTTCCCAGGGTTTCACCAGCGGGAAGGATGACGGCCGCCAGTGGCATAAGCCCTCACCAGCGGCCGGGCGTAGGGCTTCACGATCCTCCTCTGTCCCGAAGTCTGAATCGGTGAAGCCTTCCCAGCCGGTGAAACCCAAGGTTCAGCGAGAGAGGTCCAAGAAAAAGACCTCTAAGGCCAAAGAACTTGCGGTGGCACCAACCACACCGCACCTTTCGCGCTCTGCGTCTGAGGATGAAGTCGAGATTCTAGCGTCCGCTGAGGACCTTGATCTCGCTGGTCCCTCAGACGCCATGGATGCCTCTCGTACGGGTACTGAATCGGTGGCAGTGAGTGAACAAGCGGCGTAAATTGCCTTCCCAATCCTTTCACGCCTTTCTCAGCCATGAACAATATCATCCTCCAGTGGAACTGCGGCGGTTTTTTCCACCATCTAGCTGAGCTCCGCCAACTTATCAGCCTTCGCCCTTTCTTCTGCATTGCTCTCCAGGAAACTTGGTTTCCAGCAATGCGAACCCCCGCCCTCCGTGGCTATCGGGGTTATTTTACGAACCGGGCTGCTTATGAAAGGGTGTCTGGTGGCGTCTGCATATATGTCCTTCACACTCTGCACAGCGAGTCTGTCGCTCTCCAGACGCCTTTAGAGGCTGTCGCTGTACGCGTGTGGACGCCACAGGCTGTTACCGTCTGCAGTCTTTACATTCCACCGGATGGTGATGTCTCGCAGCATGTCCTGGCTGCACTGGTCGCCCAATTGCCGCCACCTTTCTTGCTATTGGGCGACTTCAACGCCCATAACCCTCTGTGGGGTGGGTCAGTGGCCACAGGTCGAGGCGCCATCGTTGAGCATTTATTGTCGCAGCTCGACCTCTCGCTGTTAAATGATGGTGCCTTCATACACTTCAGTGTGGCGCATGGCACCTCCTCCGCCATTGACCTTTCCATCTGTAGCCATAGCCTCTTACCGTCTGTCCAATGGAGTGTGCATGACGACCTGTGTGGTAGTGACCACTTTCCGCTCTTTTTGTCACTACCACAGCGTCACTCTTCTCATAGCCCTAGCAGATGGGCTATGAATAGGGCTGACTGGGATTTGTTCTCCTCCACTGCCTCTTTTGAGCCTCTCTCTACTGATGAAATTGATGCGGTGGTTCAATCGGTCACCACCGGAATCGTTACTACCGCCGAATCTGCCATTCCCCGTTCTTCTGGGTCCCCTCGGCGGAAGGCTGTGCCTTGGTGGTCGCCTGCGATCGCTGAAGCGATTAAAGATCGCCGGTGGGCGCTCCAGCGTCACAAGCGACATCCCTCCTTAGCCCACCTTATCGCCTTCAAACGGCTGCGTGCGCGGGCCCGCCTCCTTATCCGCCAAGGCAAGAAGGAGTGCTGGGAGCGGTATGTGTCCACCATTGGCCTCCATGTCACTCCCTCGCAGGTCTGGGCCAAGATTCGACGCGTCTACGGCTATCGGACCCCTGCCAGCGTCCCTGCGCTCTCACTGAATGGAGCCGTTTGTACTGACTCCGACGTCATTGCAAATCGCTTAGCAGAGCATTTTGCTATGAGTTCCGCTTCTGCGAATTGCCCCCAGGCCTTCCGCTCCATTAAAGAGCGGTTGGAACGTCGGAGCCTTTCGTTTCGCACCAACCACCCGGAATCTTACAATGCTCCATTCAGTGAGTGGGAATTTCGCAGTGCCCTAGCTGCTTGCCCTGATACCGCTCCTGGGCCAGATGGCATCCACTGTCAGATGCTGAAACACCTTTCAGTGGACTGCCAGCGGCGCCTTCTCGATCTTTACAACCGTCTTTGGGTCGAGGGGGAGTTTCCGTCGCAATGGCGGGAAGGTATTCATCCCCGTTTTGAAACCTGGACAGACCCCTCTGGAGGTGGACACCTACCGTCCCATTAGCCTCACCAACGTTCTTTGTAAGTTGCTTGAACGGATGGTGAGCCGGCGCTTGCATTGGGTACTGGAGTCTCGGGGCCTTCTGGCTCCGTCTCAGGGTGGGTTCCGTAAAGGCCGCTCCGCCACCGACAATCTGGTGAGCCTGGAGTCGGCCATCCGTACTGCTTTTGCCCGCCGTCAGCTCCTGGTCGCTGTCTTTTTCGACATGCGGAAGGCGTACGATACGACATGGCGTCATCACATTCTTTCTACGCTTCATGGATGGGGTCTTCGGGGTCCTCTGCCGATTTTTATCCGCAAATTTCTGTCGTGTCGTACCTTCCACGTGCGAGTCGCGGCCTCTCATAGTTCCTCCCACGTCCAGGAGAACGGTGTGCCACAGGGCTCTGTTTTAAGTGTCTGTCTGTTTTTAATAGCCATTAACGGGCTTGCTGCGGCCGTGAGAAATTCTGTCTCCGCTTCCCTGTATGCTGACGACTTCTGCCTTTACTACAGCTCTACTGGCATTGCAGCTGTTGAACGTCAGCTACAGGACGCTATACGCAAGTCGCAGTCTTGGGCTTTAGTGCATGGTTTTCAGTTTTCGGCTGCCAAGACCCGCGTTATGCATTTCTGCCGCCGCCGAACAGTCCATCCTGAGCCGCGGCTTTATCTTGACGACGAACTTGTTGCTGTGGTGCAGACCCACAAGTTTTTGGGTGTAGTTTTTGATGATAGGTTGACTTGGCTGCCTCATATTCGGCAGCTTAAACAGACGTGTTGGCGGCATCTAAATGCTCTGAGATGCTTGAGCCACACCCGCTGGGGCGCCGACCGCTCTACCCTGTTGCGGCTCTACCAGGCGTTAATCCAGTCCCGTCTGGATTATGGGAGCCTGGCTTATGGCTCAGCATCCCCATCTGCGTTACGGGTGCTGGACTCAATTCTCCACAGCGGGATACGCCTTGCCGCTGGTGCTTTCCGCACCAGCCCTGTGGACAGCGTACTAGTGGAGGCAGGTGTACCTCCACTGCGGGTACGACGCCAACAATTACTGGCTGCTTATGCTGCCCATGTTTTTAGTTTGCCCGGGCATCCAAATTACCGTGTCCTGTCCCCGCAGTCGGTCGTCCATCTGCCGGACCGTCGGCCCCGGTCGGGTTGTCCGATCGCCGTACGCGTCAAGGAGCTTCTCTGCGGGCTTGGGTTTTTCCCTGTTCCGCCTCCTTTCCAGGCGCCTCTGCGTACACCCCCGTGGTGTGTTCCTCCCCCTTGCCTTCGGCTCGACTTGGCACAGGGCTCGAAGGACTCGGTCCCTCCAGAGGCTTTCCGCCGCCGCTTTTATTCCATCCTTGCCACGTATCAGGGCTCTGGCATTGTTTACACTGACGTTTCGATGGTTGCTAGTCGTGTCGGGTATGCGCTAACTCTAGGGGACCATTCCGAACAACGGTCCTTGGCGGCTGGCTGCAGCGTTTACACTGCTGAGCTAGTCGCCATCTTTCGAGCCCTAGAGTATATCCGCTCCCGCTCAGGTGAGTCCTTCGTGATTTGTAGCGATTCCCTGAGCGGTTTACGAGCTCTCGACCAGTGTTTTCCTCGTTCTCGTCTGGTGATGGCTATCCATGAGTCCCTGCATACTCTTGCGCGTTGCGGCCGCTCTGTGGTCTTTGTGTGGACCCCCGGTCATGTCGGTATCCCGGGCAATGAACATGTTGACCGCCTGGCGAAAGAGGCCACGTGTAAACCATCTCTGGATGTTGGCCTCCCAGAGACTGATTTGCGGGCAGTCCTCCGTCGAAAAGTTTTTGCGCTTTGGGATGCTGAATGGCGCGATCGGATTACACCCAATAAACTCCGTGCCATTAAGGAGACGACGACTGTGTGGCGGTCATCCATGCGAGCCAACCGCAGGGACTCCGTCGTCCTTTGTCGGCTCCGCATTGGCCACTCCCGGCTAACACACAGTTACTTACTGCGCCGGGAGGATCCTCCTCTGTGTCGCTGTGGGGCAGCTTTGACAGTGGCCCACATTCTGTTGGCCTGCCCCCTTTTAGCTGTGGTCAGGCAGACATTTGCGCTGCCTGATACGCTCCCTGCCCTTTTAACAGACGACTCCACTATGGCTGACTTAGTTTTACGTTTTATTCGGGCAGGGGGATTTTATCATTTACTCTGAGTGTTTCTGTTTTATTTTCTTGTTTTGTGTTGATTCTGGCCTTTGGCCTATGATTTTCAACTGATTTTTTTAAATGTGTTTCTAAGTGGTTGGCTTTTCCTTTTTTATTTCTATGGTCGGCCAACTACCGTCACACTCTGTGTGGTTTTAGTTCGTTTCGTTTTGTCTTGTCTTTGTCTCAGTTTCTCTTGTTCTGTATCGTCTGTGATCTCTTCTGTTCCTCGTTTTTATTCTCTGTGGGTGTTCTTTGTCTTTGAAAAAAGGGACCGATGACCATAGCAGTCTGGTCCCTTTAATCCCCCAAACCAACCAACCAGATAGGACATCAGAACCAACCAGACACAGAAGACAAAGAATAAGACAAGAACGTGAAACGAAGAAAGCTTTTTCAAATATACTACGATACAGAGATAATAGTAATTACAGTTCTATGAGCACGTATAGCGGTTCCATTGTAGTTACATATCGATAAGTTGATTTACATTACTTTTTTCAAGAAGCGATGCTATATAGTTTACACGTAAAAAAAGATAGACGTACAACTTAACGAGGCCACGTTCATTCTTAGTGCTCAATACGACCTACTCCCACATACTGGCTACCTATCTTGAGCCACATTCCACATCCTGGTACCAGACGAAAGAGCGCGCTGATGCGTGACTACCAGTAGACTGCTAGTAACACCACCCTTCCAGTAGTGGACGGCATGCTTCCCGCGGAGCAAAAGAGACTAACATCAGGACATAACACTCTCATCACAGGCAGGGCTCTGATGAAAACTGAATTCAATCTCACTAATGAATGGAAACGTTGCTGGCAACAAAACTGTTCTCCACAATGCCTGAAGCTGCCCTCCATCCGGAAGAAACCCCGCTTCATTCCATCAGCCTTGGGCAATTTGGAATATCTTGAACCGCATCCGAACACACCATGGACGGTGTGCAGACGCTCTGCACAAGTGAGGAAACTCTTCATCGCCATCGTCTGACAGCTGTTTGTGTTGTATCGACATGTCCAGCGCGTTCCTACAAGGGTCCTTTCAAAGATTTCCTAACAGCGACGAAAGATGTTATAAAATACAGGAAACGCCTTGATATCCATCATAGCTATTATTATTTATGATATTTTATGCTGGAGAGCTGTGCTTAAATATTGACGAGTAGTAGTTTTGTAATATTTCTGCATGTATTGCCTTACGCTAAATAATAATAAAAATTTCAAGAACTACTTTGAGACCGATGATTTCCCTACATAGTACTTAGAAACATTAGAAAAATGGTTTTTAACAAAATGGAGGAACTCTGAAATAAAAGTCAATTTTTTCAACCAAAATATCGTTATGAAAACTTGCACCAAAATACATCGCAAAAATCCTATAAACTACAGTACATGTTACAAGAAGATGCAACCCAACTGCATGTGTATTTCAACAGTTATAGCTCCCGCAAACTTGAAAACTGTTGTTTTGAAAAAATAAGCGTCTAAAGTTTTAACTAGTTTTTCTTTTTTCTTTGGCGTTGAAAGCGGACAAACGTTTATCCGGCAATGCCAGCACTGTACAGCTGGCCTTTTTGTCGCAACGTCGAAACATTCTCATTTTGATGGTCGTAGAAGTTCAATGTGGTTCAAATGGCTCTGAACACTATGGGACTTAACATCTGTGGTCATCAGTCCCCTAGAAGTTGGAATTACTTAAATCTAACTAACCTAAGGACATCACACACATCCATGCCGAAGGCTCTGTCAAAACGTATGTTTTTACCGTTTTCAGATTTTTCCGTGTGTAGACCGTCAAATCCTGTATATGTCCAAGCAAATCTGAACATGTCCTGGAATTTTGGAGAGCGAAGTTGATTATGTGTGGGTGCCTGAACTCTGATAACTGTCTGAAAATAAAAAATTAAACTTTTCACTCGAGGGAAGACTTGAACCGAGGACCTCTCGTTCCGCATCTGCTCACGCTAACCACGGGGCCACGGCGCTCCTGAGCTTACACCATCCTTGTTGTTGCCTATCTTACGAATGGACTACTCAGTTTGTATATTTTGCTTATTTTTTCATAGTTCCACACAACTTCTTCCTGTTTTCTCGATTGATCTGTGTTCAGTTTTTCAAGGCCTATCGACTGTGCCAACTTGTAATTAAATCTGAGGGGGGTGCGATGGGGAGCTTCCCTTCTGAGACACGCCATGCCTCGCACTGCACACGGGTGAAGTCCCGCACGCCGTTGGCGATCCTGATGTAGGCAGTGTAGTGTGTACCACACGACCCAACACGCCGTGTATTTGAGTGGGCGCCCTGGACGGCGGCCGGGCCGGCGCTGCCTCGGCTGGCCGGGAGATAGCGGGCAGATAGCGCGGCCAGGGCCAGATAGCGGCCGCTGACGCTTCCGGCGCGCCTCGGCCACTGGCCATCGTATCGCGGCCGCCAGCCGCCGCCTCTTCCTCCGGCGCGACGCCCACGGCGGCCACCTTGCAGATACGGCCGCAGCCGGCCGGAACTGCCGGGCCGCCGGCGATACTGGACGTGGCAGCCAGAGTTCCACACCTCGTCTAGACGCTCTACTCGTCTCTACTCGTTTGTCAGTTCGTATGAACTAAGGTGTTACGGTGTGTGGAAGCATGCTGGGCCCGTAACCCAGAGGTCCGTGGATCGTAACCACGCTCTGCTACCACTAATGCGGCTTACCAACATAAGTACAAGGATAATGTACCAACAGGGACAAGAAAGGAGCCATGATGGGCGCCAAAAACAACAATCATCCATTTATTGCACCATTACACACGCACATCATGATATATGAGACATTATAATTGCCATACTCAAATTTATTATGACAAACAATATGTATCACGAAGGGCACACACAATGGAGTTTAAGAAATTACAATGGCACATCAACTCCGCTATGACAAACAGTGTGCATAATGAAAGCCGCACAGTTTTACCAATGCAAGAAATTAAAATAATACTAGCATAAAATTAACTAAAATACCTTGAAGGAAATGTTTATGAGAAGAACACGATGGGACCGCAAGGGAGGAGACAATACAATAGTTCACTCAGGTGCACCAAAACAAACAACGGACACCAGGCCGCGCCAACAACGGACACGTAAGGCACGCAACTACTCTCTCCGTTGCGGTTCCGCGCGTTCCACCCAAGTAATAGCTACCTGAAACATTTTAATACTTGGAACAGTACACCAGTGATGAGCAAATTAAAAAAAAACAATAACATGACATAAAAATACAATAATTTAAGAAAATCACATCATATGACTATGAGCTTAAGGTCTTTCGGTAATTAACAGATTACGAAACAGGTAAAGGGGCATGTGCCACTATTAAATCTTCCGTAATTACACTACTAAATTTCTCAGTAAAATGGTGCAAATGGCTCTGAGTACCGTGGGACTTAACATCTGAGGTCATCAGTCCCCTAGAACTTACAACTACCTAAACCTAACTAACCTAAGGACATCACACACATCCATGCCCGGGACAGGATTCGAATCTGCGACCCTAGCAGACGCTCGGTTCCGGACTGAAGCACCTAGAACCCCTCGGCTTCGCTGCCGGCAAATTTCTCAGTACCCAAATTGCAATTAACCCAGCAAGAACTAAATCATTTAAGTGATAATGTTACTTTAAAATAATAATAAAATCATTTCATACAACAGAGGACCAAGAATGGCCCGATCAGTACTCCTCAGTGAAGCAGTTCACGCAAATGGTACTCCACGGCTCCGAGCACACAGCCCCATACAAAATGCAACACAACCACAGCGACCCGGCGTAATACCAGAACCACCGGGCAGTGAACCAAAATCGTACTAAGCCAAAACAGGACCAACTATGAAACGTCCCCTTTGAACAATTTATACAAGACTGTGCTTAAACTGACATACAATATTTTTTTAGCGCAACGCAATCTGACTATCAAAGATCCCTACAAATGAATGGCCCTGACTAACATTAACCTATACGTTTCACAAATCACTTACCTCACAAAAGACTTGGTTACTCGAACTACTGCAATACAGTGAGCGCCACTACTGCCAGCTAAATAAAAGATTCAAACTATGGAAGGCACTACCTACTGATAGGGACAGTTAGCAAATGAAAGATATTAATAGAGAACAAACAATGTATTTACCTTAATAGTCATAGTATATATAGCAGTTCATGACAAATTACAAAACTCCGCCATCTCTCTCCCCACATCCACCACTGCTGGCGGCTCACCTCCAACTGCACAGCACTACGCGCTGTTAACATCCAACTGCCCAACACTACAATGGCAGACAACAATGCAAACTAGCCACAGACTGCACACAGCACAGCCAGTGATTTTCATACAGAGCGCTACGTAACGTTGCCAATAAGGAAACATAAACAGCCTACTTACAACTTTTAAAATAACGAGACCTACCCCGGGCCAGACAACAGACCAAATGCCGGGAAATCCATAACAAACCTCAGCCAACTTAAAACCAAAACAACAATTTATGAACAATATGCAAAACACAAGACCTCTCAGTCCAAAGACTTCCGTTTAGTCGCGAAGGTGGCTCCGGCCCGCCTGCTGAGATGCCAACCGTCGTACGGAATGCCGAGTCAAGTTTAATCTTCGTTAACGGAAAGCGGAAGCACCACAAGACAAAATAAACTCCAATCTAACAGCGCAAGGCAAACTCTAAGGAGTGCCACTCGAAGACTACGCACTTCAAACATAAAGCACCCAGACTAACGTGCCGCTGAACGACGCACTTCCATCACCAGCGTCTAGTAGAGTACGGAGAGCAGCGTACCCCATCGATATACATCCATGGGACGGTAAACGAGGATAGCAATCCCAGCCAGCGACGGAGAGACAGGAGGACGAAATGACATCCCGCCGCACATAAAAGGTATTTCAAACTCAGGCTCGATAAACTACAACAGGCGAGATTTTGCTCCCCTTGCGAATCAAGTTAAACGGTACACCAAGCCGCTGTCCACACTATCAACCGTAAAATCACGGTACGTCTTCCCATTGGGCCCCACTCGGCGTCCAGATGCAAACAACCCCAGCCGAGCCGAACTGCCTCCACGCCAAGGCAGCCACCTCTTTCCTCCTCACACGCCTCCAGCTAAGATGCGGCCAGCGATCACACACGGAAACAATCTGCTAACGCCAAAGCGTCATCTGAGTGAAAACTCAGCACTAAGATCGATACGGACTTGGAAACAAGCGAGCACCGTAACATAAGGCACGCCAATTTCTTACTTAGTGCATTTCCTCCAGCAGACTCCACAGGTTGGAAACCATTACTTCTGGGCTCTCTTCTCATTGTGGCTACCAACTTCATATGAAATCATATGGTTTCAGAGATCTTTTCAGGTTCAGAGATGTATGATGTATATATGCGGACTGAAGCGACGAATAAAAATTTGTACCAAGGCCGGGATTCGAACCTGTCTCCCGCTCTTGAGGCAGATGCCCTAACCACTACTTCACCCTGGCACAGAGGCTTCGCGCACCTGCACGAACAATCCTAGCGTGCTTCCCACCTCAGTCGTAATTCTCAAAAACGGTTCAAATGGCTCTAAGCAGTATGGGACTTAACATCTGACGTCATCAATTCCCTAGACTTAGAACTACTTAAACCTAACTAACCTAAGGACATCACACACATCCATACCCGAGGCAGGATTCGAACCTGCGACCGTAGCAGTATCGCGATTCCGGACTGAAGCGCCTAGAACCGCTCGGCCATAACGACCGGCTCCTAATTCTCGTTTACGCCTCAGCTCACCTGGTACTCCCCCCCCCCCCCCCTCCCCCAGACACGAAGAGCATTTCAGATGTTCTCTGTTTTGGAATAGCATGTCAGTATCAAACTAAACGGGAAATCCTGCCTGAAAAGCATTCATTTGTTGCAGTTTATGTGCCAAACTCTTATGTTTTCATCACTTTTTTGGGAGTGATTAGCACATCCACAAGAAAACCTAAATCGGGCAAGGTAGAAGAATCTTTTTACCCATTCACCAAGTGTACAAGTTAGGTGGGTCGACAACATATTCCTGTCATGTGACGCACATGCCGTCACCAGTGTCGTATATAATGTATCAGACGTATTTTCCTGCGGATGAATCGGTTGACCTATGACCTTGCGATCAAATGTTTACGGTTCCCATTGGAGAGGCACGTCCTTTCGTCTACTAATCGTACGGTTTTGCGGTGCGGTCCCAAAACATGGACACTAAGCTTATTACAGTGAGCAGAGGCGTCAATGAACGAACGGATGGATCATAACTTTGCAATAATAAAGTAAGTAAACTTTCGCTCGAGGGAAGACTTGAACCAAGGACCTCTGGCTCCGCAGCTGCTCACGCTAACCACGGGACCACGGCGCTCTTGTGCTCAGAGCCTCCATGATGTTGCCTGTGTTGCACATGGACTACTCAGTTTGTATATTTTGCTTATTTTTTCATAGTTACACACTTCTTCCTGTTTTCTCGATTGATCTGTGTTCAGTTTCTCAAGGTCTATCTACTGTGCCAAATTATAACTAAATCTGACGGGGGTGCGATGGGGAGGTTCCCTTGTCGGTAATATACGCCATCTCTCGGCTTCGCTTGCTGCTTCTCGGAATTTCTAGGTAGAGCGCGACTGGTTGTAACCTCCTGTTTTTACTTTATACGATAATTTAACCGTGATTGCGTATCCCTTATGAATTTGATTCCGAACAAGGGTATCGTCTCCGAAGAAAATTTCACAGAAATACAATTTC
The DNA here is from genome assembly GCF_021461385.2 of Schistocerca piceifrons. Lineage (NCBI taxonomy): Eukaryota > Metazoa > Arthropoda > Insecta > Orthoptera > Acrididae > Schistocerca > Schistocerca piceifrons. The sequence continues at coordinate 93,205,602 of NC_060146.1, read as the reverse complement.
ACAGACTTTACTGGTCTCCTACAGATATAATTTTATGTATGTACACTGAAGTGGCGGGCGAAAATTTATGTTCGATGCTGAGGTGCTATCCCAGAACGTGGAGAGTCTCGGAAAGTCTTTTCATGTGTAAGTGAGAACTGAATGTACCGGGTGATCAAAAAGTCAGTATAAATTTGAAAACTTAATAAACCACGGAATAATGTAGATCGAGAGGTACAAATTGACACACATGCTTGGAATGACACGGAGTTTTATTAGAAAAAAAAAGAAAGACACCCCGTATTGCTAGCCGCGTGAAAGATCTCTTGCGCCCGTCGTTTGGTGATGATCGTGTCCTCAGCCGGCATTTTCGTCATACTTGGTTTATCAGGTCCCCAGACCTCAGTCCTTGCGATTATTGGCTTCAGGGTTACCTGAAGTCGCAAGTGTATTGTGATCGACAGACATCTCTAGGGATGCTGAAAGACAACATCCGACGCCAATGCCTCACTATAACTGCGGACTTGCTTTACGGTGCTGTTCATAACATTATTCCTCGACTACAGCTATTGTTGAGGAATGATGGTGGATATATTGAGCATTTCCTGTAAAGAACATCATCTTTGCTTTGTCTTACTTTGTTATGTTGATTACTGGTATTCTGATCAGATGAAGCGCCATCTGTCGGACATTTTTTGAATTTTCGTATTTTTTTTGGTTCTAATAAAACTCTACGTCATTCCAAGCATGTGTGTCAATTTGTACCTCTCTATCTACATTATTCCGTGATTTATTCAGTTTTCAAATTTATACTGACTTTTTGATCACCCGGTATACCGGGGTGGCAATCAGAGTTTGGATCGAGGAGAGAGGCGTGCCAGAGTAATCTGTGCGGCGGCCGCTGTGGCTGAGCGGTTCTAGGCGCTTCAGTCCGGAACCGCGCTGCTGCTACGGCCGTAGGTTCGAATCCTGCCTCGGGCATGGATGTGTGTGATGTCCTTAGGTTAGTTGGGCTTAAGTAGTCAAGGGGCTGATGACCTGAGATGTTACGTCCCAAGGTGCTTAGAGCCATTTGAATCTGACTAATCTGTGCACGTGTCTCAACTGCTGCGTCAAGGTCGCTAACGCACCTGCCTACTTCGATTTCCGGCCTCGGTACAAATTTCCAGTCGCCGTGCTGGTCTATATACGTAAAAATTTGACTGATTAGTAGAGAGAAGTATACAAGAGGTTATTCCAAAGAGTAACCCATTCTACTGCCGCACTTTCTACATATTTGTATTTGGTTTAATGCTTATAGAGTGCCATCACTCACATAAAATACGAAATGGAGTGCCACTGAGAAAAATAGTCCACAACAACTCTAACTGTAATAGCAAGAAAGTTACAAATATGGTGTTTTTATACCTTGATCGCATGTAGGTACACTAAATTACTAGTTTCGGTAGAGCTATGCTGCTGTCTTCAGATCCATCCTCAGTGCACAGGCTATGAAATCATGCTGTGCGATAAACCGCAACTTTGTTTTTGTACCATGCCCTGTACGCTATCTGAAGATAGCAACTGGTTCAAATTGATCTGAGCACTATGGGACTTACCAAATGGCTTTGAGCACTATGGGACTTAACATCTGAGGTCATCAGCCCCCTAGAACTTTACTTAAACCTAACTAACCTAAGGACATCACACCCGTCTATGCAGGCAGGATTCTAATTTGCGACCGTAGCGGTCGTGCGGTTCCAGACTGAAGCACCTAGCACCGCTCGGCCACACCGGTCGGCTGAAGATGGAACTTAAGTGCTACATCTACATCCATACTCCGCAAACCACCTGACAATGTGTAGCGGAGGTTACCTTGAGTACCTCTATCGGTTCTCCCTCCTATTCCGGTCTCGTATTGTTCATGGAAAGAAAGATTGTCGGTATGTCTCTGTGTGGGCTCTAATCTCTCCGATTTTATCCTCGTGGTCTCTTCGCGAGATATACGTAGGAGGGAGCAATATACTGCTTGACTCCTCGGTGAAGGTATGTTCTCGAAACTTCAACAGAAGCCCGTACCGAGCTACTGAGCGCCACTCCTGCAGAGTCTTCCACTGGAGTTTATCTATCATCTCCGTAACGCTTTCGCGATTACTAAATGATTCTGTAACGAAGCGCGCTGCTCTCCGTTGGATTTTCTCTACCTCTTCTATCAGCCCTATCTGGTATGGATTCCACACCGATGAGCAATATTCGAAGCAGTGGGCGAACAAGTGTACTGTAACCTACTTCCTTTGTTTACGGACTGCATTTCCTTAGGATTCTTCCAATGAATCTCAGTCTGGCATCTGCTTTACTGATGATTAATTTTATTTGGTCGCCGGCCGAAGTGGCCGCGTGGTTCTGGCGCTGCAGTCTGGAAACGCGAGACCGCTACGGTCGCATGTTCGAATCCTGCCTCGGGCATGGATGTGTGTGATGTGCTTAGGTTAGTTAGGTTTAACTAGTTCTAAGTTCTAGGGGACTAATGACCTCAGCAGTTGAGTCCCATAGTGCTCAGAGCCATTTTATTTGGTCATTCCATTTTAAATCACTCCTAATGCCTACTCTCAGATAATTTATGGAATTAACTGCTTCCAGTTGCTGACCTGCTATATTGTAGCTAAATGATAAAGAATCTTTCTTTCTATGTATTCGCAGGACATCACACTTGTCTACATTGAGATTCAATTGCCATTCCCTACACCACGCGTCAATTCGTTGCAGATATTTCTGCATTTCTGTAAAACTATCCATTGTTGCAACCTCTCGATATACTGCAGCATCATCCTCAAAAAGGCTCGGTGAACTTCCGATGTTATCCACAAGGTCTTTTATATGTATTGTGAATAGCAACGGTCCTACGACATTCCCCTGCGGCACACCTGAAATCACTCTTACTTCGGAAGACTTCTCTCCATTGAGAATGACATGCTGCGTTCTGTTATCTAGGAACTCTTCCATCCAATCACACAATTGGTCTGATAGTCCATATGCTCTTACTTTGTTCATTAAACGACTGTGGGGAACTGTATCAAACGCCTTGCGGAAGTCAAGAAACACGGCATCTACCTGGGAACCCGTGTCTATGGCCTTCTGAGTCTCGTGAACGAATAGCGCGAGCTGGGTTTCACACGATCTGATTCCTACAGAGTAGATTTCTAGTCTACAGAAAAGCCATTATACTCGAACATAACACGTGTTACAAAATTCTACAACTGATCGACGTTATATATATAGGTCTACAGTTCTGCACATCTGTTCGACGTCCCTTCTTGAAAACGGGGATGACCTGTGCCCTTTTGCAATCTTTTGGAACACTACGCTCTTCTAGAGACCTACGGTACACCGCTGCAAGAAAGGGGGGGGGGGGCAAGTTTCATCGATTACTCTGTGTAAAATCGAACTGGTATCCAATCAGGTCCAGCGGCCTTTCCTCCTTTGGGCGATTTTGATTGTTTTTCTATCCCTCTGTCATCTATTTCGATATCTACCATTTTGTCATCTGTGCGACAATCTAGAGAAGGAACTACAGTACAGTCTTCCTTTGTGAAACAGCTTTGGAAAAAGCTCCTCTGTAATGCGGAAACGTCCACAAGATGTCACAAGAGGCCGACGCACCTGTATAAGACGGGAGTATTGTGTTGTCAGTAAAGAAGAAGAAACGGCTGGGTCGGAGATTTCAGTGACTTTGAACATGAACTGTTTATTGGGTATCACCTGAGCAACAAATTCACCAAGGACATTTCAACCCTTCTAAAGCTGCCCAAGCCCATTGTTGATGATTTGATAGTGAAGTGGAAACGCGCAGGAACAGGTGCAGCTAAATCAAGATCAGGCTGCCTCATGTTGGACAGTGACCGTCCAGGACTGTGGAGAGTGCTTGTAAAAATCGCATGAAATCAGGAGAAGTGCGTTTCAAAGTCCGGCTAGCAGAGTGTCTGTGCTTAGGTAGTTAAAAACAATGGGGTATAATAATCGAATAATCGAATAATCCTCATAAGACACACGTTTCTGCAGTCTTTGCTAAGGGACACTTGAGATGATGTAAAGAGTGACACCACTGTACTGTGGATGAATGGCAACGAGTGATTTGGATTGACGAACCACGCTGTACCCAGTGGCCGTCCGATGGAAGGGTTTGGGTTTGGCGAATGCCTTATGAACATTACCTGCCAACATGGCCCTTGTGCCAAAAGTGAAGTACGGGCGGAGGAAGTGCTGTCGGAACTAGTAATCCAGTGTACCTACGTACCATCAAGGCATTAAAATCTTCATAACTGAAGCCTTTAATGCGGTCGCCAGCCCACGTGGGCACTGTCTGTCCAGTATCTGATCAATAACGCAGGCAGTAATGAATGTGTATCTTTTGGCCGTACGCGTGGCAACAGTAGGCCAACACACGTTTCTCTCTACACAACACATTACACTGTGGTAACAGAAGCCATCGAGTATCCTCTAATATAGTTTCGGACCTCCTTTAGTCCGACGTAGCGCAGCAGATCGACGTGGCAGGGACTCAACAAGTCCCCTGCAGAAATATTAAACCATGCTGCCTCCATAGCTATCCATAATTGCGAAAGTGTTGCCGCTGCAAGATTTTGTGCGCGAACTGACCTCTCCATTAGGTCCCAAAACTATCGTTGTAATTTTTCAAACCAGTAGTGAACGACTGTGACCTGGTGACATAGCGCATTGTCATCCATGAAAATTCCATTGTTTTTTGGGAGCATGAAGCTTATAAATGGCTACAACTGGTCTCCAAATAGTCGTACACAACCATTTCCAGTCGGTGATCGGTTCAGTTGAAAATGATAGGTTCAGTTGAACCAGAGGACCCAGTCCATTCCATGTAAACACAGCCCACACCATTATGGAACCACCAGCTTGTACAGTGCCTTGTTGACAACTTGGGCCCATGGCTTCGTGGTGTCTGCACCACACTCGAACCTGACCATCATCTCTTACTGTAGTGTTGGCAGAAGAGCCAACACTGTTTTTCTAGAGGAGGCCGAAATGCACGCGTTTAATTACACGCTGACTGGCGTTAGGTCTGGAACAGGTCAGAGAAATAAGACTAGCAAAACAGGAGGTAACTGGTAGAATACTTAACTTTAATCCACAATTGTAGAACATCTCTCGTTACGGTACATGCTTCATAATATTAATTATCAATTGAATACGGCGCCTTGCTAGGTCGTAGCAAATGTAGCTGAAGGATATGCTAACTATCGTCTCGGCAAATGAGAGCGTATTTGTCAGTGAACCATTGCTATGAACGTCGGCTGTACAACTGGGGCGAGTGCCAGTACGTCTCTCTAGACCTGCCGTGTGGCGGCGGTCGGTCTGCTATCACTGACAGTGGCGACACGCGGGTCCGACCTATACTAACGGACCGCGGCCGATTTATAGGCTACCACCTAGCAAGTGTGGTGTCTGGCGGTGACACCACGCTTACCAATTGAGATAGGAACTCATCTAACCAAGCTACGGTCTTCCAGTCGTGTATCGCCCAAAGGGTATGGTCACTAGTCCAGGAGAGGTGTTGAAGGCGACGTTTTTCTGTTAGCAAGGCATTCATGACGGCCGTCTGTTGCCAAAGCCCATTAACGCCAAATTTCGCCGCACTGTCGTCACGGATACGTTTATCGTAGGTCCCACAATGATTCCTGCAATTATTTTAGGTAGTGTTGCTCGTCTGTTGGCACTGACAACTCTTCGCAAACACCGCTGCTCTCGGTCGTTAAGGAATGGCCGTCGGACTCTGCGTTGTCCCAGGTTAGACGTAGCCTGAAATTTCGTTTTCTCCGTACGCTTTTGACACTGTGGATATCGTAATATTGAATTCCCTAACAACCGCCGAAAGGGAACTTCCCATGCGTCTTGGTCCAGCTACTATTCCCCGTTCAAAGCCTGTTAATTCTGTCGTGCGGCCATAACCAAGAGGGAAACCTTTGAACACGAATCTCCTGAGCAGGGGACCACAAATGACAGGTCCGCCAAAGCACTGTCCTTTTATACCTTACTCACGCGATACTACCGCCATCTGTACATGTCCATTTCGCTGTCACCTCAGCGTAAGTAGATAACTAACTGCGCCCAAACTGGCTTCCTAAGGCCCAATAATACCGAGTGACCACAGCGTCATCCTCGGCTGGTAGGCCTCACTGGATGCTGAGTGCACTACCAACAGCGCTCGGTAGATCTACATCTACATCTACATTTATACTCCGCAAGCTACCCAACGGTGTGTGGCAGAGGGCACTTTACGTGCCACTGTCATTACCTCCCTTTCCTGTTTCAGTCGCGTATGGTTCGCGGGAAGAACGACTGTCTGAAAGCCTCCGTGCACGCTCGAATCTCTCTAATTTTACATTCGTGATCTCCTCGGGAGGTATAAGTAGAGGGAAGCAATATATTCGATACCTCATCGAGAAACGCACCCTCTCGAAACCTGGACAGCAAGCTACACCGCGATGCAGAGCGCCTCTCTTGCAGAGTCTGCCACTTGAGTTTGATAAACATCTCCGTAACACTATCACGCTTACCAAATAACCCTGTGACGAAACGTGCCGCTCTTCTTTGGTTCTTCTCTATCTCCTCCGTCAACCCGATCTGGTACGGATCCCATACTGATGATCAATACTCAAGTATAGGCCGAACGAGTGTTTTGTAAGCCACCTCTTTTGTTGATGTACTACATTTTGTAAGGACTCTCCCAATGAATCTCAACCTGGCACCCGCCTTATCACCAATTAATTTTATATGATCATTCCACTTCAAATCGTTCCGCACGCATAGTCCCAGATATTTTACAGAAGTAACTGGTACTAGTGTTTGTTCCGCTATCCTATAGTCATACACTGTCACCCATCCAACTGCTAACCAAGCCCAACAGTGCTTAACTTCGATGATCCAACGTGAGCCGCTGCGACCACTGTGACAACGCCGTTGGCATTGTAACCTCAGTGTACCAGATAATAAAAGACAAATAAAGCAATTGTCTTGTATCGTTAATACTGAGATATGTTAATTTGGAAAACGGTATTTGAACTCGTTATTGAAAAGTAAATGACTGACTACAGGTAGCTCTTTTCTCACGACAGTTATAAGGTGGCTATAATGTCGTACCTTACAAGAACTCATCCACATTCCTTGCCGTGATCTGCAAACACAATTAGGTATCATGTGATTGGTTGTACATCGTATACATGAATGTATAAAGGAGACTGACATTGTCACGTATGTCTTGTAAATAATTGTTAACGCTGACTGCATGAAAGGTGAAAGCGTGTCTTTATTATAAAAACGGCCTAATGAATGAGTGCCTGTACTAGTAGAGGTTGGAACGCCAGTGGAGATGAAACGGCAGGCAGATCTCAAGCTCTGTGTGGTAGGCCCACACAGGTGTCGGTCCTGCTTAAACACAGGAAGTAGCTTGACGGACGTCGTGGCACCTGAGCTCTGGTCCACAATAGAGTGACGGTTGGCCGGAAGGATTACCGGATAATACTTCCGGACGCTGAAAATCTTGGACGCAGGTGAAAGAAGAAGCGGCCGCTCGGAAACCACGCAGGCTGGGTTATTTCCAAGGATTTTTAGGTAGAAGCGTACCATTGTACGAATATAGGTTTATCCTCGCAAACTTTCCGCGCTGGACGACGAAAGACTAAAATATGGTTGGTCGGCGTTCGGAAGAATCTGTAGAGAGAATATTCCGTGGTTTCGGGAATATCGTTTTCGGCTTTACGATTGTGGGGAGCCGAGCCATGCTGGGAAGCCATCGCTGGAGAGACGGGGTCTTCGTTGAGAGCGCCCGTGTGTGACGTTCACTCGATATCAGCTTTGTTCAGACAGACTTGCTGTCTTTGCTCTCAGGAGAGTTTATAGTTAGAACAGTTAGGGACTGTACTGCTGCGAACTTAACACGATTATGGACTTCGCCTCCGGGTTGGAAGTCGCAGCGTTCAGTGATTGAGAGCACTTCTTCTGCCTATACTTACGCTGAGACGTTATTAGAACTCCGTCCTTGTGGCTGGGTGTTCGCGTTTTTCGTTTGTAGAACACAGAGATGAGAAGACAATATAAGAGTGTATTAGTCAGAGGGCCACCTTCTTCCGTCCGAGTGTTTTAAAGAGTTTTATTTTGTGGCTGGAGTTCTTCCATCGATGCAGACGAGTACGAGAACCATCACTTGGACGCACCTGACGCAGTACATACGGTGATATCGCAATTTGCTTCGGCTTATTGGGGCTATAAAGCTGAACAGCTGTGATCACGTTAGTTTATTTCCACTGAGGTTCCACACCGCTGTAGATCATGTTTGAAAGTAGTGTCGTGTAGTGTTTGGTACGTAGATAATGTCAGTCATTTCGTGTTATTTATGTTAGATCGTGTGGCCATAAAAGGGACAGAATTGGGCAATTGATTAATAGTTTTACTTAGGAAATATACACATTTGTCAGAAAGGGTGTTTTTTTTCTTTTTTTCTTTAAATATGCAATAAACGTATAATAAGAAACAACGTTTATCATTTAGCAGTATTAGTTACCTTCATCATTCATTTACGTTTAGATTGTAATTTATGGAACTAAAAGATCCTAAGATCTGCTTCAGGGGTAGTCAGACAGGGCCAAATCATCATTTTAGCGTTTATTATTTTCCGTTGCGCACATTCATTTTACACCCGCCTGGAGTTGCATCCTGGACAGTTATTTACGTAAACCCAAATTAATGTTTACTTGTGCAATAGATTCTTGGATATGGCAAACTATATACTTTGGACGGGTTGTAATTACAATAAAAATTTACAGGATCAAATCAACTGTTGGCTTTGAAAAGACTGACGACGTCGAAGTACGAAATTTGGAAATTTGTGGTAAGGTCTTATGGGATCAAACTGCTGAGGTTATCGGTCCCTAAGCATACGCACTATGTAATCCAACATACGCTAAAGACGCCACACACACTCATGCCCGAGGGAGGACTCGAACCTCCGACGGGGGTAGCCGCGTGGACCGTGAGAAGGCGCCTGAGACCACGCGGCTACCCCACGTGGCGCCGAAATACGAACCAAGCGAGTGCAGAATAGTATTCTTACGATAGACACAGATATGGAGTAGGTGAACTTAATTTAATCTTTTCTTGAATTGAAATTGCCAGAATGATCTTAATATTAAACTACCTTACTTTGCTTTTTCTTCACTCAATTAGCAAGAATGGGATTGTATCTGTGGGTATATTGAGGCTTTATTATTAATTACTTTCAGTTACGTTTTTGCAAAAAAACAAGTCTGGCAATGATAGTCTTCTATTACTTTTCACTTAACTATTTAAACACGACAGACGAGTGTGCAACAATGGAAATTAATGGGACGCTAAGTAGGTGAAAATGTCTGAGGATAATGACAAGATCGGGTACTTACAGTTTATACATATAGCACTCACTACTGAAATAAATTTCACTCAGAATGTCACAGGGTAATGCCTAACAAAGTTTTTAATGTGAACGAAAGTAAAACAACCTTACACTTCGATGCAGATGTTAAGCCGTCGTCATCGTTGTCTTCTACAGTGTTCCCATTGCCCCAGGTAATATTGCGGTCACGCCTTGATTCGCAATGACTAATTCTCTCTGTGGCGCGCTAGTAAAAGCTGCGCCTCATATAGGCACGACAGTACACACCACCTGCGTATGTTCACTCCGACGTCTCGTAATCAAGTAATTGACCTGCGCGCACTGCTCTGACGTCACATTCGCATCCAGAGAAAGCGCTCCCACACAAGTCTTTCTGCCAATGATATTGCCTTACCTCACTTGCTCTAAGCGGGTTAAACCAGAATAAATACATAACTCAAAATTATATTTTCACGTAACAGCACATATCAGATTTCTAACTAACACTTAGTGTCTAAAGATTTGCAGAATTAAGCAAGTACATAATATTTACATTGCCGGCCGGAGTGGCCGAGCGGTTCTAGGCGCTACAGTCTGGAACCGCGCGACCGCTACGGTCGCAGGTTCGAATCCTGCCTCGGACATGGCTGTGTGTGATGTCCTTAGGATAGTTAGGTTTAAGTAGTTCTAAGTTCTAGGGGACTGATGACCTCAGAAGTTAAGTCCCGTAGTGCTCAGAGCCATTTGAACCATATATTTACATTAAACGTAATGGGCAAAAATTTTATGTACCACATTTTTAGTATAGTGTCACCCAAAATTTCGTTCATCAGCGCGATGCGACGCTCTTTCTTGCAACATTTGGTGTGGAATTTTTCGGGCGGCATGACTTTCGTTAGTTCGGCGGGATCGTGGCGCCAGCGGTGTTTGTCTCTCGCTATTCGTTCCTGGTCTCAACGAAATTCGCGGGTGCAGTGACCGTTTGCAGAAAAGACGCAATCTAGCCATGTACCGTCACAAGCCTTTAAAACTTAATTGGTATCGCAGCAGAGAAGAAAGAGAATTCTCGAAATGAACTATGCATTCGCATAATATGCCACGGAAGTATTGCAAGACCATGTAGAAAGAAATTAAAAATTTGGTTGAGGATAAAAGAGCAAGCAATTATAACGATCGACAGACGCAATGTACGGAAATCATTGTTTTGTACATCAAGAAGCATTTCGTTCTAAATTTGCAGGCGTGGAACACGTGTTGAAAATTAGTGGACGCGCAGTAAAGTTATTATACCGTCAGCTGCAACAGTTTTTGACAGTATTAAATGAAGAGTAAAGAGATGTTATATGCTATGTACGTTGGTTGAGTCTAAAGGCATTCCTGGATGGATTTTTCGAATTAACACCCGCTATTGTTGAGTTTCTGAAAGGAAAAGGAAAGCAGGAACGAATATTACAAAGTTTGGAATGGATTGCACACCTCTCATTTTACGTCGGCTCTAATGTACACTGCCCGCAGTAATACGTCGTAATGTGAGCAATAAGTTGTTTCTGATTTCATGAGGATGTATTTGAAAAGAAAATCACATTGTTAAACTGGTAACCTCTGAGAATAAGCACCGTCCATTTCCCTGAGATCTTGGGGAGTTTTGAAGAATTCATTGTGGCTTTGGAAGAATTACCACAACAATTTTTTAAATGTTTAGAGGGTACTGCCAACATTACATCTGTTTTTGAGCCGTATTCAAGACCGCTTGTCGTTTCAATTTAGAGCGTCATCGTTCGTCAATGTAGCTTTGGTTCTTCTTTTACGTTAAAACTGTCAAGGAGTTCCATGTTGTTTTCAGCGGGAAGAGTTTCAACGTGTCCACAACGAGGTTGTGAACGTGATACAGTGTTTAGATCACGAGGATAAATAAGTCACGGCTATGTGACAACCTGAGTGACGAAAATCTGCGAAATCGTCTGCATCTGTTAGTATGCTGACTGAAAGTTTGTACCAGATTTAAATTTATATTATATCAAAAATGGCTCTGTCAACTATGGGACTTAACTGCTGAACTACTTAAACCTAACTAACCTAAGGACATCACACACATCCATGCCCGAGGCAGGATTCGAACCTGCGACCGTTGCGGTCACGCGGCTCCAGATTGTAGCGCCTAGAACCGCACAGCCACTCCGGCTGGCCTATATTATATCCCCAGCGCACCAAAAAATACCTGTATAATAATGAAAATTTGGTTTGTTTGTGATCTGTGATGTTGAGAAACCTGAATATGAGACCAAACCACATGCAAGCCGTTCAAAGTTCCTTATGACACTGTATTGCCATGCGGAGCGCTAAAGTTTCCAACTCTCTACTCCTCTTGCAACAGTTCCGCATGCATACAGAATCGTTGCCCGTTTCTCGGACACACAGAAGCAGAGTACTCGCAACCAAGTCCAGGCTAAGTCTACTACGAACTGCTGGTGAGAATCAGGCGCACACAGTACACGTCGCAAAGCCCGAGTCTGACAACTGCTAAGGACGGGAACAATCATAGGCAGAGATGGACGACATGAAACACAGTACATGTGTAACAGAGGTGGAGTGGTATATTCATAGGAAAAAATGGTACAGATTTCACCGCCTGGGAAAGTGGAGTAACAGAAGTAAATAACGTTCATGTTTGGCGCAGGTCAGACCCCCAACGTAAAGGTCTATATCAGACTCTCAGTGGGGAATACGCCCTCCTAGGGCACTGATGCACATTAGCACCTCTTATTAATGCCGACTACCAAATTGCTGGGGAGTGCTTGGGAGGGTTTCATCGAGCTCTTCTCTCTAGGCGGTTTTCAGTTCTTACACGGTTCGGAGAAGAGGTGTTCGTTGAGAAACTCTTTCCAAAAGCATCCAGGCATGCTCTATAGCAGGGGTCCCCAACAAAATTTCCTCGAGGTCCCCCTCATCGAGCATGATTGGTACCTTGTCATATCACAGCATCAAGTACCTAAAAGAGCCAAACTAACTCTTTCATTACTTTTTATGTTTTTGGTACTGACATATTCATTATTGAAAAAATATTGAGCCTAAAATTTTTCCAATTTAGCCATCAGTGTTATTGCTCAAAATCTTTGTCTTCAAATCTGGGTGTTTAGTATAACATACTCCTTAAAAAAAATAAAAATTGAGTATGAACTCAAAATGACAGGATCAAATTACAGCTGAGAGTATTGGCCTTTCAGGTGTACTGCACTTGAGATTGCATTGAGTAGACATGTGTGAATAACAAAAAAACACTAATTTCATACAAGGTATTATTTATTTGAAAAAATAGTTACAGCAGAGTCCTCCATCAGTATACAGTTACTTTTAATGTTCAGTTCGTAATGAGGTGAGTTCAATCTGACCTTTGAGTCCATTATTTCTGAAATATTAGGTTTCAAAGTTGAAACTTTCACTCGGAAATCCGACTGCTCACTCTGAAATCCGACCGCATGTCGAGATGGTTCCTAAATTTGTTTCCCATGAAACACATGGAAGAAAATGCCCCTGGGGGTCCGCGGACCATCTGTTGGGAACAACCGCTCTATAGAGTTAAGGTCAGGGGACTACGCAGGCCATTCAATACATTCAATATCTTCACTCCCCAGTGTGAAGGACACCTCACCGGCTGTGTGTGAGAGACACAATTTCGGCACCTACTCCACCCCTAAACAGACGGACATGACCCAGAGTAATCTTCCTGCAATAGTGCGCTATGCTGTGACGATACCTCTTGCATAGACATGTAGCTGCGTTCCGCTACTGCGCATAATGCCAGCCCACACCGTAACGCCTAGGTCACACCGATGACGTTCATGAACTTCTGTGGTGTGTAACGTGTTCCCCCCTCTCTCTTCACACCAACTTGAGGCCAGCACCACTTGACACAGTGAAGCGGGATTCGTCGGAGAACATCAGCCCGTACCACAGTTGCCGACCCTAACCAACATGCACCCTGCACCAACGAACACTTTCTCAAAATGACATGGATGAAGAGGGATGCATTCAACATGCTTCTCAGCATACATCACGTCACACAGTGAAGCGGGATTCGTCACAGAACACCAGCCCGTACCACAGTTGCTGACCCTAACCAACATGCTCCCTACACCAACAAACTCTTTCTCGATGAGGGCATGGTTGAAGAAGGATGCATTCAACATGCTCCCCAGCATACATCACTTGACACAGTCAAGCGGGATTCGTCGCAGAACATCAGCCCGTACTGCAGTTGCTGACCCTAACCAACATGCTCCCTGCACCAATGAGCTCTTTCTCGATGATGGCATGGTTAACGAGGGATGCATTCAACATGCTTCCCAGCATACATCACTTGACACAGTGAAGCGGGATTCGTCGGAGAATATCAGCCCATACCACAGTTGCCGACCCTAACCAACATGCTCCCTGCACCAACGACCTCTTTCTCGACAATGGCGTGGTTGAAGAGGGATGCATTCAACATGCTTCCCAGAGTACATCACATGACACAGTGAAAAGGGATTCGTTGGAGAATATCAGCCTGTACCACATTTGCTGATCCTAACCAACATGCTCCCTGCACCAACGAACTCTTTCTCGACAATGGCATGGTTGAAGAGGGATTCACTCAACATGCGTCCCAGCATACATCACGTGACACAGTGAAGTGGGATTCGTCGCAGAACATCAGCCGGTACCACAGTTGCTGACCCTAACCAACATGCTCCCTGCACCAACAAACTCTTTCTCGACGATGGCGTGGTTGAAGAAGGATGCATTCAACATGCTTCCCAGCATACATCGCTTGACACAGTGAAGCGGGATTCGTCGCAGAACATCAGCCCATTCCACAGTTGCTGACCCTAACCAACATGCTCCCTGCACCAACAAACTCATTCTCGACGATGGCATGGTAGAAGAAGGATGCATTCAACATGCTTCCCAGCATACATCACGTGACACAGTGAAGCGGGATTCGTCGCGGAACATCAGCCCGTACCACAGTTTCTGACCCTAACCCATATGCTCCCTGCACCAACAAACCCTTTCTCGACGATGGCATGGTTGAAAAAGGATGCATTCAACATGCTTCACAGCATACATCACTTGACACAGTGAAGCGGGATTGGTCGCAAAATATCAGCCCGTACCATAGCTACTGACCCTAACAAACATGCTCCCTGCACCAACAAACTCTTTCTCATGATGGCATGGTTGAAGAAGGATGCACTCAACATGCTTCCCAGCATTCATCACTTGACACAGTGAAGCGGGATTCGTCGCAGAACATCAGCCCGGATCACAGTTGCTGACCCTAACCAACATGCTCCCTGCACCAACATAACCTTTCTCGACGATGGCGTGGTTGAAGAGGGATACATTCAACATGCTTCCCAGCATACATCACTTGACACAATGAAGCGGGATTCATCGGAGAATATCAGAACGTACCACAGTTGCTGATCCTAACCAACATGCTCTCTGCACCAACTAACTCATGCTCGACAATGGCGAATTTGAAGAAGGATGCATTCAACATGCTTCCCAGCATACATCACTTGACACAGTGAAGCGGGATTCGTCAGAGGACATCAGCCCGTACCACAGTTGCTGACCCTAACCAACATGCTTCCTGCACCAACGAACTCTTTCTCGACGATGGCGTGGTTGAATATGGATGCATTCAACATGCTTCCGAGTAGATAAACCAGCTTGATGTACCTCCACGAAATGGTTCAGCCAGAAATACGTGCAACGGTAGCGGTTGCAAGGTCTGCAGCTATTTGCCTTGGAGAGAGATGTCTGTTCCTCTTCGCCAGCAGGGATATGTATCGATCGCCTTGCGGTGTGATGGTCTGTGTACGACCACCTGTATGCTTGCCTGTAGCGTTAGCGCCTTGAGCGGGGTTTTTCAATCTCGAGACGGCACTTCTGGACACACTGCTGTGGCCGCAGTAGTGACACTTTGCCGGGCTTCGAGAGTCCAGCTGTTCGTCCACGATCGTAACCGCTCAAACGATGTCTTTCAGACATGTTGCCGTATCACACGGAATGTCACACTAATCGGTTCCAGAACAATCTTCGTGAAACATCGTACTGCATTAACTGTCGAATGCATAAGTGAGTTTGTACACAGGCTACTCTGCGTTAGCACGTCGCACTCTCTACGTTTCCTTTTACTGTCATTGGTGAGGTGTACCGTATAGCAGTTGTCGGTAGACAATCGGTATACAGTCTGGACCTGAAGACTTGCCCGTATCAAGCGATTTGAGTTGCTTCGCAACCCCTAAGGTATCTACTTCTAAGAAACTCATGCTAGCAGCTATTCGTGTTTCAAATTCTGGGATGTTCCGTTCGTCTTCTCTGGTGAAGGAATTTCGGAAAACTGCGTTCAATAACTCCGCCTTAGCGGCACAGTCGTCGGTAACAGTACCATCGGCACTGCGCAGCTAAGGTATTGACTGCGTCTTGCCGCTTCTGTACTTTACATACGACCAGAATTTCTTCAGATTTTCTACCAAATTTCGAGACAATGTTTCGTTGTGGAACCTATTAAATGCATCTCGCATTGAATTCCGTGCCAAATTTCGCGCCGCTGTAAATTTTAGCCAATCTTCGGGAATTCGCGTTCTTCTGAACTTCGCATGCTTTTTCCGTTGCCTCTGCAACAGCGTTCGGATCTGTTTTGTGTACCATGGGGAATCCGTTCCATCTCTTACCAGTTTATGAGGTATGAATCTCTCAATTGATGTTGCTACTATATCTTTGAATTTGAGCCACATCTCGTTTACATTTGCATAGTCAGTTCGGAAGGAATGGAGACTGTCTCTTAAGAAGGCTTCTAGTGACACTTTATCCGCTTTTTTAAATAAAATTATTTTGCGTTTGTTTCTGGTGGATTTGGAAGAAACAGTATTGAGCCTAGCTACAACGACCTTGTGATCACTAATGCCTGTATCAGTCATGATGCTCTCTATTAGCTCCGGATTGTTTGTGGCTAAGAGGTCAAGTGTGTTTTCGCAACCATTTACAATTCGCGTGGGTTCGAGGGCTATCTGCTCGAAATAATTTTCGGAGAAAGCATTTAGGACAATCTCGGAAGATATTAACAAAAAGAGATGAATTATAGTTTGAACTAAATATCCACATAATTTTGCAATCATTTATTAAAAATGTTTCACATTACATATTAAATAAAATGGAAACCCACTGATGATGACACAGAGGTGCTGAAACATGTTTGAGAACTTAGGAAAAAACGGTGTTTTCCATAACTGGTGGACCTTACCTCCTACAATTTGAGGAAATATATGTAAGCTATTTTTTCTAATCCCTATTCTGTACTTCTGAAATAATAAATGCGATTTGAAGTTCACTACAACTATTAGTTTTATACTTCCTACCTTATATTCTCCTACATTAGGATTACAACTTCCTCTTGATTTATTAGCAGGTAGGAGAAACATGAGAGCATGAACTAGAACATTTTTGTTTGTACTGTTCTCGGTGCTCCAGCCGGGTGTAGTCGTTTTCAAACCACGATATTTCGACAGCATTCCTTGCCGTCATCTTCAGGTGATACCTGCAGACCGTCCTCGCTGAATCTCCTCCCCTTTATACTCTGATCGCTTCCCACCCCTTCCCCGCATCTTGCCGCACGCGGCGCTGCGTGGAGTGGTGGTGGGGAAGGGCGGGCTGCTGGCTGCTGGATGCGAACCGTGGACCATCAGATGTCCTGTGCCCCTCGTCGGGCGCGGAAGTCGCTTTGGGTCGGCGCTGTGCTTTTAGTTGGCTGAGTGCTGGGTCCCAGGCTTTGCTGAGGTTCAACCCGGCGACTCTGTTGATCAGCCCATCAGCTACACGTATTTCAATCGCCTCCTTCAGAACACAGTCCCAAAAAGACGAGGCCTGCCGTAAAACTTCTGTTTTCGCGTACTCCATACTATCTCCAGTATCCACGTAATGTTCCGCAACCGCAGATTTTGTAGGCTGCTTCAGTTCAGTGTGCCTTCTGTGTTCCTGGCATCTTTCTTCGATAGTCCGTACATTTTGCCCGATGTATGCCTCACCGCATTTACACGGAATACGGTAAACACCCACTTTGCGGAGCCGCAGGTCATCTTTCATTGTACCTAGCAGGGCACGCGTTTTCGGAGGTTTGCGGAAGACACATTTAATGTTACACCGAGCCGATTTTGTTCGATACGTTGCCGGCGTAAGGCAGGTACACCATTGTCTTCTCGTCCTCTTCGTTTTCTCTCTGCTGGGCTTGTGCATTCTTCCTGAAGGCACGTCGAATTTGACTCTCGATAAATCCGTTCTTCTTGAAAACGTCCTTAAGGTGGTTAAGTTCTTCTTTTAGGCTTTCCTCATCTGATACTGCGCTGGCCCTGTGTACCAGTGTTCGCAGCACAACCTCACGCTGTGAAGGATGATGGCAGCTGGTAGCGTGGAGATACAGATCAGTGTGGGTTTCTTTCCTGTATACACTGTGTCCCAAGGTGCCACCCGCTTTGCGCTTGACTAGGACGTCCAGAAACGGGAGTTCACCATTCTCTTCCACCTCCATGGTGAATTTGATGTTAGGATGCAGAGAATTCAGATGTTGGAGAAACTCTTGAAGTTTTTCTCTTCCATGTGGCCATATCACAAAAGTGTCATCAACATATGTGTAAAAGCACATGGGCTTCAGTGCTGCAGTTTCCAGTGCTTTCTCTTCGAAGTCCTCCATAAACAAGTTTGCTAGCACTGGTGACAGATGACACCCCATGCCAACACCATCCGTTTGTTCGTAGTTGTTTCCATTGAAGAGACAGAATGTTGATGTGAGGAGAAATTCGAAAAGATTAGTCATTGTCGAGTTGAATTTCTCTCTAATCAACTTAAGAGAGTCATCAAGCGGCACTCTGGTGAAAAGCGAGACCACATTGAAGCTCACCACGAGGTCCTGGTTGTGGAGGCGCAGCTCCTGCAGCCGTTGAATGAAATGTACAGAATTCCTGATGTGATGCTCACATTCCCGACGTGAGGGCTTAATTCCGTCGTTAAATATTTGGCTAGCTGGTACGTTGGAGAGCCTATGTTGCTGACGGCAGGGTGCAAAGGAACATCCTTTTTGTGCACCTTTGGTAACCCATAGAGCCTTGGGGGTGCAGCAGCTCGAGGTCGGAGCTTCTTGACGATTTCCTTCGGCAGGCACTGGCGTAGAAGCTCAATAGTCTTCTTTTTCACCCTGTTGGTTTTTTTAGAAAAAGTCTTATACTCTACCTCCATTAGTTTCTCGTGTTTCAGGCGAAAGTGGCTCTTCAAAGCGTGAATTTTTGTTCCATTGGTATTCCAAAATTTTCCGACTAACATTTTAATTCCAGTGCTTGTATGGCACGGCTTCTCTACTGGATATACATTAGGTCCCGCATGGAGCTGTTTATTTGAAGATCTCCGATTAGTTTCAGAGTAGTTTCAGTTGTCTACATGTTGGAAAATATGAATTACAATCACGTCATACAACGACAGTAGCACAGAGCCAAACTTCCCCCTAACACGTCCACACTTCCCATGTTTTCCAACATTGTTTCAGAGAATGCCTTTTCATGGTCTTCTAATCATGTAACACTCTGGATACACATCAGACGCCGGGACCGTGGGAACAAGTTGAGGGACTTGATCGCAAGCAGTGCTGGTTCAGACCCCATTCAGCTGTGCAATGAAGACGCGAAACATTAAGTCACGGTGTGCACTAGGCTTTAACCATTTGATTTTCCCAATTGCTTTTGTTGTCAGTTACATAAAGCAAAAAGTTTCTTGGAATACTAAGTACTGTGACTAGGCGAAACTACAATCGTCAGGCTGTAAGTGTTGGTTCTTTGAGTGTTCCAGGAGATGGTTGACTTTTAACTACAGCAGATGAAATATTAGTTCACTTTATTACGTGAATTAATAAAAAGATGTACGTAGCTTGAGACGGTTCTTAGCCACAATAGAGCGTAGAATATTTACAACTGTCCCTGACTACCAAAGCATCACTTGATGCACTAATTAAGTGCACTAATTCTAGTGCAATGTTCGATATTAACTGAGACTTCCACTGACGCTGTCATACTGGATGACGTTCACTGCTGAGATTGAACTCGCCATCTGGGCAGAGCTCTTGGTTCGCAGTCCTTCAGGGTGCGGCAGCGTTCATAGTAGGATATTAAAAACGCACCATCAGGCAGTAACTGTAATTTATTTCTTACCTCTTATGTCAATTAATAATTAATGGTACGCCATTTATTGATGTGTAAGGCATTGTCCATTGCGTGAATTACTTTTTGAATATGATTCCTGTCAAATGATGTCCGCTCTGCATAACACATGCATCTAGGCGGTGTTGGAAGCTTTCCATAACTCCGCACACTGCCGACGGCAGTTCTGATGTATACTTCAACTCGTGGCACTTCTTGCTTCAGACAGCCCCAAAGAAAAGGTCAGGTGAGCGAGGCGGCCAGGAAATGTCACCAAAACGGGAAATGACTCTACCGAGAAATGTCTGTGGCAAGAAATCCATGCAAATTCTGGCCACCATTCCTGAGTTGAAGGATCGCATCAGAACTGCCGTCAGCAATGTCCCATGGAATACGTTACGCCGAGTTATGGAAAGCGTCCAACGCCGCCTAGATGAATGTGTTGTGCACAGGGGGCATCATTTGACAGGAGTCATATTCAAAAAGTAACCCACGCAATGGACAATGACTTACACATTAGTAAATGCCATGCCTTTAACTATTAATTGACATAAGAGGTAATAGATAAATTACTGTTATTGCCTGATACTGTGGTTTTAATATCCTACTATGAACGCCCCCGCATCCTGTATATTGACCTCAGTGTGTGGGCGCTCCTGCTGCCGAGAGGGGAGGCGTGGCCTTAAGGAGCGCCTCCCATACGTCTTTGCAGATTGTGCAGAGATCTCGCTATGTCAATGGTATCAATTCGCGTTTTCAGCTTTGGTGCGGCAGCGTGATGTCTGGATGACATCACACTAGGATATCAACTAAGACTCGTACTGTGCACACATACAATTTCATACTGTGCCAAAACGACATGTATAGTCACTACGTGGCAGCATACTTCTACATGCCAATAAACAAAATAAAATAAATCTAATAACAATTTGCTATAGGAAGGCAGTCATAGTGTTTTAGCTTATACGTCTGCCGCCATGAAATACACATTTCAGCGCCATTGACGTCGCATGATCCTTCCTCAGATGTCTCCTTACTCGCGCAGACTGTCTCCGCGGCTACAGTGCGCGCAAAATGCCGTGGCTGCTAGATGCGCCGTCGGCTGAGGAAGGGTGGGAAAGGCGGCAGTGCTGTGGGGGGGGGGGGGGGGGGGGGCGGCACTCAGAGCGCTGGTAGGGGGAAGAGCCGTTCTAAACTGAAGACTACGGTTACATTTTTTTTGTATATATGGAGTGGAGATCCTCCACGCACCCACTTGCATGGTGACCATTCAAAAGTCACCTCTGCTTTGTTAGTATCTGAAAAGAATTCCGTCGAAAATGCAACGATTCAATTTCGCCAGGCTCGTTAACCATTTGTAACTTCCTTAGAAGCGTCGCGAGTGGCGAATTTTGAGTAAAATCTACATGTATCCCTGGTTGACATGTCAAAATTTGCTTCTTTTGCCAAAACACAGAGAAGTGTACACGGTTTCACTTTACTAACGTGATGTGCAGAAACTATTGCGAGAGGACTCTTAAACAGTGGTTTACTAAGTTTATTAAGTGAGGAAGTGAGGAAAAAAGTCAGTAGCTTATGAAAAAGCAGATCTCAGTACAAAAAAAAAAAAAAAAAAAACAAAAAAAAACGAGTAACATCTTCACTTACGTTGTTTGTTTTGAAAGTCCCCTTTTTACAACAATTATACCAGACTGTGCTTAAACTGACATACAATATTTTTAGCGCAACGCAATCTGACTTTCAATATCCCTACAAAAGAATGGCCCTGACTAACATTAACTTATACGTTTCACAAATCACTTACCTCACAAAAATCTTGGTTACTCGAACTACTGCAATACAGCGAGCACCACTACTGCCAGCTAAATAAAAGATTCAAACTACAGAAGGCACTAACTACTGATACGGATAGTTAGCAAATGAAAGATATTAATAGAGAACAAACAATGTATATCATCAAAAGTCATAATATACATAGCAGTTCATGACAAATTACAAAACTCCGCCATCTCTCTCCCCACATCCACCACTGCTGGCGGCTCACCTTCAACTGCGCAACGCTACGCGCTGTTCACAGCCAGCTGCCTAACACTACAATGGCGAGTATTACAACAATGCAAAGCAGCCACAGACTGCACACAGCACAGCCAGTGATTTTCATACAGAGGTGGCGTTACCAATAAAAAAACCTAAACAGCCTACTTACAGTTTCACCAGCTGTCGATGGCCCTTAAAAATTATATTCTTTCACCGAAAAAGTCTGTAGTTATAGGAATAACATGGTAGACAATGAAGTTTTACATAATAACGATATGGTAAAAGAACCTTGTCTTTGCGAGCTATCATTTGCCAAATTCTTATTTCGATATTTGTAGATGTTGTGGATATTTCGCTCCGGCTCTATCGCTGGCGCGGCGTGATCGCAAATTAGTGTGCTACATCACATCAGTTTTCCCGAGATTAGTGACAGATAGAAATCTCTACCCAAGTCTAAAGGAAAATTCAATATGGAAGCTAAATTTCATAAAAAAGCATTTTATGTTATATGTACCATACCAAAATCATAGCTACGTCCATTTACCATTGCACACTTTTCCAGCTTTCAGGCAGTCTTCCTTTGACGTAAATACACTGAAACTAGTACACCTGCGCAATATCGTGTAGGGTCCCCCGCGAGCACACGTAAGTCGCCTCAACACGGCGTGGCATTGACTTGACTAACGCCTGAAGTAGTGCTGGAGGGAACTGACACCAAGAATCCTGCAAGGCTGTCCATAAATCTGTAAGAGTACGAGGGGGTGGAGGTCTGAACAGCACGTTGCAAGATATCCAAGACATGCCCAGTAATGTTCACGTCTATAGACTCTGGTGGCCAGCGGAAGTATAAAACTCAGGAGAGTGTTGCTGGAACCACTCTGTAGCAGTTCCGGACGTATGGGGTGTCTCATTGTCCTGCTGCAATAGCCAAAGTCCGTCGGAATGCACAACGGATATGAATGGATGCAGGTGATCGGACAGGATGTTTAGGTAAGTGTCACCTTCCAGAGTCGTATCTAGACGTAACAGGAGTCCCTTATCACTCCAACTGCACGCTCCATTACAGAGCCTCCACCAGCTTGAACAGTCCCCTGATGACATGCAGGATCCACGGGTACATGAGGCTGTGTCCATATCCATACACTCCATCCGCTCTACACAATATGAAACGAGACTCGTCCGACCATTGAGTTAGATTCCCTCCGAAGGGGGCGGGCTGGCAGCAGCTTTGCATGCCGGTCTTCAGCCAACAGACTTCGAGAGACGTACGCAAGGTTAGACGCTTAAGTACGCTATCAGGGACGCCGCTATTGGCCGCTGCAACCACGTGTTCCCCTGTGGCGCCCTCACTCTAAATGCGGGCCAGGAGGCGTGCGTCGCCACAGCTTACGGCGCGATGGTGCAGAGACCTTTAGGGGTCTTTGACGTCCATGACGTCTAGCGGGGTTTCAAATTCCGCGGCGCACGGTACCTGTTGGAGCTTTGGCCCCGAAAACTCATATCGTTTCGTTGAATGGTTTGGGACGCTGACACTTGTTGTTGGCCCAGCATTGAAATCTGCAGCAATTTGCGGAAGGGTTAAACATCTGCGTCGCCCAACGATTCTCTTCAGTCATCGTTGGTCGCGTTCATGCACGGAGATTCGATGTTTAACCGGATTTCCGATATGTACGGTTGTCGTTGTTGTGGTCTTCAGTCCTGAGACTGGTTTGGTGCAGCTCTCCATGCTACTCTATCCTGTGCAAGCTTCTTCATCTCCCAGTGCCTACTGCAGCCTACATCCTTCTGAATCTGCTTAGTGTATTCATTTCTTGGTCTCCCTCTACGATTTTTACCCTCCACGCCGCCCTCCAATACTAAATTTGTGATCCCTCGATGTCTCAGAACATGTCCTATCAACCGATCCCTTCTTCTAGTCAAGTTGTGCCACAAGCTCCTCTTCTCCCCAATTCTATTCAATACCTTCTTATTAGTTATGTGATCTACCCATCTAATCTTCTGCATTCTTCTGTAGCACCACATTTCGAAAGCTTCTATTCTCTTCTTGTCTAAACTATTTATCGTTCACGTTTCACTTCCATACATGGCTACACTCCATACAAATACTTTTAGAAACGACTTCCTGACATTTAAATATATACTCGATGTTAACAAATTTTTCTTCAGGGGTAAGATAGGTACTGTCTACAGGAAAATTAAAGAGACCTTTGGAGATAGGAGAACCAC
Organism: Schistocerca piceifrons; assembly: GCF_021461385.2. NCBI lineage: Eukaryota > Metazoa > Arthropoda > Insecta > Orthoptera > Acrididae > Schistocerca > Schistocerca piceifrons. The sequence continues at coordinate 93,181,716 of NC_060146.1, read as the reverse complement.
TTGCATGAATATCCAGAGCTTTGATGGAAACCCAGTTCTAAGCAAAGAAGGGAAAGCAGAAAGATGGAAGGAGTATATAGAGGGTCTATACAAGGGCGATGTACTTGAGGACAATATTATGGAAATAGAAGAGTATGTAAATGAAGATAAAACGGGAGATATGATAGTGCGTGAAGAGTTTCACAGAACACTGTAAGACCTGAGTCGAAACAAGGCCCCCGGAGTAGACAACATTCCATTAGAACTACTGACAGCCGTGGGATAGCCAGTCCTGACAAAACTCTGCCATCTGGTGAGCAAGATGTATGAGAGAGGCAAAATACCCTCAGACTTCAAGAAGAATATAATAATTCCAGTCCCAAAGATAGCAGCTGTTGACAGTGAAAATTACCGAACTATCAGTTTAATAAGTCACAGCTGCAAAATACTAACGCGAATTCTTTACAGACGAATGGAAAAAACTGATAGAAGCGGACCTCGGGGAAGATCAGTTTGGATTCTGTAGAAACGTCGGAACACATGAGGCAATACTGACCCTACGACTTATCTTAGAAGAAAGATTAAGGAAAGGCAAACCTACGATTCTAGCATTTGCAGACTTAGAGAAAGCTTTTGACAATGTCGATTGGAACACTCTCTTTCAAATTCTGAAGGTGGCAGGGGTAAAATACAGAGAGCGAAAGGCTATTTGCAATTTGTACGGAAACCAGATGGCAGTTATAAGAGTCGAGGGGTATGAAAGGGAAGCAGTGGTTGGGAAGGGAGTGAGACAGGGTTGTAGCCTATCCCCGATGTTATTTAATCTGTATATTGAGCAAGCAATAAAGGAAACAAAAGAAAAGTTGGGAGTAGGTATTGAAATCCATGGAGCAGAAATAAAAACTTCGAGGTTCGCCGATGACATTGTAATTCTGTCAGAGACAGCAAAAGACTTAGAAGAGCAGCTGAACGGAATGGACAGTCTTGGAAGGAGGGCATAAGATGAACATGAACAAAAGCAAAACGAGAATAATGGAATGTAGTCGAATTAAGTCGGGTGATGCTGAGGGAATTAGATTAGGAATGAGACACTTAAAGTAGTAAAGGAGTTTTCCTATTAAGGGAGCAAAATAACTGATGATGGTCGAAGTAGAGACGATATGAAATGTAGAATGGCAATGGCAAGGAAAGCCACAATAGTGAAATCTTCGTACGGGAAAATCACCACTTCATTGCTACCTCGGAGTTGCTGTGTCCTATAGCTCATGCGTCGACTATAACACCACGTTCAAACTCACTTAAATCTCGATGACGTGCCACTGTAGCAGCAGTAAGCTATGTAACAACTGTGTCGCCGACCAGAGTGCCGAATGCAGCCTGTTTATATATCTCTGTGTTTGAATATGCACGACTATACCAGTTTCTTTGGCACGTCAGTGTATCACAATAACTATGTCCATCAAGGAAATGATAGGCACATCACCATGAATCTGACGCAGTGCTTTGGACGACAACTGGTCAGTGCGCATCGGCGACCGTATCGACAGAGGGCCGGCGCGCCTTGTGGCAGGCAGCACCTGGTCACGCCGGGAGCGCCCGGTTTGTTTGGAGCGGCCGACGCCTGTCGCAACGCGTCCCCTGTTGCCCCTGCGCCGCCGCGTTCCAAATATACTCGACGCGCCGCGGCGCTGGGGCAAGGTGCAACACGACAGGGAGGCAGCGCGTCGCGACGCAGAGCGGCGCCTCGCCGTCGGGACGCCGGCGCCGCCTCCACCTCGCCCGTCTGGCTATTTCCGTCGCCTCCGCTGTGTACGTCTGTGTGTGAGCGACAAAGAAAAGGAACGGCAGGACGGAATCCTAAGTGTCCACACACACAAACACACAGTGGCAAGTGAGGCTCGGTTATTGACTTTTGCGCCACCTAAGAGACAACTCTCTCAGCTCAGTGGACAAAACACAACACTTGCGAGCCAAAACATTCTGACCGTCTTCCTAGTAGCTCGTTGGCCGGTGATATGTGAGTGAGCAGCTGGCAGCAGGTAGAGACGCATATGTGTTCCGCCAGATTCTTATCATCAAAATTTGCTGGCCAAGGCGTCAACGTGAGCTCATTATTATGCTTCTCAAACCACTGCAGTGAAATTCGGGCCTTTTGGCACGGGCAGTTATCGTACTGGAAGATACCACCACTGTCGGGGAAGACATCAAGCATGGTTCAAATGGCTTTGAGCACTGTGGGACGTAACTTCTGAGGTCATCAGTCCCCTAGAACTTAGAACTACTTAAACCTAACTAACCTAAGGACATCACACACATCCATGCCCGAGGCAGGATTCGAACCTGCGATCGTAGCGGTCGCGCGGTTCCAGACCGATGCGCCTAGAACCACTCGGCCACACCGGCCGCAAGCGTGAAGGGATCCAGGTGGTCTTCAGTAGTATTTTAGTTGGTGTGCAGTCGATCCCAAAGATTGGCTTCCACGTTGTGGATGCATAGTGTCGCTGCCTGTTAGGAGGCAGGTGAATCGTGCCATCGGTAGTTAAAATTGGTACGCGGGGAGTCTGTTGGCTCGCTCTGTGCCTTGGCTGAAGTGTTAGCCAGTCTTGAATGCTTTCGTGTTGAGCTGAAACCGTACCAGGACCGTCGTGGTGTTGGATCTGTGCTAGGGCACGGTGAGCTGTATGTCCATTGTCAGTCTCAACTTAAGATGGGGCTGGCCGGTATAGCCGCGGAGTGCGGTGGCGTTTATGATCCTCAGTAAAAGAGTCTGCTTGGTTCAGTTTGCATAAATGGACGCACAAGGTAGATTATGTCTTCACGCTTGTTGAACACAAAGAGCTGATGGATTGCTGGGTCACGGGACCTATTTACGGATGTTACAGCTGTGTATTTAGAAAACGGTGAGCATCGACCATTTTGCATGTAGATGATCCCTTGGTTTCGCCCTGAGATACCGGGTTGAAAGTCAGTTTTAACTGTACTGAGCTGTTACGAACTTGCTTCCGTGTAATGTTATGGCACGCTGTTGCGCTGCCGCTGCAGCATTATTGGTTCTGAAAAGAATTATTGTACCTTTTGAAACCGTAAAGTAGCAGTGGCCAGCCGTGTGGAGGTTAGCTGTCTACTATTAATTTAAAGCACATTATGAACTCATTTGATTCACAACTGTGCCTGCTAGTGATTTGTTTGAGAACGGAGCGACTAACAGTTGGTGTAGCTACGTAAAATTTTATATCTGAACCGTTAATTTTAATCGCTGCACTCGCCGGCTTGGTTTAAAGTTTCATTTGTTTTATAGATAATAATTTTTAAGCTTGTCCTAATCTCTGCAAGTTTGGGATATCTCTGTGTTTCATGACGTTCAAGTGATGTTATTTATTTATTACAATGAAATGAACACCCTTAGTTGCTTACTGGCGTTGACATACGTCAACGAGGACAGATAAAAATCTGTGCCCCGACCGGAACTCGAACCCGGGATCTCCTGCTTACATGGCAGACGCTCTATCCATCTGAGCCACCGAGGACACAGAGGATAGCGCGACTGCAGAGATTTATCTCTGGCGCGCCTCCCGCGAAACCCACATTCTCAACGTATTGTCCCGCACTACATTCGTAGTGCCCTCCGCCCATTATACTCATTACTCGCGGCGCGTTGCCGATTCCCGTGAAGAGTTCGGGCACTGTTTGGGCATTCGCACAGAAGAAGAAGATGGTCAGGTGGCCGGTGAGCCTTAACTATATATTTATACTAAGATGGTATCTTAGTATATTATTTATTTATCCATTTGTTGGTTAAGTCATATATAGTCTGAACTAGGGTGGGTTTTCTTATAAAGAGTGTTTTGTATTAACTTGGTGCTTTATTGATACATCTCATCTGTGGCAACTGTTTTGTTTTACGTGTGTTTCACAAATTTCGGTCTACAGTATTGTGAACTGCTGTGTAAATCTGATCTCCGGCGGCCCGTATTTTCCTTCAGTGAGTGGCTGCAGGTGGTTGCTTGCGTAACTAGAATCATTTGTCGAGTGCAATTTTGTTGATTGCTTGGTTGATTTGGTGGAGGGGACCGAAGAACGAGGTTATCGGACACATCGGATAAGGGAAGGACGAGGAAGGAAGTTCGCCGTGCCCTTTCAGAAAAATCACCCCGGCATTTGCGTGAAGCGATGTAGGGAAATCACGGAAATCCTTTGTCAGGATGGCCGGAGCAGGGCTTGAAGGGTCGTCCTCCCGAATGTGAGTCCAGTGTGCTAACCACCTATCCACGTCGCTCGGTGCAATGTTGTAATGATTTAATTTTATGAGTTTGCTTTTCTAAATAATTTTTTGCATGTTTTTTGCAAAAGATTTTTGAATTCGTTGGCTTCCTCTGGGTGAGCTATACAAGCACCTTACGCTACCTAGCCTGAGCGTTTGTTCATGTGGTCCTTTCCTGATTAATTCTGTGTATTTGTGTGTTTGCTCTTTGCATTAAGTAATTTCGTTGTTTTATGATTAACTGAATTAAGTAACTAGTTTCAGTAGAGAAATGTAATCAAAGCCAACGACCTTGCCGCCGTGGTAACACCGGTTCCCGTCAGATCACCGAAGTTAAGCGCTGTCGGGCTTGGCTAGTACTTGGCTGGGTGACCGTCCGGTCTGGCGAACGCTGTTGGCAAGCGGGGGCGCGACTCAGCCCTTGTGAGGCAAACTGAGGAGCTCTCGTGAACTGACATACGGCCGGGAGAGCGGTGTGCTGACCACATGCCCCTCCATATCCGCATCCAGTGACGCCAGTCGTCGGAGGATAACACGGTGGTTGGTCAGGAGCGTTAGTATTTTCCGAGCCCTCTTCACACGGAGTTTACTTCTTGTTTGTATAGTTAATGTAATCAAAGCACAACGTTAGCCGATTCTAAAGCTTAAAGTAATTGGAGCATAGCTCATTATTCACACAGCCCACAGAAGTCATGGCACCTTCGATCAGTACCTGAAACGGCAGGAAGCATAGGAGTGGGGAAACGGAAAGTGCTTGTGGTTATTTAAGTTCGCCATTTAATAATAGAAACCAAAATTAGGACTACGCCTCAGAGTAACAGCGATTAACCCTGGCCAGTCGCAACGGTTTGGTCTCGAAAAATGTTTGATTTAGCTAAATACAACAATCTTTAATCTTTCAACCGGTATCAGAGTGTAGTATCTCATACACATTACATTAGAACAACAAACTCAAGCATTCATATACTATCAAGGCGATATAATACAGGAAAGTCGATAAACTGAGTGCTAATGGCCAAGACGAAAACTCGAAATATCAGGACAAATATTTCAACAAATTCTTTAAAATGAAATTACTTACAGGGGACTGTGTCAAGAATCTAAAAGCAATGGATGTGTTCAGTACGGTCCTTTATTAAATGCTGACGTTATAAACCACATCGAGACACAGTATATGCATGCCGTGGCACATCTGAGGAAAACATTATTATTGTAATCAGTAGTTTGTGCACATCGTACCACAAATTCGTTAACTCTTTAGATAATACAACTCAGTCATAAATATGTTTTCTTTCACAGTATGTAAGATTAACCCAGGATTCTCCTTGCCCGTCTGATATATCAAGTATAAGATGATACGCCCACTGGGCAGAACAGGTGATTGGGATTGTGTAAGGGGCCAAACAGGTTGGGATCAGTTTCACCTTCTAATTGTAATTTATTGTAATTTAACAACACTTTTACAACCAAAGTGGCACAGAGCCGTACCTTTACCGAATACAACTCTTTCACGGCTGAAGGCCTCCAAACAAGAAATCTTAACAAATAAACAAGATAAAAGCCGGCCGCGGTGGTCTAGCGGTTCTAGGCACTCAGTCCGGAACCGCGCGACTGCTACGGTCGCAGGTTCGAATCCTGCCTCGGGCATGGATGTACACTCCTGGAAATTGAAATAAGAACACCGTGAATTCATTGTCCCAGGAAGGGGAAACATTATTGACACATTCCTGGGGTCAGATACATCACATGATCACACTCACAGAACCACAGGCACATAGACACAGGCAACAGAGCATGCACAATGTCGGCACTAGTACAGTGTATATCCACCTTTTGCAGCAATGCAGGCTGCTATTCTCCCATGGAGACGATCGTAGAGATGCTGGATGTAGTCCTGTGGAACGGCTTGCCATGCCATTTCCACCTGGCGCCTCAGTTGGACCAGCGTTCGTGCTGGACGTGCAGACCGCGTGAGACGACGCTTCATCCAGTCCCAAACATGCTCAATGGGGGACAGATCCGGAGATCTTGCTGGCCAGGGTAGTTGACTTACACCTTCTAGAGCACGTTGGGTGGCACGGGATACATGCGGACGTGCATTGTCCTGTTGGAACAGCAAGTTCCCTTGCCGGTCTAGGAATGGTAGAACGATGGGTTCGATGACGGTTTGGATGTACCGTGCACTATTCAGTGTCCCCTCGACGATCACCAGTGGTGTACGGCCAGTGTAGGAGATCGCTCCCCACACCATGATGCCGGGTGTTGGCCCTGTGTGCCTCGGTCGTATGCAGTCCTGATTGTGGCGCTCACCTGCACGGCGCCAAACACGTATACGACCATCATTGGCACCAAAGCAGAAGCGACTCTCACCGCTGAAGACGACACGTCTCCATTCGTCCCTCCATTCACGCCTGTCGCGACACCACTGGAGGCGGGCTGCACGATGTTGGGGCGTGAGCGGAAGACGGCCTAACGGTGTGCGGGACCGTAGCCCAGCTTCATGGAGACGGTTGCGAATGGTCCTCGCCGATACCCCAGGAGCAACAGTGTCCCTAATTTGCTGGGAAGTGGCGGTGCGGTCCCCTACGGCACTGCGTAGGATCCTACGGTCTTGGCGTGCATCCGTGGGTCGCTGCGGTCCGGTCCCAGGTCGACGGGCACGTGCACCTTCCGCCGACCACTGGCGACAACATCGATGTACTGTGGAGACCTCACGCCCCACGTGTTGAGCAATTCGGCGGTACGTCCACCCGGCCTCCCGCATGCCCACTATACGCCCTCGCTCAAACTACGTCAACTGCACATACGGTTCACGTCCACGCTGTCGCGGCATGCTACCAGTGTTAAAGACTGCGATGGAGCTCCATATGCCACGGCAAACTGGCTGACACTGACGGCGGCGGTGCACAAATGCTGCGCAGCTAGCGCCATTCGACGGCCAACACCGCGGTTCCTGGTGTGTCCGCTGTGCCGTGCGTGTGATCATTGCTTGCACAGCCCTCTCGCAGTGTCCGGAGCAAGTATGGTGGGTCTGATACACCGGTGTCAATGTGTTCTTTTTTCCATTTCCAGGAGTGTATGTGATGTCCTTAGGTTAGTTAGGTTTAAGTAGTTCTAAGTTCTAGGGGACTGATGACCACAGATGTTAAGTCCCATAGTGCTCAGAGCCGATTAAAAAACAAGATAAAAATCCAATTAAGACAGCAATAAAATAATTAAAAAAACAAACATCACAGCAAAGTAGATAGAACAAACATATCCAAGATGTAATACAAATGGCTGAACGTCTCAATTAAGTTTCAAAATTTTAAAATATATTACCATAATCTTTTAAAGACAGAAGGCCGCAATGTGTAAGTTTTAAAGATAAATTTAAGAATTAATTTTGCAAAATTTTTAAGAAAAACAAAAATAGCCGTAAGGCTTAACTTTTAAGTAGCTGAAAAAAGATAATTAAACACCGGTGGCACTCAGAAGCCTCCAGGAACGTCGGTCTGCCCTCGTTCACTTAGGTGAGACAGGTGGTGAGCACAACTACACTTGATCCGTCGAAAGCCAACCAGGGGACAGCCACGGACCGACCGACACAAGGACTTGCCTCCCGTCAATCAGAACATGAGAACTCAAACTGGAAAGGTTACCAACGAGATAATCCACAATGCAGTATGTATTAGCTGTCAAAATTACACACCATGTTGGACAGCGACAACAGGTGAGGAAAGGACGCTGCCTGAAGTTACCTTAGTGGCCAGGGCAGGTAACCGGAAAACTAACGGACACTAGGCAGAAATTCCACTTGTGCACTCGAATTGTAGTCAACCAAAATAGTTAATTGCATCGCATGGCGGCTAAATTTCAGCAGTAGAAACACTCTGTGTTGCTCACAGGAAAACCACGGAAAGGAACCACCACAACATGAATGGACGTGGCTTGGGTAGTTGAAACCACTACTGGGCCGGTGAACCACGTAGCTCATGTCGATCGGAGAGCTCACACGCTCCGACACTGCGCAGGGACCGCCAGCGGACCAAGCTGACTGCACAGCGCGGAGATAACTTCCCTCGTCCGCAACAACCGACCGACTCGCCTCAAAATGCTGACAACATCTAAAGTCATCGCCAGTGGAAATAAAGCCAGCTACACACACGACCTGACAAACACTGCACAAAGACCTGAACGATACACACCAGTAAATAAGCACGCAAGAAGACAAATCGGGAGTCGATGCGCGCGCGCACACACACACCCACACACACACAGCCGACTCATGAACGATCGGTGAGCCAAAACGCGTCGTCCGATGGGACGAGCGACCGACGATCCACGGAGACCGTGGCCCGGCTCAAGTGATGCGTGGCGGCAACGGTCGGGCGAATAGTATCAGTACGCAATCTGACTCCATAAAATAACAATAAGGAAAGACAAGAAATTTCTGTTAACACAATTGATTAATTAAGTCCCCTGCAACTATAAAAGCTACGAAACAACAAAGCACAAGTGTAACTGTTCTGTGTGTGGTAGTGTGATTCAACGTACATGTATCTGGCACGGTTCTTCCTCAATACGACAAGATATTTTAAACACCATTTACAATGAACTAATTGAAAAACCAGAAATACCATAATTGCACATAGAAACCAGAATTACAAGTCTAATACATGAACACGAGCCAGATGCTTTGTTGACTGAACCTGTGACCAAGAGGCATTGTCATTAAATAAATGTGAAATAATTTTTTTTTTTACCTCCATATATATTGACGAAAAATAAACTGTGATCATTGCAACATCTTCCATCTATACATTACACCAACCGAACAGCATCTACTCTCTCGCCCAACAGAACAACAACTGCACTCGACATCCTCTGAACTTATACTGCTCTCGAATTCCTCTCAACAAGTACCGCCCACGGCAACCTCTGAACTACTACTGCACCAGTGGAGGCGGCGGAATAATAATTATTGGCGTAATCTCTGGCGCTGCGACTCAGTCTTTAAAAAGACTGAAAGTGAAAAATAACATTCTCACAAAACTTTACACAAAAACGAAAATGGGTGTACATTAGTTCACTAAAGATACACCGAAATTTTTTCATGCTTCGGCGCACCTGGCGCTCTAAGAGTTGCATATTCACAGGGAAGTCTATATCAGAAGAAACGTAGTATGTACACAAGCCAATTTGAGGCACATGGTAGTCTTTACGTCTCAGTAATACAAGGGGAATTCAATTAGTAATGCGACAAATATCTTTTCTCTGCCAGTTTCGTGTTAAAAATTAAGGAATTTGTCTTGGGACATCGTGGAATATTCCTGCTTCAGCACATACCGTTTCATGAGCTCCCTATAGGTGGCAGTGCTATAGATAGCCTCCAGAAGGGCTTCCATAACAGAAATGCGTTCCAAGCAGAGAGCTGTCGCTGAACTTCTTTCGGCGGAAAACCAGAGCAACGCCGATATTTACAAGCACTTGCACAATGTTTACGGAGACCTGGTAGTGAATAAAAGCACGGTGAGCTGTTGGGCAGGGTCGCACACACCTGTCCGATCTCCGACGTGCGGGCCGGCCGCACACAGCTGTGATTCCTGCAGCTTTAGAAAGTGTGGACACTCTCATTCGAGGTGATCGACGGATCACAAACAAACACGTCGCTGCTCAGCTGCACTTCTCTACTGGTAGTGTTGACACAGTCGCCCACCATTTGGGGTACCACTGCGCTCATCGCCGCCCAGCAGAAGATTATAAAGAGCAAAGGAGGACCAACTGTGCGGAATTGCTTGCGCGTCACAGGGCTGCTCCTGAAATGTAGTATTTAGTCCATCCTTAACAATATTCCACCTTTTAATTTTGTCATAAACAATGACTTTAGCACATCTGTTCATCGCTTTAAATGTATGTTCAAAATGATTACACGTAGGATGGAATAACTTCATCAGCAAGATAGTTCTTATTGAACATAATATGCAAGATAATTTTCATTATTTTGTACTTCAATTTGTCAAAATGCCAAACTACTCTTATCATTGCTCGACTAAGCAAACTGCAATGAAAATCACTCCACCCCATGACTACCGCAATGGTGGTTGCCACAGGTATTGCTTAATGATTATTTTATTGAAGCCTTAGCCATCAATTAGTTAAGTTTTAACGCTCCACCTTGTGAGCCTTTTCTCATTATGACTACACGTGGCGCTGACACCTTCTTGGCAGTCTAGTTGCCAACATGACAGTGCGTGATCAGTGTTGTAAACAGACCACATATCCTTTTATGTGTTGTCACCTTTACAGTTAATTTTCCGGTTTGGCTTGCTTCTGGCTACGTTGCTTTATTTTATACTAAAATTTTGGGTGTATCTGTAGTCTTATTATTTCCCAGTCACTTGCCAAGGGTGTATAAGCCTAGCCATTATATGGGTGTAATTTGAACTCGAGAGTTTTTTCTGCTCACTGAATACGTCTATTTGCCTAAGTTTGGTTCCCCTTACCCGCTTTACTAGCTTTTTTTTCTACTGTCATTACCTCTTCATGTGTTGCTACCAGGCGACGTAATGAAGCATTAATAGTGGCTATCTGGTTGTTGTAACTTCTTGACAGATTAAAACTGTGTGCCGTGCCGAGACTCGAACTCGGGACCTTTGCCTTTTGCGGGCAAGTGCTCTACCAACTGATCTATCGAAGCACGACTGACGACCCGTCCTGACAACTTTAATTCCGCCAGTACCTCGTCTCGTACCAAATTTCACAGAAGCTCTTCTGCAGGTCTGGGTGTTACCTCCCAGTCCTATGGGACCCTTAATTACGTTCGACGCCTCGGTTATGATTAGCATGTATTTTTATCGGTAAACTCAGTTTTTGTGCAATATTTTATGAGTTGACATTTATACCCCTCACCACCTGCTGAAACACAAATGTGGCCATGTGCTCCACAGTCCAATCTGTTTATGTCTTCCTCTTTTTGTTTCTGATCTATTCATGTATTATTGCTTTTAATAGCCATTTATACTTACACTAGTTTGTAATTTCCCCAGACTGTCTGACGACGCCTAGAACACGTTGCTGGACCAGTACCTCTGTGGTAGTTATTGAGTGGAGTGAATTTAAAAACATAACTGTGTATGAACCACAGACAAAATAATTTACAGTAGCCTCGAATGAGCTGCATGTTAATGTCCACCAAGCCCCATACCCCAGACATACGAGCAACAAGAAAAAGGCAGCTTCCATCCGTTGCTGATGAATGCCACAGCTTACTGAGAAACAGGCAGGAAAATTAAATGCGAGAAGAACGGACAAGTTTTACAGATGGATGACATTGTACGGATCATATTTTTATCCTTAGACAGTAAGTCACTAGGTGTATTCCGAGGGTCAGGAAGTATACCTAATGTTTGTGTACTTAGAAAAAGCGTATGATTCTGCACCCATCAACGTGCCACCGAAAGCGATAGTCATGAAGAGGTATGGAATTTTCTTTACAGCATGCTGCTATCTACTTACGTCCATTTGGAAATGATCGGATAGTGTTAGGACAAAGTAGAAATGATGTCGAATATATGATAGAAGTATATGAACGGAGCGGGCTTAGAATAAATATGAGCTAAACAGAATATCTATAGTTGGAGGAGTTGGAAGGGATGTAGGACTGCCGCGAGGAACTATTAAAGCTGTAATGCAGTTTAAATACTTAGGATGGACTATCCACCAGTTGGGAGGCTGGAGGAACAACTAAAATGCTAAATGGCGTTCCGTGGAGCGAGGCATTATCAAAAGAAACAAGGAAGAAGATTCCGCAAACAGCAGTGAAAAATATACTAACACACGTCGCAGGAGCATGGACCCTGGGAGAGCGGCAGAGAAGCAGAGTACAGGCAGTGGAGATGGATGGAATAAGGAGGGCAGCCAGGATAGCTGAACAAGCGGAGAAGAAATGAGGAAATTAGGGAGATCAAGGATATGGAACAACCTGTTGTGCAAAGGACTGAGCTCATCAGTGGTATGGCCGTCTACGGTGAATGGAGCAAGGACGATGGCCAAACCAATCCTGAACTGGTCGCCGCCAAGAAAGAGGAAGTGTGGACGGCCGAGATAAGCACGGGAAGCGGCAGTAATTGGAATGATGAAGGAGAGAGACCTGAAAGACGAAGACCGTCATGATCGAGAAAGCTGTCGAATATGAATACAGGGCAACTTCTGAAGAGTGGAGAAGTCCTTAAAACTGTAAACTGTTAACTGTTGTCATTTGGACGCCGTAGTTGATACACCGCATCATGGCAACGACAGGCTAACTGTTCCCGATGCCTAGTGCTTCACAACACTTTAGAGATGTACTCTGAGCGTTAGCAGGCAATGGCCAATAGCAGTGACTACTTTCTACTCTGGAGGCTGATTGGCCGAAATGCCAGCATTTGAAAAGAATGTCGTGAATCTGTGGGCAGCTCGCAGAAATCTGGCGAGGTGCAGGAGGCTAGTTGAGTCCTCCAGGGCAGAAAGACGAGGAGTATTTTAGAAGGTTGTAGTGAAGGGACAATAAGAATGTTTTCCTGAATGGAAGGTTCAGAAAGTGTTCTGAAGTGCGATCCCTTTCCCACGCCTGGGAAAAGTCTTCGTCTATTGCCTGTTTTCTAGGCTGGTATTGCTGTTTGGCGTACAAGGACTGTTGGAATGTTTAGGAAGGGAATGCCTAACAAGAGTGTGGAACAAGTAGCTAGTTTGAGGCGCTGTGCAACGAACGAGGCGGACTTGTCAAGGGTTATTGGAAGAAGAATAAACTGAGTTTTGCTCCAATAGAACTTCGATGTGTGGAGTGCTCGTTACGTCCCTACCCTCTTTGACTTTACATTGTGTTCATGCATTGTTTACAGAAGACATGGGAGTGACCGCTTGGTGATGGCGTAGTGTTTGGCTGCGGCGTATGTTGTATAAGACAGTGGTCGAACTTGGCTTCATTTCGATGTACACAGATGTCTTCGGGATAGTGAATAGTGGTATAGCGGAAAGGACTGTTTTAAACCTGTCTCGTGAGTCTAAGCGGAGCTGGCGGCCCTTATTTGGCTTTACAGCGTAGGTGTAGCACGGCTTAGAAATTATCCAGGGCCGCTAACAAACGTTTGGAAGAGAGTCTGCGGTCGATACGTCGGGTGATTCACATCGCGCACCGCACAGCGCTAAGTTCTCGTGGACTCTGGCCGCAGTAGGACCTCGCCAGATGCGCTCCGAGACGAGGAAGAACGTTAAACACGGTCCATACTCGATGGTCCTGCGCCCATTGCGATCTTACTTGACGACGTCGTTGGGTCTTCATGGAAAAATATAGGGCTCGGCTGCTGCTGAGGCCCATGTTCAACCTGTGTGTTCTGAAATGCTCGTTGTGCTCTGTGGTCGCATCTGAGAGAGACTGCCGCGTATTCTGCATTAAAGCGAGGGTCGTCCTACGCCTCATTGCCTACTCCTGGTTTAACTGTCTAACAATGTAAACTAAACTCCGTCCGAACAGGCCTTGGAAGGCCCAACGGTGCCGAAAGGCCGCCGTGTCTTCCTCAGCCCAGAGGCGTCACTGGGTGTGGACATGGAGGGGCATGTGGTCAGCACATCGCTCTCCCGGCCGTATGTCTGAGACCGGAGCCGCTACTTATCAATCAGTAGCTCCTCAGTTTGCCTGACAAGGGCTGAGTGCACCCCGCTTACCAACAGCGCTCGGCATATCGGATGGTCAACTATCTTACAATCACTTTCTGTCAATGCTCGCGACAGTACCACAAGAACTGATGACTAGCTTCGCCATTACGAAGATGGTCGTTCCCAGGCACTGCCATAACAGTTTGCCCTTTGTCAAAGACGATTCTGCTTTTCTAACCGCGTCACGTACAGTCTCACTATGGGCGCAAGACATCAAATCGGGTATCGACGTCAAAGACATCCTGAATAGAACGCCAGTATGAAATGACAGTGGATCGGCCATGTTGCCATAAGAAATTAAGAGTCGATTGTCAAACGGGGTGCTGGAATGGAATCCAAGAGACAGAGAGAGACCACAAAGAAGACAGCCAAACCGATGGGTCAAGATGCCGCTATATTATAGGAGAAGAACGCGTACCAGCCTTACAGTTTATAAAGCAATAGACCAATGTAGCTGCAAAAATGGCTCTGAGCACTATGGGACTTAACATCTGAGGTCATCAGTCCCCTAGAACTTAGAACTACTTTAACCTAACTAACCCGAGGACATCACATACATCCATGAGGCAGGATTCGAACCTGCGACCGTAGCAGTATCGCGGTTCCGGACTGAAGCGCCTAGAACCGCTCGGCTACCGCAGGCTGGCAACGTAGCTGCACAAGTCGTCCTTCATGGTCCATCAATGTTCTGTGGTGGAGTTCTGAACTAGCAACAGTAATGCCCTGCAGCATGGTAACGGATGGGTAACCGTAGCCCTCGTCCGTGGACCTAAAGTAGATAAAGTTCAAGGGTTTGAAAGTTTTAACAGCTGGGACGTCAACGCTTATTGGACATTTCACATCGCATAGGTCTACAATAGAGATATGGGTAAATCGTATTACCTGTCGACAATGCCTTTCGTTCTGAGGACGAGGAATCATCGTAAAATAAATAAATCTGAATCTGTGTCAGTGTGGGTTAAAGGTGCTGACAGTTGTATAAAAATTAAACTGGTCGGTGACCTTACCCATTATTATGGGTCAAAGAACGGCACAAGATCGCTGAAGTCAAGGATGTCGCCCAACAGTGTTACTCTCGGAAGGAGAACTCTCAGACGTCCCTGAACTCTGTCCTTGAAGAGGCTACATAGTTTAATGATGGAAATGGCTGCTGGTGGTGATAACTTGTTCGTTAACAAAATGTAAGGTCACACACATGATAACAATCTAGATTCGGTTAGGAAATGAGCCTACAAGGCTGTGTGGTTATGTCGCATTCAGATTAAGCTACTCGCTGAGGTCTTGGACACGTAAATCCACCAAAGTGCGACGATGCTGATGTCGGCATTTTACGCACTGCTCCAAGATGTCCCGCAGTTTTTCTGTGGTGTTTAAATCAGGCGATTTGGAGGCCAGTCGAAGTGTAATATGTGGGGGAGTGGCACACATTCTTCTAGCACCGCGGGCATGGGTGTCTCTGTTGTTCTTAGCATAAGTTAGTTTAAGTAGGTCTATGGACGGATGAACTCAGCAGTTTGGTCCCTTAGGAATTCACACAAATTTGAACGTTCTTCTAGCCTGACGAACTTTCCTGTCGTCGTCCTGAAAAATAGGAGTATCAGTGGCCTCTTGCGGGGTGACCGACTCCAAATCTTCATTGCTTCCAGTTCCTGTCCCAGTGGTCTCTCGCTGACAGTCTGGGATGGACCTTCATTCACAGCCTGCAGCAATTCGTATCGAGTTTGGAACAGATTCTAATTCACAAGCCGTGAAAAACGTTCCGGATCTCTGACACCGTGTTTCGTGGCCACGCGTGATAGCGCTGCAAGTACACGTTTCGTGGCCAAGTGTGTTACACCGTTGCTAGTACACACGCTGCGAAACACTAACAAATCCAGCCACTTCACATACCATATGAACATGGACTTGGCTAAACACGACTCCCCCATTTCGCCACTCTGTCACGTCCTTAAATTTACACATGTCTACAAACAATGCCCGCTTCAAACATAAATGTCTCACTGATTGCTACTGTCTTATCTTCATAAAGAGGCGGTGCTTGTGGTATTGAGCAGGTGCCTCGCAGTGCCATGTGCAAAGGCTTAATGATGCATATGTGCGTGTGCACTGGATGAGTACTTTTTTCATTATTTTTAGCCATAATGGCTGTGTTTGGGAACCGTGACTGTGTAGGAAATTATTTATTTCAAGTTTCTGCTACAAGTCATTTTTTATTTTATGCTTAATCTAACATAATGCAACGCGTTTCGAACATGTCCTGTTCATCTTCAGGCGTTTATACATACATACACAGACAGAGAAATGCTACTTAAGAATAAACAGTCTTAAACTAGATTAATGTAGAACACTTTGTCCATTGTTTTTTACTGTAGCTGCTGGTGTGGCTTTTGGGGGGAAGGAGGGGGGCAGTGTATGGCTAGAAACGGAAATCAGTGATGTCTTCTGCTGGTTTTCTTCTTTGTGGTTGACTATGTATATCACAGTCTGTACAGGATGCAGATAGATTTGCATCAGTTATGTGTTACGAAAATAGTGTAAAAGGCTTTTATATGCCACTTGATCACTTACAATTTCATCATCTTGCTCCTTCACTTGCATCACTGGTATAATGGCGGAGCTGTTCATTGACATTTCACTACTTTTTTGTCCGATCAGCTTAGAATTTAAATAAAAATTAACAAGAATTTGTTGTTACTAAGAAACCAACCAGTTACTCCGCAATCATTACTCTTCTACTTTATCACCTCAGCTATAGTCAATTCCCTTACTAACTTTGTAATGTGTTGTTCCTAACGGCACATAGATATAATTTTAAAAACGTATTATCTTTCGAATTTATTTGAGAAATGCGTCGTACTCCTTTAGGAAACTGATGTCCAGACATCGACTTTCAAATGCTATAGCCATGAAGAAAACCTACAGGGCAGACCCTCGTAAGGTCTCTCGTCAGGTATGCTACAGAACATGTGTTTCATAAGTAGTAACCCGTAGTTTCTAGATACTGCTAAGGGTCTTACAATGCAAGTTTTCGTGGCTGAGAGGCCGTGGACGATGTATAAAAGTGCTTCCCGACGTTTCGTCTCGAACTCCGGGAGACATCTTCCGAGGCAAAACGACTACTGTCACTAAGACCTGAGGGGCCCTCGTCTTTGTAGAGTACACACCGTACGTCACGTGATGCCGACTCTGTCTCTGGATGCCGTCATCTTTCTCCACTGAAAATAATCGATTGTGATTCTGTTGGCCTAAAAGTCGACATCCATACTTTATCTAACTTCAAACCTTCTTATTTTATATTAAAATTATGACGGTGTTTATGAATCTTTGTTGTTTCTCTATACATGCGTGTATGATGATGCGATGTCCTCGCTAAAACGCTCGTCTCACTGAATTTTATGTCGTGGTTCTCATCTCGAAAAACAGGTTCATCTACATCTGCATCTACATCCATATTCCGCAAGCTACCTGACGGTGTGTGACGGAGGGTACCTTGAGTACATCGGTTCTCCCTTCTGTTCCAGTCTCGTATTGCTCGTGGAAAGAAGGATTGTCGGTATGCCTTTGTGTGGGCTCTAATCTCTCTGATTTTATCCCCGTGGTCTCTTCGCGAGATAGAAGGGAGCAATATACTGCTTGACTCTTCGGTGAAGGTATGTTCTCGAAGCTTTAACAAAAGCCCGTACCGAGCTACTGAACGTCTCTCCTGCAGAGTCTTCCACTGGAGTTTACCTATCATCACCGTAACACTTTCGCGATTACTAAATGATCCTGTAACGAAGCGCACTGCTCTCCGTTGGATCTTCTCTATCTCTTCTGTCAACCCTATCTGGTACGGATCCCACACTGCTGAGCAGTATTCAAGCAGCGGGCGAACAAGCGTACTGTAACCTACTTCCTTTGTTTTCGGATTTCATTTCCTTAGGATTCTTCCAATGAATCTCAGTCTGGGATCTGCTTTACCGACGATCAACTTTATATGATCATTCCATTTTAAATCACTCCTAATGCGTACTCCCAGATAATTTATGGCATTAACTGCTTCCAGTTACTGAACTGCTATATTGTAGCCAAATGATAAGGGATCTTTCTTTCTATGTATTCGCAGCGCATTACACTTGTCTACATTGAGATTCAATTGCCATTCCCTGCACCATGCGTCAATTCGCTGCAGATCCTCCAGCATTTCAGTACAATTTTCCATTGTTACAAACTCTCGATATATACCACAGCATCATCCGCAAAAAGCCTCAGTGAACTTCCGATGTCATCCACAAGGTCATTTATGTATATTGTGAATAGCAACGAAATAGCCCGGAAATTTTAAGTGAAGAGGACTGCTAATACTGCCGCAGATGACTGTACAGTAATGCTGAACAGCCTGTACCCAGTAATAAACTGATTTATCGTGAATAGCGCAACAGTTCTAGTGAGACCAACTGTTTGAAAAAATTATGATTATTCTGGAGGTGTCGTTGTTGCGTATTTGCATGAAATTTAATAGGTATGTAGTGAATGCAATTTTGCCAACTTAGTGAGGAAGAGCATAAGGAAGGAAGTAAAAATAGGGTATACGAAATACCGATACAGTTATAAGACGCTTACAACGACGTATGTGTTTGTATTGCTACAGGTAGCGCTCCTGTCCAAAGCAAGGGAAAAAGTGTGGTCCTAGTATTGAGCCTTGCGGTACACCACAGGCGGGAGCCAACCGCCGTAACGATACGTACCGGGCGACTGGTCGTGGGTGCGCGGCGTGTGGTAATTACGTTGCGTGCCGTGCCCTGAGCTGGCCCGTCCAATTAGGGCAGCGCTGTCGTTCCGTGAGGAGGAGAGAAACATTCCCACGTCTGCCTGGTGGAGAACGCCGTCCCCGCTGGAGATCTTCCCTTCCGGCGCTGCCGCTGCGGGCTTTAAATAGAGGAACGGCGTCCGCCGTGTCTTGTGTCGGACCGGGAGACAGACGTCCGTGGCGGCAGTGGGAAATATTTCGGGGCGGCCCGGACCACAAAAAGAGCGCCGACCATGTGCGCCGGGCGCCAGCCGTTAATGACCTCTGCCGAGGAGACGCCCGCGCATCGGCCGCAGTGTCGGCTTACTCCGGAGGTCTGCTCTCCGAACCATCGTGAAGCCATCTCCATCTCCGACTGCGTTGGATCGCAGCACGGTGTGGTTAGCATTACCTTCGCACTCTGGCCCATACAAGCAAAACGCGACCGACCGACCGCCTGTAAGGTGTCAGGCAAATCCAACACCTTCCATGAAAACCCTGACATGATAGCAAATCCGGCAGTTTGTCACATAGCTCCGAATAAATCCTGACATTAAATTAAACAAAGTAGTACAATCAACGAGTGAGCAAATGGAATACCACAGACTAACACAAGAACGCCTAAATGCATGTCATACCTTCCAACCGTGAAACAGACGCAGTTCCGAGGGGAGAAACGAGAATAGCAGCCGAGAGCAGAACCGTGTTAAGCTAGAAGGCCATACGATAATGGACGGACATCCACATCGCCGGCCGACCGCCAAGACTTCCACCCATGTTAAAAGATAGAGCCCTCCAGAAGAACAGTATAGATCTTACGATCTTACGACAACACTAAAAGGGCCACACCAGCTGAAAGTTTTGGCGTGAGACTATACGTGTCTCTGTTACGTTGCAAACATTAAAAACATTGCCCCACAATGAAAAGTATAACGTTTCTCATTGGATAGACAGAAATTTTGTAGGTGGAGCTTACGGTTAACATTGAGACCCTGATTGGTCAGTTGAAAACACAGCCAGATCGCTTTTCTAAAACCAACTTCAGTAAATTGTAGTAAGGAGAAGTTAGAAAGAGTTGCTTCCGAGACGGCGAGGTGAGTGGAGCTGCGCCGCCCGCCGCCCACTGACGCTGCCTAACCACCGACAGGGTAATGAATGCACACAATGCAGGATAAGCGCACATAACGTTTCACTCAGAACTGCAGAAGTCTCATCTGTTATCACCCCCGTTTTGCGTAATACTAGTGTCGATCGTCAATTAAAGCTCATGGTGTTCACATTTGCTACATAAGTTAAAATCTGAAACGCGATGGTTTTTCTGTTACGTAATTACTGAGAAGCCACATCAGCCACTGTAATTTACGACAAGTTCGATAAGTAATTAAAGATAATTGAGGGTCACTATAGACCACTTTGATAGTTTTCTCTTTTGTGAAACTTAATTTAAACCTAGATTATAGATGTGATATGGCATAGGTCATCCTTCGATCCATTGTAGAACTTGGAAACCCATTCAGGGAATATTCGTTCACATTTTTGTTAAACGCAGTTGGTTCTTATCATCCTGTATTAAAACATTTCTTTTTATCAATAGTGCAATTTATAAACAATGTTTTATGAGTAGAATAAAATTTCCAATGGTAAATTTAACTGCTTTTTCGACGTTATTTTACCAACTAACTAAAAATAGGAAAGCCTTGAACCCCTTCCACTAAACTTAGTTGGTATTAAGATTCTTTTACAGGGAGTGCAGTGGAGCTGACGCTGAAATCATTAAGTATTTGATTATATCATCGCTAGTCTCACTGAACTCTTCTGAACTCTACATGTGATGTGTGGTCTGGCGTCTCCTTACCAGCATCAGGTCCCAGGTTCAAACTTGTCAATTCCCTAAAAAACACGCTCAGAGTGTCGCTGCGCGAAAGTGGTAGGGAGACACGACTTAGAACAAACAGACACCACGCAGAATGTTAGACGCCATGTCATCCACTGCCACACGGCACAATGAGAATGAGGTATGGAGGGCATGGTTAGCATGCAGCTCTTTACGTAGATACAGACCTTAGAACTGCTACTTCTCACTCGGGTAACTACTGAAATGGCATGCAACCCAACTGTGTCCTCACAGTGCAGTGAATCGAACCCGGGTACCCTGCACAGCAGCCAGACTTGTTGGTCAATCAGCTGTGGAGGCTGATAAGGTATAGTAGGTCTGGGAAATGTAGCCACCACGGGCAAGCCTCTCAATGAAGGGTGATCAACAAAGACTGAGTTTGCTTCCTGTGGCTTCCGTGATAGTTTTCTATCTGTACCACAAATGTCTGAGAAGGGCGGGATTTGATGCATAATATCCAAAGGCAGCAGCACTCGCTTATTGGTAGGTAGGCAGAAATGCTCTATTTCGTAGAGGCTCTTCGTATTTCGCATACCCACCAAAGAAGGTGCTCCAACAGGTGTTCTAATCTACTACATCTACCTCTACATTTATACTCCGCAAGTGGCGGAGGGCACTTTTCGTGCCACTGTCATTACCTCCCTTCCCTGTTCCAGTCGCGCGTGGTTCGCGGGAAGAACGACTGCTGGAAAGCCTCCGTGCGCGCTCGAATCTAATTTTACATTAGTGATCTCCTCGGGAGGTATAAGTAGGGGGAAGCAATATATTCGATACCTCATCCAGAAACGCACCCTCTCAAAACCTGGACAGCAAGCTACTTCGCGATGCAGAGCGCCTCTCTTACGGAGTCTGCCACTTGAGTTTGCTAAACATCTCCGTAACGCTATCACGCTTACCAAATAACCCTGTGACGAAACACGCCGCTCTTCTTTGGATCTTCTCTATCTCCTCTGTTAACCCGACCTGGTACGGATCCCACACTGATGAGCAATACTCAAGTATAGATTGAACGAGTGTTTTGTAAGTCACCTCCTTTCTTTATGGGCTACATTTTCTAAGGACTCTCCCAATGAATCTCAACCTGGCACCCGCCTTACCAACAATTAATTTTATATGATCATTCCACTTCAAATCGTTCCGCACACATACTCCCAGATATTTTACAGAAGTAACTGCTACCAGTGTTTGTTCCGCTATCATATATTCATACAATAAAGGATCCTTCTTTCTATGTATTCGTAATACACTACATTTGTCTATGTTAAGGGTCAGTTGCCACGCCCTGCACCAAGTGTCTATCCGCTGCAGATCTTCCTGCATTTCGCTGCAATTTTCTAATGCTGCAACTTCTCTGTATACTACAGCATCATCGGCGAAAAGCCGCATGTTCGTTTGAACCATACAGCCGCCTTACGAAGAGCTGCAGCAAGCGTACGTTGAAGATGCAACAGTGTTCAACTACTTCAAAGATGGCTGACTTGTCTGTGATAAGTGAGATGGGCCTCGTGTTTCGGCTTCTGCTGTGACTGAAGTCATCAACACAGCTGTTGTGGTGTCCGTGAAGTGCGGCGGGCAACATTACGTAACCTCAGTGAAGACAATTTCACGTGGCAGTTTACGATTATGTAGGATCATCTCGGCATGCCCATCGGGTGCCGCGTCTGTTGACTCCCTAACAAAAGGCTGTGCGAATGGAGACAATCCGTGAGGTGCTGCGTCTCTTTTCTGATGGAGGGGACGCGTTTTTTAAATCGATTATAACCGGCGATGAGTGACGGCTGCGTCATTATGGCCAGGAAGGAATAGGAGCCAGCACAGTGTGGAAATCGCCAGCTTCTCCAACACCAAAAAAGGCGAAAGTTGTTCGATCTGCAGGGAAAGGGTCGGTCATCACATTTTTTTACTGTCAAGGAATGATTTACTAGGCACGTTCACCTTCACATTACTGCTAAAGCATCATGTAACACATCAGTATTGGCTTAACTGATGAAACACATTGCAAAGATGTAACAGAACTTTTTCGGACTGGGTGGCGACTTCATCATGACAATGTCCGGCTTCATGTCGCGAATCAAGTAATGCAACTTCTGGTTCAATTTAAAATTATCTGTGTACCGCATCGGCCTTATATCCCCAACCCTGCGCAATGTTTTTGGGCATTCGATTCGAGAACTCTGAGGCGGTACTCAAAGAACTGGTAAAGAATGGCCTGCATCATGTGTTCGAGAACTTTCAGAGATGCTGTAAAAAGCACATTAAAGTAGGAGAGGAATGTTTTTAAAAAAGGATCGTGTAAACATTTAACTGATCTTATTAACGTCTGTGAAAAAAAAAAATCACTCTCAGTCTTTATTGATCAGCCCTCGTATTTATCAAAAATGGCTCAAATGGCTCTAAGCACTATGGGACTTAAATTCTGAGGTTATCAGTCCCCTAGAACTTAGAACTACTTAAACCTAACTAACCTAAGGGCATCACCCACATCCACGCCCGAGGCAGGATTCGAACCTGCGACCGTAGCGGTCGCACTGTTCCAGACTGAAGCACCTAGATCTCGCTTCCCACGCCCGGGTTCCCGGGTTCGAATCCCGGCGGGGTCAGGGATTTTCTCTGTCTCGTGATGACTGGGTATTGTGTGATGTCCTTAGGTTAGTTAGGTTTAAGTAGTTCTAAGTTCTAGGGGACTGATGACCATAGATGTTAAATCCCATAGTGCTCAGAGCCATTTGAACCATTTTTTTGAAGCACCTAGAACCGCTCGGCCACTCCGGCCGCCCGTCCTATTTATCATAGAGGATAACATTTTCACCGAAGCATTCGGTGGAACTGCATGTCCTCGAAGAATATCACGCGTAATAGCGACAATATCGCTGTCATCTTGTGATTCCAACATCGACAGTTTCTGGTTGACTCTTGCAAAGGAGATAACAGCAACCAAGCACTTTTTATAATGCTGTTAACCTATCTAAATAGCGCCGTTACCGGTTTGAAACGACAGCTTCATTTTCAGACTGCTTGTTTACGTTAAGGTACATTTTATATTGGCTTTCACTTTTTGTTTTCCCAAATGGTGAAATTTCCTTCGGGTGGTGCTGCAGTACAACCAAAACAAGACGTGAGACAATGTCCGTTTAACTGTAACTGTGCCTCGCAACGATTGCATGCAAGTAAAAAAATTATTAAAGTGAAGGCGTTTTGCTTACTTACGTTGCAGAATTCGCGCCATTGCTTTCTAGTGCTGACTGCTTGTGCTCATGCAGTGGCGAAGACTATACGATGCACTTTCTTTATGTATATGTATACACATAATCTATGGCACCACTCACACTCCAAAAAAATTAACTACATGGAAGTATGTATACAAATATGGTAATATCACAACCGTAAAAATGCCAAAGATTTTCAGTCACAGTGATTTTTCGATATATACACACATGAAAAAGTTTTGCATCACCTCGGTTCCGAGAATTCCGGAACCTGTACAGATATCTGGAATAGAGATCATTTCCACCCTTTTTATTTCTCATGAAAACCACCCATTGCAGGTTGTACCACCATACAGCGAGACCTTCAGAGGTGGGGGTCCAGACTGCTGTACACACCGGTACCTCTAATACCCCGTAGCACGTCCCCATGCACTGACATATGCCTATATTCGTTGAAGCATGCTATCCACAAGTTCATCAAGGCACTGTTGAGGCAGACTGTCCCACTCCTCAACTGCGATTCGGAGTAGATCCCTCAGAGTGGTTGGTGGGTCACGTCGTCCATAAACAGCCCTTTTCAAACTATACAAGGTTTCATGTCTGAAGAACATGCTGGCCACTGTAGTCGAGCCATGTCGTTATACTGAAGTAAGTAAGCCACAAGATGTGCACGATGGGAGAGCGAATCGTCCTCCATGAAGACGAATGCCTATCCAATATGCTGCCGATATGGTTGCGCTATCGGTCGGATGATGGCATTCAAATATCGTACAGCCGTTATGACGCCTTGCATGACCACTTGCGGCGACCCCATATAATGCCACCACAAAACAGCAGGGAACCCCCACCTTGGTGCACTAGCTGGACAATGTGTCTAAGGCGTTCAGCCTGACCGGGTAGCCTCCAAACACGTCTTAGACGATTGCCTGGTTGAAGGCAAATGCGATACTCACCGGTGAAGAGAAGGTGATGCCAATCCTGAACGGTCCATTCGGCATGTTGTTGGGCCCATCTGTACCGCGCTGCATGGTGTCGCAGTTGCAAAGATGGACCTCGCCATGGACGTTGGCAGTGAAGTTTGCGCATCATGCAGCCTATTGCGCACAGTTTGAGTCGTAAGACGACGTCCTGTGGCTGCACGAAAAGCATTATCCAACATGGTGGCATTGCTGTCAGGGTGCCTCTGAACCATAATTCGTAGGGAGCGGTCATCCACTGTAGTAGTAGCCCTTTGGCGGCCTGAGCGAGGCATGTCATCGACAGTTTCGGTCTCTCTGTATCGCCTACAAGTCCGAACAACGTCGCTTTGGTTCACTCGAAGGCGCCTGGACACTTCCTTTGTTAAGATCCCTTCCTGGCAAAAAGTAACAATGCGGACGCGATCGAGCCGCGGTATTGACCGTCTAGGCATGGCTGGATTAGAGATAACACGCGCCGTGTACCTCCTTCCTCGCGGAATGACTGGAACTGATCGGCTGTCGGACCCCCTCCGTCTAATAGGCGCTGCTCATGCGTGGTTGGTTACATCTCTGGGAGCGTTTGGTGACATCTCTGATCAGTCAAAGGGACTGTGTCTGTGATACAATATCCACAGTCAACGTCTGTCTTCAGGAGTTCTTGTAACCGGGGTGATGCAAAACTTTTTTTGATGTATGTACATACATGGGACAGTAGGAATTTGCAAATTACTAACATTCTATCCCTTAATTATTTATATTAAAAGAGAGCCAATTAAAATTAAGATAAACAAATAAAGCAACCAGAATGTTATAAAGTGTTACTGCACTGATAAGCAAATACTGTTGTATACATTGGAACCAAAATTAATGATAAGCAATAGATGTACATAAGTAAATATTACAACTGCGAACATTGTATATATATATATATATCTCAGAATATACTGTATGACAAAGCAAGCTGTTACATTTTATGCACTATTTCATGTTAAGTTAGTGTCTGCATGTTGTTATCATTAAAGGGAGCAGTATTTATTTTAAACTGGAAAGCAGTTGAATGAAATTTTAAAGAAAGACTCCATTGAGTAACTCGGTCTCTTCACTGAAGAGATTTTGCAGTGATTTGCTTTTATGCAGATGTACTTCAATCTCTTCAAGCAAGTTCATAAAGCTACCTTTCTTAGCAAGATGCAAACATGGATTTGATCTTCAGTGCTATTTATTCCATGATTGCTAATAGTTGTATGCATGGCAAATGTGGATTTTGACAATTTGTTCAAAGGCATATTTGTTCAAACATATGGCATCTATATGCTATTTGAACCGAGTCTCAAAGCTCCTGACACTTTGTACTATACATTAGGAGGAGCAGCTGTAAAAGTCAACCTATATTCTGTACACAGCGACGGACTCAGAATGTCAGTTTTCGACAAATTAGCATCTTGATTGGTTTGTCGTTTCTAGTGCACAGCTGTCGCTAGCCTGTTTACTACCCTCCAACTTTACCACTCCAGTTGGGTGCCTGTTGTGTCGATTTGTTGTGGTGCATACCATTTGGGAAATTCTTTGCACGCATTGTCCCTCAAGCTCCTCGCGGAATTTCATTTTACAAGTAACTTGCTCCCAGCGCGGTACATCGCGTTGTTCCCCGTTGCTGCTTTCTTAGCCGTGTGAATACAGTGTTTTTTATAGTTCGCAGATCTGTCAATGCATATTAGGCATTTTGGAGAGTTCGTGCGATCCAACTTCAGGCCCTCCCAGTAAACTTTGAGGAGGGGCCGACACTGGAGACTGGACTGCACCCTACCCAGTATATAATCGAAATGGTCTCAGATATTCCCTGTGAGATTAAGATTAATTGATTCAGCTGACGTTTTTCAGCGGCAAATGCTTCCACTACCGGCTGAAGGGAAGGACAATATGAATGTCAAGAAATACTACAAACGGCCCTTCCCAGAACCACCGGTGACTGCTGTTGAGGTTACGGCTGTGGTTTTACGTTTCTTTCGTTTAGAAGTACCAATAAGCCAAGGACATGTCGGCCAGTTTCACACGGCGAAATCCGTCGTTCAGAATGCTCCCGTAACTACTAAAATAGCTGGTAACCCCTTTCAAGAAACAAAACAAGGGGACCATATCCAGAGGTCGTCATCGATTTCGTCGAAATTTATG
Organism: Schistocerca piceifrons; assembly: GCF_021461385.2. NCBI lineage: Eukaryota > Metazoa > Arthropoda > Insecta > Orthoptera > Acrididae > Schistocerca > Schistocerca piceifrons. The sequence continues at coordinate 93,154,802 of NC_060146.1, read as the reverse complement.
CCATATGCACGGCTTGGTCCCAGACGCAAATGAGAGAAAAATTTGAAAAATCTCGTATTATCGCCTTGAGCTGGTAGTAGAACGCTCCAAATGGCCAAGCGTTTAAAAAAAATAGCATTTTTCGTCAGAGTCGGGTGCGGAATGAATCACTTGTGTTAGCGTGGCTTCCAGGCAGCGTTCGGTGTGGCGGAAATCGTGTGGAGCGGTAACCCGGAGGTTCGTTGGGTCGGGTCTGTAGGCAAACTTTTTTTTGCTGTTTTCGGTATTTCTCTTACGCTACACATAAACCGAAATAATGGTCGATATATTGTATTTATTAACGTTTCCATCAAAGGCATGAAAAAACAAATGTTAGATTGCTAATAAATTTCCAAGAAGGAGCTACTCGAGACCCTCGTATATAGAATTAGATGAATTTATTATTTTACAGTTGATAATTTACAGGTGCTGTGATGATATTTATCGTAAAAACTGGGGAAGCACTATTTTTCTCGCCACTTTGCCCACGTTACAAACGCCGCCCTTTAACAGTCACCTGATTGTTTCGAAATTTCTACAGAAAAACATAGTTCACTTTAATAAAAGGTTGTTTCTCATCGGATAGTTTGGCAGCAATCGCGTGTAACGCATTATTTCGCCAAAAGTTGGCGAGGATAGCTGTTGATGTACAACAATGGAAAGTGTTTTGCTGCAATCTTCTCGGGATGTGTCTATCCTTCTGTCTCTCAGAGATAAGAGCACGTTTGAGGTTTTCTGTCCAATTTTTTTACCTGACTACTATTGTGGGCTGCGACATGATTTTTAGAATGGAGTGAAATTCTAGGAATCGGGGAATGTTTACTACCAATCGAACTCGAGTATTATGTTGTAACTGACTTCACCTGATGATGTCGGTTACTTTACGAAACCAGTCATGCTTTTTAAATAAAGTAACCATGCAGCTGCAGCGGCGTTTTTCGCTCATCAGTAAGTGGGATGTGTGGTACAAGAGGGGATATGGGAGGTGAACTTTGTGATCAAAAGTATCCGGACATCTGGCTAAAAATATCTTACAAGTGCCAGCCGATGTGGCCGAGCGGTTCTAGGTGCTTCAGTCCGGAACCAAGCTGCTGCTACGGTCGCAGGTTCGAATACTGCCTCGGGCATGGATGTGTGTGATGTCCTTAGGTTAGTTAGGGTTAAGTAGTTCTACCCCCCCCATGAACCATGGACCTTGCCGTTGGTGGGGAGGCTTGCGTGCCTCAGCGATACAGATAGCCGTACCGTAGGTGCAACCACAACGGAGGGGTATCTGTTGAGAGGCCAGACAAACGTGTGGTTCCTGAAGAGGGGCAGCAGCCTTTTCAGTAGTTGCAAGGGCAACAGTCTGGATGATTGACTGATCTGGCCTTGTAACACTAGCCAAAACGGCCTTGCTGTGCTGGTACTGCGAACGGCTGAAAGCAAGGGGAAACTACAGCCGTAATTTTTCCCGAGGGCATGCAGCTTTACTGTATGATTACATGATGATGGCGTCCTCTTGGGTAAAATATTCCGGAGGTAAAATAGTCCCCCATTCGGATCTCCGGGCGGGGACTACTCAAGAGGATGTCGTTATCAGGAGAAAGAAAACTGGCGTTCTACGGATCGGAGCGTGGAATGTCAGATCCCTTAATCGGGCAGGTAGGTTAGAAAATTTAAAAAGGGAAATGGATAGGTTGAAGTTAGATATAGTGGGAATTAGTGAAGTTCGGTGGCAGGAGGAACAAGACTTCTGGTCAGGTGACTACAGGGTTATAAACACAAAATCAAATAGGGGTAATGCAGGAGTAGGTTTAATAATGAATAGGAAAATAGGAATGCGGGTAAGCTACTACAAACAGCATAGTGAACGCATTATTGTGGCCAAGATAGATACGAAGCCCACACCTACTACAGTAGTACAAGTTTATATGCCAACTAGCTCTGCAGATGACGAAGAAATTGAAGAAATGTATGATGAAATAAAAGAAATTGTTCAGATTGTGAAGGGAGACGAAAATTTAATAGTCATGGGTGACTGGAATTCGAGTGTAGGAAAAGGGAGAGAAGGAAACATAGTAGGTGAATATGGATTGGGGGACAGAAATGAAAGAGGAAGCCGCCTTGTAGAATTTTGCACAGAGCACAACATAATCATAACTAACACTTGGTTTAAGAATCATGACAGAAGGTTGTATACATGGAAGAACCCTGGAGATACTAAAAGGTATCAGATAGATTATATAATGGTAAGACAGAGATTTAGGAACCAGGTTTTAAATTGTAAGACATTTCCAGGGGCAGATGTGGACTCTGACCACAATCTATTGATTATGACCTGTAGATTAAAACTGAAGAAACTGCAAAAAGGTGGGAATTTAAGGAGATGGGACCTGGATAAACTAAAAGAACCAGAGGTTGTACAGAGATTCAGGGATAGCATAAGGGAGCAATTGACAGGAATGGGGGAAATAAATACAGTAGAAGAAGAATGGGTAGCTTTGAGGGATGAAGTAGTGAAGGCAGCAGAGGATCAAGTAGGTAAAAAGACGAGGGCTAGTAGAAATCCTTGGGTAACAGAAGAAATACTGAATTTAATTGATGAAAGGAGAAAATATAAAAATGCAGTAAGTGAAACAGGCAAAAAGGAATACAAACGTCTCAAAAATGAGATCGACAGGAAATGCAAAATGGCTAAGCAGGGATGGCTAGAGGACAAATGTAAGGATGTAGAGGCCTATCTCACTAGGGGTAAGATAGATACCGCCTACAGGAAAATTAAAGAGACCTTTGGAGATAAGAGAACGACTTGTATGAATATCAAGAGCTCAGATGGAAACCCAGTTCTAAGCAAAGAAGGGAAAGCAGAAAGGTGGAAGGAGTATATAGAGGGTCTATACAAGGGCGATGTAATTGAGGACAATATTATGGAAATGGAAGAGGATGTAGATGAAGATGAAATGGGAGATATGATACTGCGTGAAGAGTTTGACAGAGCGCTGAAAGACCTGAGTCGAAACAAGGCCCCCGGAGTAGACAATATTCCATTGGAACTACTGACGGCCGTGGGAGAGCCAGTCCTGACAAAACTCTGCCATCTGGTGAGCAAGATGTATGAAACAGGCAAAATACCCTCAGACTTCAAGAAGAATATAATAATTCCAATCCCAAAGAAAGCAGGTGTTGACAGATGTGAAAATTACCGAACTATCAGCTTAATAAGTCACAGCTGCAAAATACTAACACGAATTCTTTACAGACGAATGGAAAAACTAGTAGAAGCCAACCTCGGGGAAGATCAGTTTGGATTCCGTAGAAACACTGGAACACGTGAGGCAATACTGACCTTACGACTTATCTTAGAAGAAAGATTAAGGAAAGGCAAACCTACGTTTCTAGCATTTGTAGACTTAGAGAAAGCTTTTGACAATGTTGACTGGAATACTCTCTTTCAAATTCTAAAGGTGGCAGGGGTAAAATACAGGGAGCGAAAGGCTATTTACAATTTGTACAGAAACCAGATGGCAGTTATAAGAGTCGAGGGACATGAAAGGGAAGCAGTGGTTGGGAAGGGAGTAAGACAGGGTTGTAGCCTCTCCCCGATGTTGTTCAATCTGTATATTGAGCAAGCAGTAAAGGAAACAAAAGAAAAATTAGGAGTAGGTATTAAAATTCATGGAGAAGAAATAAAAACTTCGAGGTTCGCCGATGACATTGTAATTCTGTCAGAGACAGCAAAGGACATGGAAGAGCAGTTGAATGGAATGGACAGTGTCTTGAAAGGAGGATATAAGATGAACATCAACAAAAGCAAAACAAGGGTAATGGAATGTAGTCTAATTAAGTCAGGTGATGCTGAGGGAATTAGATTAGGAAATGAGGCACTTAAAGTAGTAAAGGAGTTTTGCTATTTGGGGAGCAAAATAACTGATGATGGTCGAAGTAGAGAGGATATAAAATGTAGACTGGCAATGGCAAGGAAAGCGTTTCTGAAGAAGAGAAATTTGTTAACATCCAGTATTGATTTAAGTGTCAGGAAGTCATTTCTGAAAGTATTCGTATGGAGTGTAGCCATGTATGGAAGTGAAACATGGACGATAAATAGTTTGGACAAGAAGAGAATAGAAGCTTTCGAAATGTGGTGCTACAGAAGAATGCTGAAGATTAGATGGGTAGATCACATAACTAATGAGGAAGTATTGAATAGGATTGGGGAGAAGAGAAGTTTGTGGCACAACTTGACCAGAAGAAGGGATCGGTTGGTAGGACATGTTCTGAGGCATCAAGGGATCACCAATTTAGTATTGGAGGGCAGCGTGGAGGGTAAAAATCGTAGAGGGAGACCAAGAGATGAATACACTAAGCAGATTCAGAAGGATGTAGGTTGCAGTAGGTACTGGGAGATGAAAGAGCTTGCGCAGGATAGAGTGGCATGGAGGGCTGCATCAAACCAGTCTCAGGACTGAAGACCACAACAACAACAACAACAAGTAGTTCTAAGTCTAGGGGACTGATGACCTCAGATGTTAAGTCGCATAGTGCTTAGAGCCATTTGAACCATCTGACTTACAAGTTCGTGGCGCCCTCCACCGGTAATGCTGGAATTCAATATAGTGTTGGCCCATCCTTAGCCTTGATGGCATACGTTCAATCAGGTGCTGGAAGGTTTCTTGGGGAATGGCAGCCAATTCTTCACGGTGTGCTGCACTGGGGACATGTACCGATGTCGGCCGGTGAGGCCTGGCACGAAGTCGGCGTTCCAAAACATCCCGAAAGTCCTCTATAGGATTCAGGTGAAGACTCTGTGCAGGCCAGTCCATACAGAGATGCTGTTGTCGTGCAACTACTCCACCACAGGCCGTGCATTATGGTGCTCGATCGTGTTCAAAGATGCAATCGCCATCCCCGAATTGCTCTTCAGCAGTGGGAAGCAAGAAGGTGCTTAAAACATCAATGCAGGCCTGTGCTGTGATAGTGCCACGCAAAACCCAAGGGGTGCGAACCCCGTCATGAAAAACACGACCACACCATAACACCATCGCCTACGAATTATATTGTTGGCACTACACACGCTGGCAGATGACGTTCACCGGGCGTTCGCCATATCCACACCCAGCCATCGGATCGCCACATTGTGTACCGTGATTCGTCATTCCGCACAACGTTTTCCCACTGTTCAATCTTCCAATGTTTACGCTCCTTACACCAAGCGAGGCGTCGTTTGGCATTTACCGGCGTGATGTGTGGCTTACGAGCAGCCACTCGACCATGAAATATAAGTTTTCTCACCTCCCGTCTAACTGTGATAATCCTTCCAATGGATCCTCGTGCAGTATGGGATTCCTGTGTGATCTCGCGGACTGTGATGTCGAGCTCTATCTACTAGAAATACGTGAGCTCATCTGACGTCACTCTAAATACAAAACTTACTTTGCGAACTTTCTAGGGAGCTTGTACAATAACCCCCCCAGCAGTGGGGAGTCCCAGGTCTGCGCAGTTTCACGGGCCAGTATATTCCTTCTAGTGCAGTGACGAGGATATCACTTCGGCCCTACATTTCTTTCCTTTTTCAGCTGTGATTGGTTTTCTTCGCTGGTGTATACAAACTAAAACATGAAAATTTAAATAAAGATACGATATTTCCTGCCCACTACTTTTCCATTACCTTGACAAGAAAGGGGGCACTGTAGCCAGACCTCTGTCTCTCTCTCTCTCTCTCACACGCACACGCGCACACACACACACACACACACACACACACACACACACACACACAAACACAAAATAAAAGAAGATCGGTAGAGCACTTGCCCGCGAAAGGCAAAGGTACGGAGTTCGTGTGTCGGTCTGGCGTACAGTTTTAATCTGCCAGGAAGTTTCAATAGACAATTTGGTAGTACCGCGACGTGTGACTTCTACATCTACATCTACATCTATAATATGCAAGCCACATAACGGTGTGTGGCGGAGGGTACCTTGAGTACCTCTATCGGTTCTCTCATCTATTCCAGTCTCATATTGTTCGTGAAAAGAAAGATTGTCGGTATGCCTCTGTGTGGGCTCTAATCTCTCTGATTTTATCCTCACGTAGGAGGGAGCAATGTACTGCTTGACTCCTCGGTGAGACGGCCGGAGTGGCCGAGAGGTTCTAGCCGCTACAGTCAGGAACCGCGCGACCGCTGCGGTCGCAGGTTCCAATCCTGCCTTGGCCATGGGTGTTTGAGATGTCCTTAGGTTACTTAGGTTTAACTAGTTCTAAGTTCTAGGGGACTGATGACCACAGCAGTTAAGTCCCACAGTGCTCAGAGCCATTTGAACCATTTTTAGACTCCTCGGTGAAGGTATGTTCTCGAAACTTCAGTAAAAGCTACTAAGCGTCTCTCTTGCAGAGTCTTCCACTGGAGTCTATCTATCATCACCGTAACGCTTTCGCGGTTACTAAATGATCCTGTAACGAAGCGCGCTGCTCTCCGTTGGATCTTCTCTATCTCTTCTATCAACCATGTCTGGTACGGATCCCACAACGGTGAGCAGAATTCAAGCAGTGGGCGAACAAGTATACTGTAACCTACTTCCTTTGTTTTTGGACTGCATTTCCTTAGGATTCCTCCAATGAATCTCAGTCTGGCATCTGCTTTACCGACTATTAATTTTATATGCTCGTTCCATTTTAGGTCACTCCTAATGCCTACTCCCAGATAATTTATGGAATTAACAGCTTCCAGTTGCTGACCTGCTATATTGTAGCTAAATTATAAAGGATCTTTCTTTCTATTATTCGCAGCACATTACACTTGTCAACATTGAGATTCAAATGCCATTCCCTGCACCATGCGTCAATTCGTTGCAGATCCTCCTGCATTTCAGTACAATTTTCCGTTGTTACAACCTCTCGATATACTACAGCATCATACGCAAAAAGCCTCAGTGAACTTCCAATGTTATCCACAAGGTCATTTATATATATTGTGAATAGCAACGGTCCTACGACACTCCCCTGCGGCACACTTGAAATCACTCTTACTTCGGAAGATTTCTCTCCATTGAGAATAACATGCTGCGTTCTGTTATCTAGGAACTCTTCAATCCAATCACGCAATTGGACTGATATTCCATATGCTCTTACTTTGTTCATTAAACGACTGTGGGGAACTGTATCGAACGTCTTGCGGAAGTCAAGAAACACGGCATCTACCTGGGAACCCGTGTTTATGGCACTCTGAGTCTCGTGGATGAATAGCGCAAGCTGGCTTTCACACGATCGTCTCTATCGAAACCCATGCTGATTCCTACAGAGTAGATTTCTAATCTCTAGAAAAGTCATTATTCTCGAACATAACACGTGTTCCAAAATTCTACAACTAATCGACATTAGAGATATAGGTCTATAGTTCTGCACATCTGCTCGACGTCCCTTCTTGAAAACGGGGATGACCTGTGCCCTTTTCCAATCCTTTGGAACGCTACGCTCTTCTAGAGACCTACGGTACACCGCTGCAAGAAGGGGGGCAAGTTCCTTCGCGTACTCTGTGTAAAATCGAACTGGTATCCCATCAGGTCGAGCGGCCTTTCCTCTTTTGAGCCATTTTAATTGTTTTTCTATCCCCCTCTCATCTATTTCAATATCTACCATTTTGTTCTATGTGCGATAACCTAGAGAAGGAACTACAGTGCAGTCTTCCTCTGTGAAACAGCTTTGGAAAAAGACTTTTAGTATTTCGGCCTTTAGCCTGTCGTCCTCTGTTTCATTACCATTTTGGTCACAGAGCCTCTGGACATTTTGTTTTGATCCACCTACCGCTTTGACATCAGACCAAAATTTCTTAGGATTTTCTGTCAAGTCAGTACATAGAGCTTTACTTTCCAATTCATTGAATGCCTCTTGCATAGCCCTCCTCACACTACATATCGTTTCGTGTAATTTTTGTTCAACTGCAAGGCTTTGGCTATTTTTATGTCTGCTGTGAAGTTCCCTTTGCTTCCGTAGCAGTTTTCTAACTTGGTTGTTGTACCACGGTGGCTCTTTCCATCTCTTACGATCTTGCTTGGCACATACTCATCTAATGCATACTGTACTACGGTTTTGAACTTTGTCCACTGATCCTCAACACTATCTGTACTTCAGATACATCTTTTGTGTTGAGCCGCCAAGTACTCGGAAATCTGCTTTTTGTCACTTTTGCTAAACAGAAAAATCTTCCTACCTTTTTTAATATTTCTATTTACGGCTGAAATCACTGATGCAGTAACCGTTTTATGATCGCTGATTCGCTGCGTTAACTGTTTCAAATAGTTCGGGTCTGTTTGTCATCAGAAGGTCTAATATGTTATCGCCACGAGTCGGTTCTCTGTTTAACTGCTCAAGGTAGTTTTCAGATAATGCACTGGGTTCTTTGTCCCTGCCACCCGTTATAAACGTTTGAGCCTCTCAGTCTATATCTGGTAAATTAAAATCTCCACTCAGATCTATAACATGGTCGGGAAATCTACTCGAAATATTTTCCAAACTTTCCTTCAGGTGTTCTACCACAACAGATACTGAGCCAGGGGGCCTACAGAGACATCCAATTACCATGTTAGAGCCTGCTTTAACCGTGACCTTCAACCAAATTATTTCACCTTTCGGATCCGTCAATTTCCGTCGATACCATTGCACTTTTTATTGCTATAAAAACACCTCCCCCTTCACTGTGCAACCTGTCTCTGCGGCATACATTCCAATGTGAGTTTAGAATTTCATTACTGTTTACATCTGGTTTCAGCCAACTTCCCGTCCCTGGTACTATGTGGGCATTGTGACCGTTTATTAATGAGAGCAGTTCAGAGACCTTTTTATAGACGTTCCAGCAGTTTACTATTACCACATTAATATTGTCATTCCATGCTGCGTTTTGCCTACTGCTACCTTGTCGTGTCTCAGGAGGCGTCTTGTCGGGCCTAGGGAGGGAATTCTCTAACCTAAAAAACCCACATGTGCACTCCACACGTACTCCGCTACCCTTGTAGCCGCTTCCGGCGTGTAGTGCACGCCTCACCCATTCAGGGGGATCCTACATTTCTCCACCTGATAATGGAGGTCGAGAAATTAGCACCTCAGACCTCCGCAGAATCGTCTGAGCCCCTGGTTTAAGCCTTCCACTCGGCTCCAAACCAGAGGACCGCGATCGGTTCTGGGAACGACACTACAAATAGTAATGCTCAGATTCCACCCCGCGAGCAAGGCTTTCCGCCTTCACCAACTCCGCCAACCGCCTGTACGAATTGAAGATGACCTCTGAACCCAGACAGCAGGAGTCACTGGTGCCGACATGAGCAACAATTTGCAGTCGGGTGCACCCAGTGCTCTCTATCGCCGCCGGCAGGGCCTCCTCCACATCTCGGATGAGAACCCCCAGGAAGCAGACAGAGTGAACACTGGCCTTCTTCCCCGACCTTCCCGCTATTTCCCTAAAGGGCTCCTTTTTTTTTTTTTTTTTTTGGACATCAGTATACTGACTGGTTTGATGCGGCCCGCCACGTATTCCTTTCCTGTGCTAACCTCTTCATCTCAGAGTAGCACTTGCAGCCTACGTCCTCAATTATTTGCTTGACGTATTGAAACCTCTGTCTTTCTCTACAGTTTTTGCCCTCTACAGCTCCCTCTAGTACCATGGAAGTCATACCCTCATGTCTTAGCAGATGTCCTGTCATCCTGTCCCTTCTCCTAAGCAGTGTTTTCCACATATTCCTTTCCTCTCCGATTCTGTGTAGAACCTCCTCATTCCTTACCTAATCAGTCCACCAGTGTTTTCCACATATTCCTTTCCTCTCCGATTCTGCGTAGAACATCCTGATTGCTTACCTTATCAGTTCACCAGTGTTTTCCACATATTCCTTTCCTCTCCGATTCTGCGCAGAACCTCCTCATTCCTTACCTTATCAGTCCACCTAATTTTCAACATTCGTCTACAGCACCACATCACAAATGCTTCGATTCTCTTCTGTTCCGGTCTTCCCACAGTCGGTGTTTCACTACCATACAATGCTGTACTCCAGACGTACATCCTCAGAAATTTCTTCCTCAAATTAAGGCCGGTATTTGATATTAGTAGACTTCTCTTGTCCAGAAATGCCTTTTTTGCCATAGCGAGTCTGCTTTTGATGTCCTCCTTGCTCCGTCCGTCATTGGTTATTTTACTGCCTAGGTAGCAGAATTCCTTAACTTCATTGACTTCGTGACCATCAATCCTGATGTTAAGTTTCTCGCTGTTCTCATTTCTACTAGTAGTTGGGGGGGGGGGGGGGGGGGGGGGGGTAAAAGGCTACAGCCTTGTCTTACACCCTTCTTAATACGAGCACTTCGTTCTTGATCGTCCACTCTTATTATTCCCTCTTGGTTGTTGTACATATTGTATATGACCCGTCTCTCCCTATAGCTTACCCCTACTTTATTCAGAATCTCGGGCAGCTTGCACCATTTTATATTGTCGAACGCTTTTTCCAGGTCGACAAATCCTATGAAAGTGTCTTGATTTTTCTTTAGCCTTGCTTCCATTATTAGCCGTAACGTCAGAATTGCCTCTCTCGTCCCTTTTCTTTTTCTAAAGCCAAACTGATCGTCACCTAGCGCATTCTCAATTTTCTTTTCCATTCTTCTGTATACTATTCTTGTAAGCAGCTTCGATGCATGAGCTGTTAAACTGATTGTGCGATAATTCTCGCACTTGTCAGCTCTTGCCGTACTCGGAATTGTGTGGATGATGCTTTTCCGAAAGTCAGATGGTATATCGCCAGGCTCATATATTCTACACACCAACATGTATAGTCGTTTTGTTGCCACTTCCCCCAATGATTTTAGAAATTCTGATGGAATATTATCTATCCCTTCTTCCTTATTTGACCGTAAGTCCTTCAAAGCTCTTTTAATATCCGATTCTAATACTGGATCCCCTATCTCTTCTAAATCGACTCCTGTTTCTTCTTTTATCACATGAGACAAATCTTCACCCTCATAGAGGCTTTCAATGTATTCTTTCCACCTATCTGCTCTCTCCTCTGCATTTAACAGTGGAATTCCCGTTGCACTCTTAATGTTACCACCGTTGCTTTTAATGTCACCAAGGTTGTTTTGACTTTCCTGTATGCTGAGTCGGTCCTTCTGACAACGATATATTTGTCGATGTCTTCACATTTTTCCTGCAGCCATTTCGTCTTCGCTTCCCTGAACTTCCTATTTATTTCATTCCTCAGCGACTTGTATTTCTGTATTCCTGATTTTCCCGGAACATGTTTGTACTTCCTCCTTTCATCAATCAACTGAAGTATTTTTTCTGTTACCCATGGTTTCTTCGCAGCTACCTTCTTTGCACCTATGTTTTCCTTCCCAACTTCTGTGATGGCCCTTTTTAGAGATGTCCATTCCTCTTCAACTGTACTGCCTACTGCGCTATTCCTTATTGCTGTATCTATAGCGTTAGAGAACTTCAAACGTATCTCGTCATACCTTAGTACTTCCGTATCCCACTTCTTTGCGGGTTAATTCTTCCTGACTAATGTCTTGAACTTCAGCCTACTCTTCATCACTACTATATTGTGATCTGAGTCTACATCTGCTCCTGGGTACGCCTTACAATCCAGTATCTGATTTCGGAATCTCTGTCTGACCATGATGTAATCTAATTGAAATCTTCCCGTATCTCCCGGCCTTTTCCAAGTATACCTCCTCCTCTTGTGATTCTTGAACAGGGTATTCGTTATTACTACCTGAAACTTGTTACAGAACTCAATTAGTCTTTCTCCTCTTTCATTCCTCGTCCCAAGCCCACATTCTCCTGTAACCTTTTCTTCTACTCCTTCCCCTACAACTGCGTTCCAGTCGTCCATGACTGTTAGATTTGCGTCCCCCTTTACATACTGCATTACCCTTTCAATATCCTCTCACACTTTCTCTATCTGTTCACCTTCAGCTTGCGACGTGGGCATGTATACCTGAACTATCGTTGCCGAAGTTGGTCTGCTGTCGATTCTGATTAGAACAACCCGGTCACTGAACTGCTCACAGTAACACACACTCTGTCCTACCTTCCTATTCATAACGAATCCTTCACCTGTTATACCATTTTCTGCTGCTATTGATATTACCCGATACTCATCTGACCAGAAATCCTTGTCTTCCTTCCACTTCACTTCACTGACCCCTACTATATCTAGATTGAGCCTTTGCAGTTCCCTTTTCAGATTTTCTAGTTTGCCTACCACGTTCAAGCTTCTGACATTCCACGCCCCGACTCGTAGAACGTTATCCTTTCGTTGATTATTCAACCTTTTTATCATGGTATCCTCCCCCTTGGCAATCCCCACCCGGAGATCCGAATGGTGGACTATTCCGGAATCGTTTGCCAATGGAGAGATCATCATGACACTTCTTCAATTACAGGCCACAGCTTTAATGCAGTGGTTTCCATTGCCTTCTGCATCCTCTTGTCGTTGATCATTGCTGATTCTTCCGCCTTTAGGGGCAATTTCCCACCCCTAGGACAAGAGAGTGCCCTGAACCTCTATCCGCCCCTCCGCCCTCTTTGCCAAGGCCGTTGGCAGAATGAGGCTGACTTCTTATGCCGGAAGTCTTCGGCCGCCAATGCTGATTATTTATCAAAATTTAGGCAATGGCGGGGATCGAACTCGGGACCGAAGACGTTTTGATTACGAATGAAAGACGCTACGCCTAGACCACGAGGCTCCATTACCCGCCCGACGTTGGAGTTCCCAATCACTAATAAACCCCCCCCCCCCTCCCCGTGTCCCTGCTTGGACCTTGCTGAAGGAGCGGCCACACGTCCACTCACAGGCAGAGCGGGCGATGCCACACGGCCAGCCTCCACATTGACCCTCCGCCTCGTGCGACGCGAACGCCGTTGAACCAGCCATTCCCCTTGGGGAGAGGGTGGCCCAACCGCGCCCGGTACCCCTGAAGATGTCTCGATAGCGGGGACCGTGGGTGAAGCTTGTAACACCTTAGGTGTACCAGGTGAACCAAAAGACTCCCCACTGCCGCTACACTCCGAGGCAGCAGGCTGAACAGACGGCTGACCGCGGCCATTAGGACGTTCTGCTGTTGGCGAACAGTGGCCAGCTCTTCCTGCGTCCGTACACAGCAGTCACACATCCTATCCATCCTGAGAAATCAACAATTTACTGTCGAGAGTTTAGTAATCAACTTTTAACTAGATTGCTAATTCACTAAAGGCGACTGATAGCTGACTAAACTGTGGTTACTAGACACTTCTTGTTCGAAACAATGAAAATAAGCACTAACTGTCTCTGGACTGTATTCAAAACAAACAGGAAATCTACGGAACACTATTACTAGTACTCGAAAAATTAAAGCTTCCTAAAAGCAAAGAAGTGACAAGTATAAAAAACGCAGTTAATACCTAAATTTACGTAGCTTGCTGCACAGCAGATGTGAAGCAGTTGGCAGCTACGACGACACTTTCTAACTACATCGTGCCATCGCATCGTGCCCTCGCATTATACCGACGCAAAACCCTTGTTCATGCATATCCGGAGTACCACACGGAAGTGTGGTAGGACCTTTGCTGATATAGGAGAAAGCGTCGGATGCTCTTTAAGGCTATTCCCAGGCAATGGAGTTGTCTATACCAAATAAGCAACGCCAGAAGATAGAAAGAATTTGCAGAATGACCTGCAGAGAATGGATGATTGGTGCAGGCTCTGGCAGTTGACCCTGAACGTAAATAAATGTACGATATCACGCATATAGAAACCAGATGGCAGTTGTAAGGGTCGAGGGACATGAAAGGGAAGCAGTGGTTGGGAAGAGAGTGAGACAGGGTTGTAGCTTATCCCCGGTGTAATTCAATCTTTATATTGAGCAAGCAGTGAAGGAAACAAAAGAAAAATTCGGAGTAGGTATTAACATCCATGGAGAAGTAATAAAAACTTCGAGGTTTGCCGCTGACACTGTAATTCTGTCAGAGACAGCAAAGGACCTGGAAGAGCAGTAGAACGGAATGGATAATGCCTTGAAAGGAGGATATAAGATGAACATCAACAGAAGTAAAACGAGGATAATGGAATGTAGTCGAATTAAGTCGGGTGATGCTGAAGGAATTAGATTAGGAAATGAGACACTTAAAGTAGTAAAGGAATTTTGCTCTTTGGGGAGCAAAATAACTGATGATGGTCGAACTGGAGACGATGTGAAGTGTAGATTGGCAATGGCAAGGAAAGCGTTTCTGAAGAAGAGAAATTTGTTAACATCGAATATAGATTTAAGTGTCAGGAAGTCATTTCTGAAAGAAGTTGTATGGAATGTGGCCATGTATGGAAGTGAAACATGGACGATAAATAGTATGGACAAGAAGACATTAGAAACTTTCGAAATGTGGTGCTACAGAAGAATGCTCAAGATAGGTAGGTCGCATAACTAATGAGGAGGTATTGAAGAGGATTGGGGAGAAGAGAAGTTTGTGACACAACTTGACCAGAAGAAGGGATCGGTTGGTAGGACATGTTCTGAGGCATCAAGAGATCACCAATTTAGTATTGGAGGGCAGTGTGGAGGGTAAAAATCGTAGAGGGAGACCAAGAGATGAATACCGACCAGGCACCATCTTTCCAGTCATCAACAATAGAACGTCGGTGTTGCCGGGTTCAGGAGAAGCGTGAAGCTTAGTGTCGTGCACTCTTCAAGTGTTCACTAGTGGGCCTTCGAATGCCCATATCCCTGATGTTTCCTTGAATGTTTTGAACGCTGACACTTGTTGATGGCCCAGCACTGAAATCTGCAGCAATTTGCTGCGGAAGGGTTGAACGATTCTCTTCAGCTGTCGTTTGCCCCTTTGTTGCAGGATCTTTTTCTGGCCGCAGCGATGTCGGAGATCTGATGTTTTACCGGACTCCTGATATTCACGGTACACTAGTGAAAAGGTCTCGTGGAAAAATCTCCACCTCATTGTTAAACCGGAGATGCTGCGTCCCACCGCTCGTGCGCCTATTGTAACACCATGTTAAAACTCACTTAAATCTTGATAACCTGCCACATAACAGCAGTAATTGATCTAACAATACTTGTTGTCTTGTATAGGCGTTGCCGACCGCAAGGCCATATTCTGCCACTTTACAATCTGTCTATTTGAATATGCATGCCTATACCAGTTTCATTGGCGCTTCAGTGTACAAAAATAAGGGGCCTTCAATAAGTAATGCAATACATTTTTCCTGAAAGCAGGTTGGTTTTATTCAGGATTCCAGTGCACCATATTATTTCCCTCCGTTCTGGCACATAACCCTATTTTTGAACATAATCTACGGTCAATTCTACGGCCTTACGCCACCTTACTATGCCAGCATAGTACCAGTCCACTGGACGACGTCGCATCACTAGCCTCCCCATCATCCACGTACTGCCTCCGCGGACTGCATCCTTCATTGGGCTGAGGGTGTGACTCTGAACTTTGCCTGCGGAGGAGAGGTGGTATGGCGCCACTCCATGCATTGCCGTCATGTCTCCGGTTCGCAGTGATGAACAAATGCTACATCGCCTGTGACGATGTTCGACAAGAAATTGTCACAGTCAGCCTCGTAATGCTCAAGCAATTCGCTGCTCTTGAACTGGTGCATGGGTATGTAGCCACTATCAACAGAGGCGCCCCGTTGCGCCGCGAGGTGTTTGATTGTGTCATTACAGGTGTCCTACCATTCTGTCCTTTGTTCTTGTAAGCTGTAAGCTGTAAGAATTTTCTACAGAAGTTATACAAAACTTTCGAACTAGGTCGCGAAGCTGCCAACAGAGGGTGTGCACCTTGCACAATATAAAGACATACCAGTAGTTTTTCTTGTTTTTCTCGTGCTAGTAAATCTTTTACCAAATATAACGAATTAATTATGAACTGGGCCATTAACGATAAAGTCAGGAGTCGTATTTATAAAACAAGAAGACATAATGTTTCAAACTCTAGAGGAACTGGTGTAAATTGCATCTTTGCGATATGATTTCTCTCATTTGTCTGTCTTTCTTCTTCTGTCGCTCCCTTCGTTATCTTTCATCTGGTCTTTTACGATGTGTGTATCATTTTAAATACATATAAGCGCGAATAATTATTTATTTCATTCAAGTAAAGGCCCTTGTTAAATTATTTCTTAACATTAATATGTAACTGACCCATTCCCAAGTCGAAATGTTGATGAGTCTCGTTGCCGGAGCGCGAATGACCGGTTATGGCGATATTACTGTAGTTTAGCCGCCATTGCGGTCATCTCACCGAGATAACTACAGATTGTAGTGATTGCCGAAAACCTGCCGATCATTTGATTAAAAATGTCAGATTACCCAATGCAAATCAAGCTGGCACACCTACGCTATTCCAAATATTCCCGGTCACGAAAACACGAAGTCGAGTCAGTCATTCCAAGAGAATAGTATTTCATGCCTTACAAATTTTAATCCGGAGACATTTTGTCAATTTAACTCATGCTGTTTCGTCAGTTTAACTCGTCCGGTGTCAATTAGAGTGAATTAAAAAGCAGCCTTTGCGCTAACTTTACAGTCTTTTCGAAGTATCCACTAATCACAAGACAGAGGTGGCGCGAACGAACAATAAAATTTCCCATCGCACTCTGTAGCGGGTCAACGGAAATGGATTCAGATGCCACACAGATCGTCGATTCAAGCTCGTCCTGCGTGACTGTAGACTGTTTTCTAACGTGCCCCGCAAAAAGAAGTCGCAAGGAGTTGTATCTGGCGCATATGCAGGCCAATCCATCCCTGCGCCAGCAAATTTGCAATAATCCAACGCGGTAGCTCTATTCTCCTACCCTCCAACGCTAGCCACAAACCGTTCCAAAACTGTAACGTAACGTTCACTAGCGATCGTTTGTCGGTTGAAAAAATGACCACTAATGCACTGCTGCATACTGCAACCCAAACAGTAGCTTTAAGGGAACACAGTGGCTTTGCTTCACATAAATGGGGTTTTCTGAACCCCAAAACGACGAGTCCATTCAGGCAGAATTCCACGTCATCTGTGCACCAGATGCAGCCAACCTCAAATTCATCATCAATCACTGTGAGAACCTGGTTCGCAAAGTTGCTCAGCTTCAGCTGGTACAGCATGCTGATTTTGGATTACGTAATTTCTCTCTCTCTCTCTCTCTCTCTCTCTCTCTCTCTCTATATATATATATATATATATATATATATATATATATATATATGAAACTGTATTATTGTTGCCATTAACTTCAACCAGATGAATTAGAAAACGAAAACTGTAAACTAGACAAGTGATCCTGTGGCATTCTCTATTGTACAGTGCAGTGAACAGTGCTTTGGTGTGTGATGTCACAATACCTGACTTGCAATTTCAACGCACAAAACTGACACGATAAGAATGCTACAAAGAAATTAAACAACGAAGTTTGAAAGAATAAATAACCAAAATTGGCTCTCAATAAATACATCATGATTCTACATAAGCAGTCGATAAAATAAAACTCAAAACACTAAGTGATACACATGCGAAAATAACATTTCTCTCTAAAAATGAGACTGTGTGATAAATACGTAATTTAAGACTAGGATGCACATCCTTTCCCTAACCTCTCTACCACCCATAGGGGTCATTTTGATCACTACTGTATAACAATAATGCACAGAACTATTATTTCGAAATTGCATGCAATTATTGTATCTTAAAGTTTTTATATTATTTATTTGCTATTTGAGATGCAGAACTGTAAACGAAATGCCACAGAACACAAATACAATCAGTTATTAATAACATCGTAGAGGGAGACTAAGAGATGAATACACTAAGCAGATTCAGAAGAATGTAGGCTGCAGTACGTACTGGGAGATGAAGCAGCTTGCACACGATAGAGTAGCATAGAGAGCTGCATCAGACAAGTCTCAAGACTGAAGACCACAACATCAACAACAACAACAACAACAACATTAAAAAATAAACTAATTTCATTGAAACTGTAAAATTTCAGTCACTCTGGTTTCAGCAACACTGCTGTTTTCCTTAAAAAAACGAAATGTTAAAAATCCTTATAAAATCTGCCCAGTCCTCCTGTGATTGGTCTAATCTGTCTTATGAAGCTTTCTTAACATTTCTTGCCGATTGGTGTTTTGATCATAACGAAGGTAAGAGAAGAAAAGGGAAGGTGCTCACTAGAAGGACACAGATTCAAGTCGGTGCATTTTGGAAGCGTGATCAGATGATCCTAGTAATAATATGCTTGTAGAGAACCACGAACATATGGTAGACAGATACAGTCTACAGCCAAATCGGATGCTTCAGATATGAGAAACAACAGCTATGAAAAACTGAATGTACTGAATTTTGAAGCTCTGAGGAAACTAAAGAGGCAGGAAAGTGTTAATTATTTAGCGAGAACAGTGCTTCAAACACATATTAATGGAATTATTTTGTCTTGTGTTTCAACAAAACTTGGTACACGTATCACTGACTGTCGGAAAATCATCGCTGAGGGGGAAGAACTACCTACTTATCATAGGACGGGGCTAGGGGTGAAAAAACAGCGTCGCCTACAATGCGCAAATACCCATACTTTAGTCATCCAGTATTTGAGAATGAGAATACTTAGAGACTTGTAACAAACGTTGCATATAATTTCAAACCTTTACGAAACTCCTTGTCGCTGACAACCCCCACGAAATGATGAAAGTTCATCGCTTAGTACATAGTTGCTCTCCGCTCAGTAAAAATGCCGCATCAAGCATAGCGTTTTAAGCTATTTCTTCTTTATTACTAACTACATTCGTGAAAGATTTTGCAGACGGTATTGACGTATGCTACTGAATGCACCAGAAAAATTATATCATTACACAACACATACTTCAGGAGTTAAGGCGTTATAAATACGGAGATACGTGAAAAACTTGCGCATCATGCATGGCGTTTTAATTTCTTACTTCGTTAGTACTAACTGTACTCACAAAACATGTCGCAGACAGTAGCTGCGTATGCCACTAGATATACGTGCAACATTACGAGCGTATCATTGTACGAGACTCAGCTCAGAAGATACGACGCCATAAACATTGAACTTTGAGAAAATGAAAAACTGAGAGGGCGTGGACGGGTGGGGGGGGGGGGGGAGGAGACCGACGGAGAAAGGAAAGAGGAACAGACAGAGGGAGAGGAGGAAATAATGGACAGAGAGAGACAGGTGGAAATGGACAGAGAGCGGGGAGTCGGACCAAAGCCTTCTAGATACAAGGGCTACGCACAGCGGCCATATTGACACGTGACGTCACAAACTGTTGGCCATCTCAACTTCTGTCGGCAGTCCTGTTGGTGTGTATGTTGTGTTGAAAGTGTGTGCCACGTGAAAGTGATATATATTTCATAAAGTATTCGCCTACAGTTCTTCGAAGTATGGGATACAGGTGTTGCGTTCCCTTTTCCAGGGAAATTACAAATCCCAAAAAGGCATGAAAGTGCACATGTTTCGATTTCCCAAATGTGTGAAGTTGAGAAATCGAGGATTGTAGGTATTCCTAGACAGGAATTTGTGTCTGCGCATCATTCAAGGGTAAGTAAATGACAAAAAATTTGTAGCGTGTTATTTGTTTCCATTGCACCTCATTTGCCAAATGTTTTTAAAAGCAGTTATGTATCATGTAGAAGTACAATTTGTTTCTTAATTCTGGGCCATTGCTGCGAGGTTAATACGAAGCAACTATTGTCACAAAGAATAGTTATATTAATTAGTGTGGCTCGAAAATGTTTAGTATTCCTTATCATTCCTTCCAGTACTTTTATATGGAAGAGCTACAGAATGATTTTGTTCAGTTTTACACATACAGCTTTTTTTTGGTCATCAGTCTACTGACTGGTTTGATGCGGCCCGCCACGAATTCCTTTCCTGTGATAACCTCTTCATCTCAGAGTAGCACTTGCAACCTACGTCCTCAATTATTTGCTTGACGTATTCCAATCTCTGTCTTCCTCTACAGTTTTTGCCCTCTACAGCTACCTCTAGTACCATGGAAGTCATTCCCTCATGTCTCAGCAGATGTCCTATCATCCTGTCCCTTCTCCTTATCAGTGTTTTCCACATATTCCTTTCCTCTCCGATTCTGGGTAGAACCTCCTCATTCCTTACCTTATCAGTCCACCTAATTTTCAACATTCGTCTATAGCACCACATCTCAAATGCTTTGATTCTCTTCTGTTCTGGTTTTCCCACAGACCATGTTTCACTACCATACAATGCTGTACTCCAGACGTACATCCTCAGAAATTTCTTCCTCAAATTAAGGCCGGTATTTGATATTAGTAGAATTCTCTTGTCCAGAAATGCCTTTTTTGCCATAGCGAGTCTGCTTTTGATGTCCTCCTTGCTCCGTCCGTCATTGGTTATTTTACTGCCTAGGTAGCAGAATTCCTTAACTTCATTGACTTCGTGAACATAAATCCTGATGTTAAGTTCCTCGCTGTTCTCATTTCTACTACTTCTCATTACCTTCGTCCTTTTCCGATTTACTCTCAAACCATACTGTGTACTCATTAGACTGTTCATTCCGTTCACCAGATCATTTAATTCTTCTTCACTTTCACTCAGGATAGCAATGTCATCAGCGAATCGTATCACTGATATCCCTTCACCCTGTATTTTAGTTCCACTCCTGAACCTTTCTTTTATTTCCATCATTGCTTCCCCGATGTACAGATTGAAGAGTAGGGGCGAAAGGCTACAGCCTTGTCTTACACCCTTCTCAATACGAGCACTTCGTTCTTGATCGTCCACTGTTATTATTCCCTCTTGGTTGTTGCACATATTGTATATGACCCGTCTCTCCCTATAGCTTACCCCTACTTTTTTCAGAATCTCGAACAGCTTGCCCCATTTTATATTGTTGAACGCTTTTTCCAGGTCGACAAATCCTATGAAAGTGTCTTGATTTTTCCTTAGCCTTGCTTCCATTATTAGCCGTAGCGTCAGAATTACCTCTATCGTCCCTTTACTTTTCCTAAAGCCAAACTGATCGTCACCTAGCGCATTCTCAATTTTCTTTTCCTTTCTTCTGTATATCACTCTTGTAAGCAGCTTCGATGCATGAGCTGTTAAGCTTGAGAGGCACCCACTTGCCTTTCTCATACTGTGGCATCAAGCAGTCAGGCCTGCAAGATGTGTGGTTTGCCAAGCGAGTGGAATCTTCCTTAATTTATCGAGCAACATGAATTCTCGTATCTTACTATTTAGTTACAAATTATCCTCCTGTATGAATAATACGCAACGGAAACACGCATCTGACTATCAGTGATTTATAGAACTCTGACTGTACACTACGCACTGGCAATACCACATTTACCTTTTGTCTTTGATTTAACGGCATTTATATAAATTCGGGACATTACGATAACATACAATTTAATGAAAAAGGCCACCAATCTCTTTCTTTTCACTATTTGATTTATTCCTAAACACACAAATTCTACAACCTACAACAAAATCACATGAGAAATTCCGCCCAGTGGGCATGGCTTTACGTTAGTGAATCTCTATACTATGGTCTCGTAATCTATTTACCGCAACAGTGCACTCCCTGGATCGGATGGTGGATCTTTTATTATACCTCACACTTCGCCTCTCACAATAATCCTCACGAAACTTTCCTCCAGATCGAGCGATACAGAAGGAACAGGCATACCCACAAATCTTTCGAAACTACCTTGCTACTCCCATGCAAAACACACATACCCAAATTACAAGACATACACAACACAACAATATGAAATATTACACAAAGAACGGTTACAACTTCATCACTTTCCGCTTTCCCACTTCAATCAATATTTATCCCAGTCTCACACGACACTGCCCCACTTTGTAATTTCTACTTTCCTAATGTGAACTCTGGAGATAAACGCACGTCTTCCTGTGCAATGCAAGCCATGTGGCGTTGCTGGAAAAACGGCCGACTCACCTTGATTCTCTCTCAGAGTTTAAATTCAGCGTCACACGGAATGATATTTCTTAAATACTTCAACTTATGATACACACGCTATTTCTTAAATATTTCAGCTTATTGTACACACGCTATTAATTCTTAATTATTTCAGCTTATTGTACACACGCTATTAATTCTTAAATATTTCAGCTTAAGCTCACGGAAGTATCTCAACTTATATCTACACGTGGGCTCTTTGTGACCGTTGGTTTACTACAATCCCCTTAAAATTACCTGCCTCACTTTGTAATTTTCCCCACAAAAGGTCCTGTGAAAGAGAAATTATTAATTCTAACTACTCTTAAATATTCCACATCCATACCATGCCTCCACTCTTTCATTCCGGAGCACAACAAAAAAACAGGTCTTTACAGCAGGAGGTTCAGCGGCAGAGTGCTGAAACATGGCCGTATTCTGATTCTCTCGCACCTCTCTCGAAGTGGGAGAAGCACCCTGCTACCTTATTGGTCAGCCACATTTCAGACGCTCAAAGCTCTGGTAACTTCCATCTCTTTGGTCTCACCAAAGGTAGCCAAAGGATCGACTCAAAGATGATCATATATTCCGATTCACTATCTGTGGTTAGCAGACGACCATACATTCATTCCTTTCACAGATCTCACCAAACTGGATGTAGGGATTTATTTTGAGGGAGTGCACATGTGATCAATTAAATAAATAAATTGTCATTCTTTCCCACACTGGTATCCGGCTTCGCTGTATTAATTGAAATTGAGTTACTTTTACACAAAAAATGTGTTGTTCTGACAAGAATTTCGTACCTATTTTCAATGTTGGGCGGTACTGTACCCTTTCACCACCGGCTACCCATGCAGAAAAAAATGGCACGGTACTATCCTTGCAATGCGAGGGTAGTTCCGAACATTTTTTTAAGAAAACTGTATTAGAACAAACGTAGCAAATCATCAAAGTAACCAGGAGGAGACCTTAGCCCCTGGTGACCTCAAATTGACGACCAAATGTCGTTACTTTACCAAATTGGCAGTTGTTGCATTATTGTACTCTCCACAATCCGGAGTAACGTACACATACTAATTTACAACAATCTACATGACAAATAAAACATCACATCATAGAAATGAAAAAATAATCTTGAGATAAAATTTTGCTTTAGTTACTGGGATCTTCGTTATTTTTATGAGTAATCCAAATTTCAGTAATTCTAAAACAAATAAATACTTTCTCTGTTGTCACCCATATAGACGACAAGAACTTGCATTTCGACTAGCCTTCGTTACACTTTAATGTGAAATGTCACCACTGTGATAATAAAAATAAGTGGCTTCAGTCAAAACACCAACAAGATTATTACTATGGACGACATCAAAATACATCAGTTAATTCCGATATTTGTTGTGCAATGCAAACTCTTGTCCCCTGTGACAACCTTACTGATCAATGCTACATGAACCGCTACGTTAGTATTACGCCACTTGCTTATAATTAGAGCATCATTGTACGAAATATTCTAATAAACATGCTACGTGAACTTGATAACCCAGAACAGACAAAAAACAAACACTAACTATTCTAAACACAAATGTTGATGAAATACAATTACACTTGCTGTCCCTTCAGGAATGAAACACATAAAAAAACATTTACACAATTACAAATACATTATTTCCTATCTTGCGAGTCACACGGAAACCTTTCATTCTGTGATTTTCTTGTGGTCAAAAAGTTGCTGATAGTTTTCCTAGAACCACTGTCTCGGTGTCAAAGCTCTCCCATGGTTACCCGGACGAAAGTCTTTGAGTCACTCAAATCGGCATTTTGAACACGCACCGAACAGTAAACTGTATCTCACATTAAACACAAATGTCATAGTCACTGTCAGAGTACCATCCACACGAATCTGTTCGTCCAAAAAAATGGCCCTACAACTACTATTACCCACGGTTCTGTCCTTTCAGTTCATGGTGTAATTAAAAGTCGTAAGTTTCAACAAACAGCACTTATTCCCGCACCAGTTCAAGAAATGTCTCCTACTACAGACGCAAATGTCAATGTCCCACTCTAGTTTCTTGCCTTCATACAATAATTGTTCACCAAACGACAACTGTCCTCTTTAAGTATACCAAGTGTCCCACATGCAATTCACAAAGCACACTTAACAAGTCACTGCCAAAAGTCTATGGATCCCACCATTCAGTGGTCAAGACAAAACAAAACGATCGTCCTGTCTGCTAAAGACAAAATCTTTTCCACCACTCACAACGTGGAAACACCAGTCCTTCCCTTTCCACATTATGGAAAGTCGCAGTCATCTTGTTTCACGGCTCCACAGTCCAGTACTAGTTATTAGCTGCTGGTAAAAAAAAATGCTCGCCGGGCTCTGCCGCGCCTCGTCCATTCTGCAGTAGCGCCGCTGCGCGCGCCGTTGAGCAGAAGAAACCACCCGCTGTTGCCTCCGCGGGATACCTTCCCCAGTCGTAAGGGTGGCGGAACTCATGAATGGCCAGTGGTACGTGCGTGTCGCCCCAGGCCGTTGACCTGCTGTAGCGGGCGCGTGGAGTGTACCCCGTCCGACAGTGGAGTGGGGAGTGCCGCAGCTCTGTCGCCTGTCGCCATGGCATCGTCAGCTCGGCCCGCTAGCGGTATGGGCGTTACGACACCCAATCAGTCAGACCGTTCCGTGCATCTCGCAACATTACAGACAAAAGGAAATTCTTACATTAAAATTATACACCCTAGTTTTCTACACATACAACATCAACATTTATCTCTTTTCTATAGACAGCCCATACTCGTGCTATTCATTGTACCTGTCGTCCCTCATACAAAACATGAAAGTAAAAAAAAAAAAAACAAAAGGAATAATAAACAATCTATACAGCTCGTAATTACAATATCAAATAGTAGGCTACTCTAACATCCTATCACAGTGAAAGTATTAGAAACTTTATCCTAAAACTACAATATACAATGTACTTTTGTGCTTGTGACACACTGAAATTAATACCCCTTGAAAGTGTTCTAACAAAAAAATGAGAATCTACATAGCTCACAATTACCTACCACATGTTATTAAATATTAAACTACTTTCACATCCTAACACAACAAACATTTTTTAGAAACTGATGACTCTAAATCTACAACATACAATGCACCTTCGTGTTTGTGACAGACTGAAATTAGTATCTCTTTATACATTTTACATTTTATTATATATAACATTTCTAGGACATGTATGAACCATCCACATGATGTCAAATCCTGACCTGCCATCGAGGTTCATCCAAATCAAACAATACACAATAATGTTTTAGTTACAGATCGGTAGGATCCCCTTTACAGGAGTGGGCGCATTGATCACACTACTCTACGACTCTCACTCACCAGACATCACATTTTCCCTCTCATTCAATCCATAGATACACTAACAGAATAGGTCTAGAAGTCAGTTAACCTTAACACCACCACACTCACGACAACATACCATACCTTTGCTCCCTTATACTTATAACACCACCACACTCACGACAACATACCATACCTTTGCTCCCTTATACTCAACCACATAACACATGAAGCTGTTCCGGAGATAGCTTTCCAGTCTCCGAATTCGTCCTTTCACTCTGGCACCTCTCTCCATCGGCTTACCTCCGCATTCACTTCATGCTAAATATCAACTTAGAATTGCGACATTTCATCTAAGAAACAAAAATACACAAATTATTCAACCTGCAAAATAACTGTACACATTCTTGGTACCGTTTTGATTAGTTATCCTGGTACCAGGCTTCAACAACAACAACAATAAATATTATTTTTGCCAAATCGCAAATGTTATGCTAAGAATTAGATCTTACACTTATATTACATCTTACGTCAGTGTTCCACAACGTTCACCATCTGGATCTCATACTCCCTTTATGTCCTTTCACATTGTGCAGTTGTCCTCATCTCTTCATTCGTATTTCGGCTCTCCGTCCGTCCATTACTCCATCATTTCCTGGTCTTCCTTCGCCATTCGCATCAATCTCTATTGCAGCATACACAGGTCTCTCTGTAACATACATCTAAGACATCTCCACATTATTCAATTCTACTCACCTTTATTTACCACTGTTTCATCACGTCGAATCTCTATTTATTAATCACACTGCTTCACGTCGCTTCTTCCCTTACGTATCACCTTTATCCACTACTATTTATCACGTCGCTTCTCTATCTACCATCTTTATTCCCTCATAAATCATCACGTCGTTTCTGCTTGATCCTTATTCATACGACAAAAAATACGTACATACACCACTCTGTCGACTCCTGTTCATGACTCATTTGACCAGTCTATTCCGTCATACTTCCTGACATCCCGCCTGAAAATTCTTATGTTCGATTTGACCCCGCACAACGTTACACACCACAAATAAATACACTGACTATCTACCATAAATTGCCTACTTTAGATCTATCCTTAACTTTTCCATAATTTGATGTTAGAAATGTGATGAAGCCCACGAGACTGTTTTCCCTTGATCGTCTCAATCAGTACAGCATTTTCATGGACAATCCGCCTCGCTCTGAATGGTCCACTATAAAGAATTTGCTAGTTAGGAATCTAAGCTTACATGAAAATTAAATGTATGCAGAGAATATACAAGCTGGGAGAAATGGGACAGCCCAAGTGTTAGAAACTTTGGTGCTAGTAGCCTCTTTCACTAACACCAGAATCCGAACAACCATACACAGCACCTAATTATAACTGTCACCACGACTATGACATACTATAGATCAGATGGCATCTAATTTAAAAACTTCGATCACATTACTGATGTTACCTGTAACAGCAGTATAAACGTACCCTATTCCATACAGATCACAATGTTTACTTTTTACATTACGTGTTAAGTACCTGCAATAGTAAAATCGCAGTAATTATACTGGACTCCTTGGCATTATTACATAACATTTTAGCAACTGGTTTCTTTGAAGAAACAGTTCTTTTACTTTACAGTTCGAAATAAAAATTTGCAAATTTTGCTCTGAGAGACCAGCCTAACAGATGCCATTACTGGTGGTTTATTCTCTGATCAGAAGTATGGTATTTGCATTCCTACATATCAGTAGAGTATGTCTGCTACATAGACAATTTTCAGTGCCAGCTGCATGTGTTTTAAGGCAAGATGCTAAGGGCTGATATGTTGGATTTGTTTCTCCTATCCATCAATCTATTACGACAAGAAAGAAATACCAGGATTCCATGCTCTCCTGTCATTCTGATAGTTTCTGCCGTTCCTATCCTCGACTCTGTCTGACCTATGAGTCGTGTCTCCGTTCACGATATTGTTCTCATTACCCAATTCTTGTAACAAGTGCTGAAATGACGCAGAATCGTCTAAGCCTCTGCCTGCTATCACTATATCTCTGCGCAATTTCACTGGCAACTTCGCTCTACAGATCCTAATGAGCTCCCCAGGTTCGTATGTCACATCCAAATACCTATTTCCTCTCAGGATTTTCTGATAGCACGACACTGGATCTCTTATACCACCTTCGTTACAATTTGGCATCATCAATATGCTTTGCTTAACCTGGTCCTGCTTACTTTTCGACCAGAATTCATTTAAAAATTTGTCACAAAACATCTTGTAGCTACTACAGTCTTTAATAACTTCCTGCATTTTCGCTCTAGCCTCGTCCCTCAAATGGTTACACACAAACTTCATTTTTAGGAGCGGTCCCCACGATGAAGGTAATGAATCTTGAAATTGAGACAGCCACAGGCATGGATGTTGGTAATTATCAGGATCCGGAAAACAAGTGTACGTTTGTACCGACACGAAGTGTCTCCTACATTCTTCTTCCGCATTTATGTTTTCCGACCTTGGGCTATACCCAGTTGGGTTTGCCACCTGTTTTATCCGACACAACCGTTCTTCTGACTCTCTGAATTCGTCTTGCTCTTTCTGCCTATTTTCGCTTTTTGAGTTTATCTCACTCTCCCTCTGCAATCCACCTGGTGGTGTGTCACCTTCGCTACTGCACGCTAATTGCAACTGTGCTAGTTCTTCCCTATGTTTCCTATTTGTTTCCAATTGTGCCTCTTTAAACTGTAATAGTGATTGTATCTCCTCCTGGTCGGCATAAACCTTTCGCTGCGTACTGTCAGAGCCTGTTTCGCCTCTTATACTGATCTTTTCTACATCTGCGCTAATCGTATTCATTCTGACCACTACCTCCGCAACTTCATCCCTGTGTTTATTTAGCGCCATTTCCTGCCGTGTGACTTGAGCTTCCACGCTGTCTAATGCCCCTTGTTTATCTGCCAGTAAGTCCTCCACTATCTCTTTGATTCGCTCATCCGGCCACACGCCCCTATGTTCTGTAATATCGCTTTCTATTGCACTTATTCGTACCACCAAATTATTGGCCTTTTCTTTCACAGCATCACATTCTTGCTGCACCGCATCCAGATTCTTCTCCCCCTCATCTAACCGATTATTAACTGCGGACAGACGCTCATCGATAACTGTGTGTAGCTTCCTCATTGCCTCTTTATTTCCCTTATCAATTGCCTCCAATCTTTCCTTATTTGCTTCCAATCTCTCCTTAGTCTCCCTATCTCTCTCCTTAGCCTCCCTATCTCTCTCCTTATTATCTCTATTGATTGCTTCTAATCTTTCGTTAGTCTCCCTACTCATCGCTTGTAAAAACTGCAGTATCACATCGTTATTTCCTACTTTCGACGCGCTCACCTCGTTCGCCTGAGAAACCGTAGCTTCGCTAAGGGTAGCTGCACTTTCACCGCACACCTGGCCTAGTCTCGGCTCGCCCGCGTCGTCGGGAAAAGCCCGCGTTTGTGGACAAAGCCCGCCGCATATAGGATCCCCTTGCAGCGGTCCACTGAACAATACAGCCCCTTCGGAGTGTTTGTCTTTCTCGCTCATTAACCCATGGTCAACAGTTACTTCCTGCTGCACTGCTACGTCCACCCCAGAATCGCTATTCTCCATGGTGGCTACACTTTTTGACTGCGACCTAGTTACTACGGACATTACGCAAAAAAAAAATTATGAAACGATCTTCCAGCCTTGTGCGATATAGCAATTAATTACATAAAATATAATCAAAGATCCTCACCAATCCAGAAAGAATTTGCAAACAGAAAAAATTTTAC
Organism: Schistocerca piceifrons; assembly: GCF_021461385.2. NCBI lineage: Eukaryota > Metazoa > Arthropoda > Insecta > Orthoptera > Acrididae > Schistocerca > Schistocerca piceifrons. The sequence goes on along the minus strand of NC_060146.1, from coordinate 93,125,666 downwards.
TTCTTAACGGTATCACAATACATTCCATAAAAAAAATCTTAACAGCAAACCCTAACAACAAAATATCCTAACAAAAACGATCCTGGCAAAGGAATCCTGGCAACAACTTAAATATCCTGGTAACAAAATTATCGTGGCAAAAAAAACGGAATCCTGGCAACAAATTAAATATCCTGGTAACAAAATTATCGTGGCAAAAAAAACGGAATCCTGGCAACAAATTAAATATCCTGGTAACAAAATTATCGTGGCAAAAAAAACGGAATCCTGGCAGGGTCGAAATTATGAGAGGCACCCACTTGCCTTTCTCATACTGTGGCATCAAGCAGTCAGGCCTGCAAGATGTGTGGTTTGCCAAGCGAGTGGAATCTTCCTTAATTTATCGAGCAACATGAATTCTCGTATCTTACTATTTAGTTACAAATTATCCTCCTGTATGAATAATACGCAACGGAAACACGCATCTGACTATCAGTGATTTATAGAACTCTGACTGTACACTACGCACTGGCAATACCACATTTACCTTTTGTCTTTGATTTAACGGCATTTATATAAATTCGGGACATTACGATAACATACAATTTAATGAAAAAGGCCACCAATCTCTTTCTTTTCACTATTTGATTTATTCCTAAACACACAAATTCTACAACCTACAACAAAATCACATGAGAAATTCCGCCCAGTGGGCATGGCTTTACGTTAGTGAATCTCTATACTATGGTCTCGTAATCTATTTACCGCAACAGTGCACTCCCTGGATCGGATGGTGGATCTTTTATTATACCTCACACTTCGCCTCTCACAATAATCCTCACGAAACTTTCCTCCAGATCGAGCGATACAGAAGGAACAGGCATACCCACAAATCTTTCGAAACTACCTTGCTACTCCCATGCAAAACACACATACCCAAATTACAAGACATACACAACACAACAATATGAAATATTACACAAAGAACGGTTACAACTTCATCACTTTCCGCTTTCCCACTTCAATCAATATTTATCCCAGTCTCACACGACACTGCCCCACTTTGTAATTTCTACTTTCCTAATGTGAACTCTGGAGATAAACGCACGTCTTCCTGTGCAATGCAAGCCATGTGGCGTTGCTGGAAAAACGGCCGACTCACCTTGATTCTCTCTCAGAGTTTAAATTCAGCGTCACACGGAATGATATTTCTTAAATACTTCAACTTATGATACACACGCTATTTCTTAAATATTTCAGCTTATTGTACACACGCTATTAATTCTTAATTATTTCAGCTTATTGTACACACGCTATTAATTCTTAAATATTTCAGCTTAAGCTCACGGAAGTATCTCAACTTATATCTACACGTGGGCTCTTTGTGACCGTTGGTTTACTACAATCCCCTTAAAATTACCTGCCTCACTTTGTAATTTTCCCCACAAAAGGTCCTGTGAAAGAGAAATTATTAATTCTAACTACTCTTAAATATTCCACATCCATACCATGCCTCCACTCTTTCATTCCGGAGCACAACAAAAAAACAGGTCTTTACAGCAGGAGGTTCAGCGGCAGAGTGCTGAAACATGGCCGTATTCTGATTCTCTCGCACCTCTCTCGAAGTGGGAGAAGCACCCTGCTACCTTATTGGTCAGCCACATTTCAGACGCTCAAAGCTCTGGTAACTTCCATCTCTTTGGTCTCACCAAAGGTAGCCAAAGGATCGACTCAAAGATGATCATATATTCCGATTCACTATCTGTGGTTAGCAGACGACCATACATTCATTCCTTTCACAGATCTCACCAAACTGGATGTAGGGATTTATTTTGAGGGAGTGCACATGTGATCAATTAAATAAATAAATTGTCATTCTTTCCCACACTGGTATCCGGCTTCGCTGTATTAATTGAAATTGAGTTACTTTTACACAAAAAATGTGTTGTTCTGACAAGAATTTCGTACCTATTTTCAATGTTGGGCGGTACTGTACCCTTTCAAGCTGATTGTGCGATAATTCTCGCACTTGTCAGCTCTTGCCGTCTTCGGAATTGTGTGGATGATGCTTTTCCGAAAGTCAGATGGTATATCGCCAGACTCATATATTCTACACACCAACGTGAATAGTCGTTTTGTTGCCACTTCTCCCACTGATTTTAGAAATTCTGATGTAATGTTATTTATCCCTTCTGCCTTATTTGACATACAGCTATTCGAAAATAATTTCAATTTGGGTAAACTACCTTAGAAAATTGCTTTAATGAATTCAGTGTTCGACAAATTAAGCAGTATAGAAAGCAGAATTTCGATGTAAGTGCATTTTGATTAAATTAACAGCACTCTGTGACACAAATTTCAGTCAAGGATATAGGAGAAACAATCTTTTCATGTTTAAGGCTCTAAAGTGCTGGAGGAACAGGGAAATAAAATATTTTTTCGGATTTTTTGATTTATTAAACTTTATATCAGGAGGTGCTCCATTTCGTCAAATGATTTGAGTTTCGTGTGAGGTCAGCAAATTCAGAAGTGGAGATGAAAATTTATGAAAACAGCCAGGGAAACAAGTTTTTAAATTCTGTAGGAGCTACAGCTGCTGTATTTAAAACCGAAAACGTCTGCTTGGTATTGCATAATGCCGATTTTTTACTGCAAGGAAACATAGCTCCTGCGGTAAAAGACAGAATTTAAAATTACAGTTTGTATTCGAGCCTAGAAACGCGTAATTAAGGCAAATCGTCAAAATAATTTTTACATCTTGAAATATCATAGGGCAGTTTTGTTCAGTTACTTCACGCAATGATATAAATAAATTTCCATACTTTCAAATGGTTCAATTGGCTCTGAGCACAATGGGACTTAACATCTGTGGTCATCAGTCCCCTAGAACTTAGAACTACTTAAACCTAACTAACCTAAGGACATCACACACATCCATGCCCGAGGCAGGATTCGAACCTGCGACCGTAGCAGTCGCGCGGTTCTGGACTGAGCGCCTAGAACCGCGAGACCACCGCGGCCGGCCCATACTTTCATTACGAGGCCATGTTGAAGAGGAAAGCACGTGAATCCCTATGCGGCTTCGGCTCTAAAAATAGTAAAGTTCGTATAGCTGCAGAGTGCTTAACAGGAGCGATCCTATACAGACCCGGCCATCAGTATGTGACGTCACAAGTGTGCGTGCAGGCCTGTAGTCTCGGTGGTGTTGGTCGGACAGATAGAGGGGGGAGGGGATGAGGAGATGGTCAGGGAGGGTTCGAAGGAGATGATGGAGGGGGAGGCCCGAGGAGGATGTGGACTGATAAAAGACTAGAATATTGGAGTTAATACAGACTCTGGGAATGCCGGTTACTCTGCTAGTTCATTTATGAAAGATTCTTCTCCTGCTCAGCAGATTTCTGTTGCGTAAGAGGTACATGCAGCCTCCGTGCCCCAATCTAGTTGCAGGGCTACTGGCTTGAGTGTAGGCGACTGCAGTATTTCTTCTTCGCGGCACTAGGAGGATGAGGGCTGCAGCCCAATGCCGCAGGGCGCCTTTTAACCCTAGTGAAGATCTCCGGTACTAAAGCTGACAGCAGTTTAAGTCAGTCAGGGGCCGCCTTGGGGGAACTGGAACGAGGAGACTCAAACCCCCCCCCCCCTCCTATGAACCCGGGACTTCCACATTCGGATTAATGCTTCACCACGGCCACAATCTTCTCCAAGGCGAAAAGAAAACTCAACGGAGACAAACAAAATAAGAAGAAAACAGAAAAAATCTATCGGGAGAAATGCTAAGCAGTGTAGTTAGCTGTTGATAACGTACATCCGATTCAGCTCCTAATAAATTATGATCTGAAGAAACTTTTGCTCAGTTAACGAAATATGCGATACCATATAAATTCTGAGCATATTTAGATTCACTTTTATTCATAAGCTACATTATCCATAACTGTGGATATCCACACAGTTTTCCAGTCGTCGGACACAATTTTGCAGTTTATATATTTTTCGCTCACTTATCTGTGTGTTCACATACTGCGAGGATACACACTGAAGAGCAGTTTGCGAATAATTAATAGAAAATGCTCTGAAAAGAAAGCTACATTGATTATTATTGCTTTTGCCATACAACTTTAAATGAAGACAAAACATATGTTACTATTTGTATTTTTATTGTTGTAATATCGATTTGTAGCCAATAACGCAGTGTCAAAATTTTACAAATGCTATCAACAACTGTAGTTCTCAAAAGACCTTTAGAGAAATACATATTTGCAAGAAACATGTAATAAATTTCATTTGATGTAGAACATAAAATCGGGAGTCACACTAGCATAGAATGTCCTGGAACGTTCGAGAAATAATAGCAAGTCTCGTTGTTTCTCGCCACTAATTTCATCAGACCAGTTTTGGAGTTGATGACATCAATGTATAAGTATCTCTTTGCAGTGTGGAATAATGTAAATGGTTTTAAGTTGTTTGTGTTATTCTTGTATCTAGAATCTGTGAATGTGGATGTGAATGTGGTTCAGCTCTATGTGATTGTGAATAATGGCATATTTTTTGCGCGGAGCAAAATCATTGCTTCACGTCTTGAGCGAAACATCAAGGACCAAACAACAGATATTAAAACTACCCACTACAGATGAGCCTCTGCAATGCTGTCTGATGTTACCCTCTTTAAAACTGTAAATACATTGCTATAGAAATAGCGCTCATTACACTGAGTTGACAAAAGTCGTGGTATACTGTGGCGGACCTTCTTTTGCCGTGGCACGGACTCAACAAGTCATTGGAAGTCCCCTGGAAAAATATTGAGCCATGCTGCTGGTATAGACATCCATAACTGCCAAAGTGCTGCCGTTGCAGTATCTTGTGCACGACCTAACCTCTCGATTATGTCCCATAAGAGTTCGTCGGATTCATGGTGGGCGACCTCCGTGGCCAAATCAGTCACTCTAAATTTCCAGAATTTCCAAACCAGTCGCCAACAGTTCAGGCCAAGTAACATGGCGCAATGTCATCCATAAAAATTCCCTCGTTGTTTCGGAATATGAAGTCCATCAGTGGCCGAAAATTGGTTCAGCTAAGCCAGAAGACTCAGTTCATTTCATGTAAACACAGCCCACAGAATTCGGCAGTCACCACCAGTTTCCACAATGCCTTGTTGACATATTGGGTCGATGGAATAGTGGCGTCTGCGCCACAAATGGTTCAAATGGCTCTGAGCACTATGGGACTTAACTTCTGAGGTCATCAATCGCCTTGAACTTAGAACTACTTAAACCTAACTAACCTAAGGACATCACACACATCCATGCCCGAGACAGGATTCGAACCTGCGACCGTAGCGGTCGCTCGGTTCCAGACTGAAGCGCCTAGAACCGCTCGGCCACTCCGGCCGCCCCTCTGCGCCACACTCGATCCCTACTATCAGCTCTTACCAACTGAAATCGAGACCCATCTAGCCAGTCCTCCAGGGTCCAAACGACATGTTCACCAGCCCAGGCGATGTCGAGTTGAATGCAAAGGGACTCGCGTCGATCGTCTTCTGTCATAGCCCATTAACGCATTTCGCCGCACTGTCCCACCAGATAACGTTCGTCGTGCGACCCATATTCATTTCTGCGGTCATTTCACGCGGTGTTGAGTGTCTATTATCACTGACAACTCTACCCAAAAGCCGCTGCCCTCGGTGGCTAAGCCGACCGGAGTGGCCGTGCGGTTCTAGGCGCTACAGTCTGTAACCCAGCGACCGCTACGGTCGCAGGTTCGAATCCTGCCTAGGGCATACCGAACGTACGTACGTTTCAACATTTTATTTCGGTTGTTGCAATGTGATACATTTACCTTTGTGAACTTATCATTTCTGAGAACGCATGCTGTTACAGCGTGATTACCTGTAAACAACACATTAATGCAATAAACGCTCAAAATGATGTCCGTCAACCTCAATGCATTTGGCATTACGTGAAACGACATTCCTCTCAATAGCGAGTAGTTCGCCTTCCGTAATGCTCGCACATGACAATGTGCTGACGCATGTTGTCAGGCGTTGTCGGCGGATCACGACAGCAAATATCCTTCAACTTTCCCCACAGAAAGAAAGCCGGGGACTTCAGATCCGGTGAACGTGCGGGTCAATCCACCTGTCATGAAATATGCTATTCAATACCGCTTCAACCGCACGCAAGCTGTGACGGACATCCATAATGGAAGTACATCGTCATTCTGTCATGCAGTGAAACATCTTGTAGCAACATCTGTAGAACATTGAGTAGGAAATCAGCATACATTGCACCATTTAGATTGCCATCGATAAAATGGGGGCCAATTATCATTTCTGGCTGGGGTGGCCGAGCGTTTCTGGGCGCTACAGTCTGGAACCGCGGGACCGCTAGGGTTGCAGGTTCGAATCCTGCCTCGGGCATGGGTGTGTGTGATGTCCTTAGGTTAGCTAGGTTTAAGTAGTTCTAAGTTCTAGGCGACTGATGACCTCAGAAGTTAAGTTGCATAGTGCTCAGAGCCATTTGAACCCTCGGTGGTTAAGTGAACTGCGTTGTCCATCGTGAGAGGTAATGCCTGAAATGTGGTACTCTCGGCACACTCTTTACACTGTGGTCTCAGAATACTGAATTCCCTGGCGATTTCCGAAATGGAATGACCCACACGTCTAGGTGCAACCACAATAACGCGTTCAAAATCAGTTGATTCCCGTCCTGCGGCCACCTGGTTACGTGAATCACTTGAGTATAAGCGACAGCTCAGACCTTTTATACCATGTGTACGCGATGCTACCGTCATCTGTATATGTGCATATCACTATACGATGACTTTTGTCCGCACAGTGTATTTTGGAATCCGATGAACGAAAAGAATAGTTTTCTAGATGCTATAATGAGGGAGAGGCATTACACGCTTCAGTGGCAATTACACTTGCGCCGCACACTTGCTGCCGCGACCTTCGTTATTGATGGGCACGCAGACAGCCTGATGGTTTGGTTAGTCAGACTGGAGCAACACACACACACACACACACACACAAGCAGCAGAGTGTCTGGTGACGCGTGTCCGCATCTGCCCGTGATTGTCCGTCCGGCGCTGCTTCGCCACGTGGTCGCCACATGTCGCCGTCCATCCTCGCCCTCTAAAAAACCCCGCCCCCTTCCACCTCACCCCACCCTCCCCTCCCACGCCTCAGCAGAGTACACCTCGCTTCCCCTGAGAGCAGCCGGCCGCCTCCGGTCTTAATGTCTCCTGCAACCGAGATACTCCGACCAGATGCCATATGAGCCAATGAGGATCTCCTTACAGTCTCTTCCTCGCTGGTTTTTTTCCCACTTTCTCAAGTTATTAGTCTCCCCAGCGGCTTTAATGGCGCCTTCACTTCTTTGTCTCTTACTCCATTCTTTTTCAGTTCATTCATCCTTTCATTCATTCATCATTCATTCTTTTCATTCACACATCGTGCTCCGTAAATCGCATCACATGGTACAGCCTGGAGGTATGAGAAATGACTGAAGTTACCCACTAACAAGAAAGCACTGCCGCTGCTGAATACTCCCTTACAGTATACTAGCAACAAATTACGACTAGTGCTTATACGGGGTCGTCCATTGATAGTGACTTGGCCAAATACCTCACGAAATAAGCATCAAACGAAAAAAACTACAAAGAAGGAAACTTGTCTAGCTTGAAGGGGGAAACCAGGTGGCGCTACGGTTGACCCGCTAGATGGCGCTGCCATTGCTCAGACGGATATCAGCTGCGTTTTTTAAAAATAGGAACCCCCATTTTTTATTACATATTCGTCTAGTACGTAAAGAAATATGAATGTTTTAGTTGGACCACTTTCTTCGCTTTGTGATGGATGGCGCTGTAATAGTCACAAACGTAGAAGTACATGGTATCACGTAACATTCCGCCAGTGCGGACGGTATTTGCTCCGTGATACATTACCCGTTTTAAAATGGACCGTTCTCCAGTTGCGGAAAAGGTCGATATCATGTTGATGTATGGCTATTGTGATCAAAATGCCCAACGGGAATGTGCTACGTATGCTGCTCGGTATCCTGGGCGATATTATCCAATTTTCCGGACCTTTCGTTGGATAGTTACGTCATTTAAGGAAACAGTGAGTGTTCAGCCACATGTGAAACGTCAACCACGATCTGCAACAAATTATGATGCCCAAGTAGGTGTTTTAGCTGCTGTCGCGGCTAATCCGCACATCAGCAGCAGACCAATTGCGCGAGAATCGGCAATCTCAAAAACGTCGGTGTTGAGAATAATACATCAACATCGATTGCACCAGTACCATATTTCTATGCACCAGGAATTGCATGACGATGACATTGGACGTCGTGTACAGTTCTGCCACTTGACACAAGAGAAATTACGGGACGATGACAGATTTTTTGGACGCATTCTATTTAGCGACAAAGCGTCATTCACCAACAGCGGAAACGTAAACCGGCATAATATGTACTATTGGGCAACGGAAAATCCACGATGGCTGCTACAAGTGGAACAACAGCGACCTCGGCGGGTTAATGTATGGTGCGGCATTATGGGAGGAAGGATAAAAAATGGTTCAAATGACTCTGAGCACTATGCGACTTAACTCTTGAGGTCATCAGTCCCCTAGAACTTAGAACTACTTAAACCTAACTAACCTAAGGACATCACACATACCCATTCCCGAAGCAGGATTCGAACCTGCAATCCTAGCGGTCCCGCGGTTCCAGACTGTAGCGCCCAGAAACGCTCGGCCACACCGGCCAGAAATGATAATTGGCCCCCATTTTATCGATGGCAATCTAAATGGTGCAATGTATGCTGATTTCCTACTCAATGTTCTACAGATATTACTACAAGATGTTTCACTCCATGACAGAATGGCGATGTACTTCCAACATTATGGATGTCCGTCACAGCTCGCGTGCGGTTGAAGCGGTGTTGAATAGCATATTTCATGTCAGGTGGATTGGCCCGTACGTTCACCAGATCTGAAGTCCCCGGCTTTCTTTCTGTAGGGAAAGTTGAAGGATATTTGCTGTCGTGATCCACCGACAACGCCTGACAACATGCGTCAGCGCATTGTCAATGTATGTGCGAACTTTACGGAAGGCAAACTACTCGGTGTTGAGAGGAATGTCGTTACACGTATTGCCAAATGCATTGAGGTTGACGGACATCATTTTGAGCATTTATTGCATTAATGTGTTGTTTACAGGTAATCACGCTGTAACAGCATGCATTCTCAGAAATGATAAGTTCACAAAGGTACATGTATCACATTGCAACAACCGAAATAAAATGTTGAAACGTACCTACGTTCTGTATTTTAATTTATAAAAACCTACCTGTTACCAACTGTTCGTCTAAAATTGTGAGCCATATGTTTGTGAGTGTTACAGAGCCATCTATGACAAAGGGAAAAAAGTGGTCCAACTAAAAGATTAATCTTTCTTTACGTACTACACGAATGTGTAAAAAATTGGGGGTTTCTATGTAAAAATAACGCAGTTGACATCAGTTTTGCACCATTTGCTGATCGCCCCTCGTACAAGATGCTTCAAAATCACTTATCCGATGACACAAAAATACAACTTCTACATGAATGACAGTAGGTATAAAGTTTCTTCTAATCCTACAGGGGATACTCTTGGTCAAATGTAGAACAAAATTTCCTGTAATGGTGTGTCCGATAATCAAAACCTGTTAGGATACGTGCCAATCTGTCCTTTCGTTCCGACGTGTTTGTTACGTAGTGCTGCTAATTGTCACCAGGCACCACGACACGTCCTTCAGGCTTTCTCCGCAGTGAATCACGCTCTCTTTTGAAAACATCGGTCTCCACTCGCACTGCGTCACATGCATTGTTCATACGTCAGTGTAACGCCTGCACATGGTGGGTCCGTTAAGCATCAGTCAGAAATCCGACGGAGTTACATCTGGTTGATGGGAAGTCCAGGACCTTCCCGACAAGTCCATCGGAGCGAACGAGGTGGCGCGGTGGTTGGCATTCTGGACCTGCATAAGGGAGGATGGCGGTTCAAACCCACGTCTTGCTAGCCTGGTTTAATTCTTCAGTGATTTCCCTACATTGTCCCAGGCCAATGCCGTGAAGGTTCTTTTGGAAAGAGCACGGCCTATTTCCTTCCGAGTCCTTTGGTAATGCGAGTTTGTGCTCCGTCTTTAATAAGCTCTCTGTCGACGGAACGTTATACTCCAATCCTCCTTTCCTTCTTCATTCTGTCGCTCATGAAACGTTGCTGTGAACTAATCTCTAATAAGCCGTAGAAAATGAGATAGTGCGTCGCCGAGTAAATCCACATTCGTTGTCGTTCTGCAAAGCTAACGTCCTTCAATAGTGTTGGTAATCCGGCGTGCATAAACCACTGACACACAGCACCAGTTAATCTGTTTGGTAAAGTGTACGGCCCTACGAGTCTGTCACCAACAGCTGCTGCCCATGCACTATACTGGACCGATGGTGATGACTAACCACGATTGGTCGAGTATTTTCATCTGCCTAGATGAGTGTACTGTACTAATTTCCTGTGAAATGTGAATTCGGGCTCATACTAAACATTATTCTCACTAGTGTAACGGCTCATACCTCAAATATCATTATAGCAACTTTTCGTCTTGTTTTGACCGGCACTATTTCCTGCAGAAATATGTGACACTTCGTTACTATAGACACTGTATAAATAAAAGTACAATGTATTGAGCCACTGACGTTTAGGTTTTCTTTTTAATTTACGGCCCTATTCGGAGGCTTTTCTCCATAAAAGAGAGGTAGTTCTGCTGTGTGGCTGCTCCCGTGCATTTCTCCCAGGAAACTACTGACGATCAAATACTTGCTGGTATGTTTATCTACATTGTGCACTTTTCTCGAGAATACTGCAGAATGGTTCAAATGGCTCTGAGCACTACGAAACTTAACATCTGAGGTCATCAGTCTCCTAGAACTTAGAACTACTTAAACCTAACTAACCTAAGGACATCACACACATCCATGCTCTAGGCAGGATTCGAACCTGCGACCGTAGAGGTCGTGCGGCTCCAGACTGAAGCGCCTAGAACCGCTCGGCCACTTCGGCCGGCGAGAATACTGCAGGTCTAATATTTAAACATTGAGTGTTTACAACTATATTTGCTTTCGGATTTCCCTGCTGGAATTTACGTAAGCTACATAATGAAAATACAGCCTGATGATAGAGAATATCGTCCAAAACGAGTCGTAAAATAAAAGGACCTAACTTAAGTTACTGGTTGCATCAGACTGCTAAGAGAACACCTTACGAAACATGTGTATTTTTGAAAATGTTTAGTTAGGGTAAATTGTGGCCTACACACAGGGCTAGAAAGTCATTTTTTTTTTTATTCAACAGAACCATCCGATTTCTCGAACCTGTACATACAACATCTACAACAACCTTGTGTACTTTTTATAATTACGTTTAGGATCATAATTTTCATTTACCTCTCATAAATTCTCAGTGTGTCCTCAAATGAAAGCGTGACAAACATCCAACGGTAAAAAGTCTTTCTCACCGTGGCGACCGGCGGCTGTGACCGAGCGGTTCTAGGAGCTTAAATCTGGACCCGCGCTGCTGCTACCGTCGCAGGTTCGAATCCTGCCTTGGGCATGGATGTGTGTGATGTCCTTAGGTTAGTTACGTTTAAGTAGTTGTAAGTCTAGGGGACTGATGACCTCCTATAGTGCTTAGAGCCATCTGAACCACCACCGTGGCGTGGGCATACAGCAACTAGCATATAGAATGAGGAGAAGAAAACAGTCTTAAAATGTTCAATCATGAACACCTGCAGCCCTCTGTACTTTAAATTTTGCGTCATTTATGCGACCAGTTTCATCATTTGGCCACGCCATCTTCAAGACCCCTGACCATTTGGTAGATAGAACCCAACCTCATGTGCAATCGAAATAGGGGGCAACATTCAGTAACTGCTACCCGCAAACGTCTTTTTTAAACAACCGACCCCATCGTCCATTAATAGCAGAAGTACTTACAGAAAACAATTTTGGTTACAATGTTGAAATTACTGATGACCCGCGTTTCGTTTGATTCAAGGAATCATCAGACTGGCCGATAAATGTTCGTAAGCGAGTTATGGACATCGATGATAAGACGCAAGCAAAAAGTAAATTGCCCTTGTCATGTGCCTTGACCATTTTTCTTGCATATAACGAGGGCAACTTATTTTTCCCGGCGTATAATCAACGATATCCTTAACTTGGTTATCAATATTTATCGGCAAATCTGAAGATGTCTTGAATTAGGCGAAACGTGTGTCATTGATGACTAAATAAGCAGTAATTTCAAGTTCTATGTAAGACGTGTACACTTCTATTGTCTATTATCAAACCACAATTTATGAAAGATGTACATAAAAAAAAATGGCTTTGAGCACTATGGGACTCAACTGCTGTGGTCATAAGTCCCCTAGAACTTAGAACTACTTAATCCTAACTAACCTAAGGACACAGCACACACATCCGTGCCCGAGGCAGGATTCGAACCTGTGACCGTAGCGGTCGTGCGGTTCCAGACTGTAGCGCCTTTAACCGCTCGGCCACTCCGGCCGGCAAAGATGTTTATATTTTACTAACAGGATTAAGTAGGAATAATTAATATTTGTCATTTTGGAAATAATTGTGGTAGCAGGGAATGTCTGCACCAAAGTATTATTGGCGAGAGAGACCGCACATTGACATAATTTTAAAAAGGGCGGGAGAGACCGCGTATGGATACACTTTAAGAAAAGAGCGGGAAAGACCGCGCACTGATACATTTTATAATGGTAGCAGGGATTGTCTGTGGTGTCACCGCCAGACACCACACTTGCTAGGTGGTAGCCTTTAAATCGGCCGCGGTCCATTAGTATACGTCGGACCCGCGTGTCCCCACTTTCAGTGATTGCAGCCCGAGCGCCACCACACGGCAGGTCTAGAGAGACTTCCTAGCACTCGCCCCAGTTGTACAGCCGACGTTCATAGCAATGGTTCACTGACAAATTACGCTTTCATTTGCCGAGACGAAAGTTAGCATAGCCTTCAGCTACGTCATTTGCTACGACCTAGCAAGGCGCCGTATTCAATTGATATTTATCTAGTGAAGCATGTACAGTCAAGAGAGATGTTCACCAATTGTGGATTAAAGTTAAGTATTCTACCAGTTACCTCCTGTTTTGCTAGTCTTATTTCTCTGACCTGTTCCAGACCTCACGCCAGTCTGCGTGTAATTAAACGCGTGCATTTCGGCCTCCTCTAGCAACACGGTGTTGGCTCTTCTGCCAACACAGCATTGTCTTCACCAGAAAGCACTGTTGGCGGGAGAGACCACACTTTACCGTTCGTAGGAAGTCAATAGTAAGCGAGATGTGAAGAGAGTTGGTAGCAGGTCTGAAGCGAGAGGTTGAGAGGAGCTGTGTGCCTGCCAGCCACCAGCTATGATTTACAAGAGATTATAAACGGATGTGCAGAGACGTCAGCTAACTATTGTCATAAGAGGAACCCATATTATTGATTTTTTTTAGAAACTCAGGACTACTGAAGGTATGTGTGCGCAATGCTAGTAATAAGATTATTGTAAAAATTAAGTCCCATTTGAACGTTTGTAAAATCATTTCATTACCAGCAGTAAATATTTGAAGAATCGTTTTCATATAATTAATTTTTGCTAGCAATGTTGCGTTACTGATTATAATCCATCCCAAAAACCGTCAACGTAAAACTTAGCAAAATTGTCAAGAAAAAGTTTAACTATGAATTAGGTAACTGCAGTCAAATTAATTAAAGAATAACATGAGCTTTGCTATTAAAGAATAACGTCAGCTTTGGTAATAAGCACAGCCACTTATTATGACAGCCCACCAGCAGCCAACAGAGTACAGTAAAACAGAGTAAGTATACTCGTGTCGCAGTTCGATGTAGCAGTCAGATGACGATCCAGTAACAGTAAAAAATATTAAGGAACAGTTTTTGGGTTATTGCAGGTAACGACTGATGGCTACGACCACGACACATTCTATGTTTCGACGAAATAATCAGCAAATCACTTTTAATAAGCAGCATTTAAATTTGTATGCGAAGATTGCACTTATTACTATTGAGAAAGAGAATTAATTTCAAAGGGAAGATTTCATTTGTTATTATTAAGCAAGAGATAGAAATCCTGAGGGAAGGTTTCATAGGTTATTGTAGAAGGGAAGGTTGCGTAACAAAAGAGATATAGAGGAGACGGGAAGGTTTCAACGGCCACGACTGTTTTCTTCTCCTCATCCAGACGATAGTCCAAATCCTCGCAAGCTTTTCTGAGCCCGTCTGCACCTATCACAATATTTGCAGTTCTTATGCAGCTGCACAGCCCACCCAATATACCGGGTGATCAAAAAGTCAGTATAAATTTCAAAATTGAATAAATCACGGAATAATCTAGATAGAGAGTTACAAATTGACGCACACGCTTGGAATGACATGAACCAAAAAAATACATAAGTTCAAAAAATGTACGACGGATCGCGCTTCATCTGATCAGAATAGCAATAATTAGCATAACAAAGTAAGAAACAACAAAGATGATGTTCTTCACAGAAAATGGTCAATATATCCACCATCATTCCTCAACAATAGCTGTAGTCGAGGACTAACATTGTGAACAGCATTGTAAAGCATGTCCGGAGTTATGGTGAGGCATTGGCGTCGGATGTTATCTTTCAGCATCCCTAGAGATGTTGGTCGATGACGATACACTTGGAACTTCAGGTAACCCCAAAGCCAATAATCGCACGGACTGCGGTCTGGGGACCTGGGAGGCCAAGCATCACGAAAGTGGCGGCTGAGCACACAATCATCACCAAACGACGCGCGCAAGAGATCTTTCACGGGTCTAGCAGTATGGGGTGGAGCGCCATCCTGCATAAACATCGTACGTTCTAGCAGGTGTTTATCAGACAGGCTGGGGATGATGCGATTCTGTAACATATCGGCGTACCTCTTTTTTTTTGTTCTAATAAAACCCCTTGCCATTCCAAGCATGTTTGTCAATTTTTACCTCACTACCTACATTATTCCGTGGTTTATTAAGTTTTCAAATTTGTGCTGACTTTTTGATCACCCTGTACAATCCGCAACGCAGCCTCTTTGGTCCACCTCTCAGTTCTGGCCTTCCAGCAGCCATTTCCTACATTTCGAACGCCAGAAATGAAACTCCTTAAACTCAGACCTGGGCGTTGAAGTGTGCTTGGATAACACGGCAGGTACAAAAAATTACCAGTACGGTCAAGGGTCTGGGTTCGATTCTACCTTTAACCCGACAGGAAAATTAAAAAAAAAAAGAAGAAAGAGGTTGAAGCAGTTTGGCCTGCGAGAACGAATAGGGGAGGTGGAGTGGGATTATAGTGGAGAATGAGAGACCTCGTCGAGTTGTTACTATCGCTGAAGGGCTGTTAAGTGTTTGGAACGCAACTGTGAATCAATGCCGTCCCCTCCCCCCCCCCCTTCCCCCCCCCCCCAAACGCCGCAACCCCTCCCTCCCTCCCCGTCCTCTCATTCTCGCTCTCTCTCTTGTGGACAGCTGGAAGCACTGGCCAGCTCGTAAACAGTTGGGCTGCAGAGCTTTTTAGCCGTGGCGCCATCTGGCGGGCTCTCTTGCGCCATTAGCCGGCCATTGTCCATTATTAGCGAGCCCTGGGCGCGGCCGCACGTGGCTACCACGTGGCTACCGGCGCGCTCGCCCTGCGCCGCTTTGTTAAAAACGCCGGACCGTGCTGGCCGGGTCGCCACCCTCGCAGCCACTGCTCTTTGCCGGGGGGATAGCTGGGAACTGCGGGCTGCGACATGACGCCCACCTCAGCACAACACGCCGCACCGCTCTGTGTGTTTGCGTCAGCGGGGCGCAGCTGTCCGCTGTCCGTCACCGTGTTATGCCCTTCCTGCTGTTATTGTTGTTGTTGCCATCGTTGCTGACTTGTATGCAAGGCAAATGAAATGTATAAACAACTGTAACCAGCGGCTTTCACTCGAAGTTCCACTCTCCATCTCGGAAGGTTTTAACTCCAAGCATCCTTGAAATATTTTACTCTATGTTGACAATTTTTACTTATGGACCGTCTGACAGCAACATAATAAAACAGAATTTTAGTGCCGTACGCGTTTCGCCTTTATATGTAAGAAATTGTTCACGCAACCTGCCACTGATGATGCCTTGCAGAAAATAAAGGCGAAACGCGTATGGCACTAAAACTGTGTTTTATTCAGGTGCTGTCAGACGGTCCATAAGTAAAAATTATCAACATACCACAAATTACACGCAACTGAGGAAGACAGGACTACAAAAGTTGAAGATCCTTGAAATAGATTGTTTATGCCGAAACTAGCTCAGCTCCCGCTACTTCGCGTACAGTGTATGATCTGCAAAGGCAATTTTCTTTTTCTTTAATCGAATTTTTATGTGACTCACAAACTGCAACACCTTCTAATCTTTCTACGCTAATTAACGGCTCAGAAGCATAGTCTTTTCCGAATGCACTTCTGATCAAAAAGTGATTCTGGTAGATGGTATCGGAGGTGTTTGTTATTCCAACCTATTGAGTTCTTGTGGTGATATTTCCATTAAGACTATCATCCCCTAACACACGTTTCTTTAGAAATCAGGTACGAAGTTTCATACATTGATTTTTAAATATGTTTTAATACAATTAAATATTTTTATAAAAACTTTCATCCCCTACTTGACACCTTTAGGGGTTGAATTTACAAACAACATTTTTTTTTAATTTTTTATGTCCAACCGAAAAGCCAAATACGAATTTTCAGAGCTTTAGCTTCAAAATGCTTTCGTAGTGAAATATTTTAGCACCTTAGGGGTTGAATTTACAAAACCACTGAAGCACTTTTTTCCACACGAGAAGCAAAAAACAGATTTTATTAGCTTTAGAAATACTTTCATAATGAAATATCTTCATATAGAATTTTATGTCCTATGTCACCCTTGTGAATTTCCAAAAACACTGAAACACGTACTTTTTTAAAAATTTCTAACCCAGATGTAAAACACCAATTTTCATATATTTAGACATTAAATAGCGGTAGTAATACTTTAATAACGATTTATTTTCAAAGTAAATTACCTTACCCCAGCAATGGTTGAATTCCCAAAACTCTGAAGCAATTGTTATTTTTTAATTCTGATCGAGAAACCAAATACCCATTTTTGTAGTTCTAGCTTCATAATAGCGCAATATTTTCAAACAACCTTTCATTCTGTTTTTTACCCCCTTAAGGATGGAATTTCGAACAATCCCTTACTAAACGAAGCCTAATCTTTCTTTTTCTTTTCTTAGTAATGGGTCTTATGACGTGTCTGATGCGGCCCGCCACCAATTCCCCCTCCTGTGCCAACCTCTTCATCTCCGAGTAGCACTTGCAACCCACGTCCTCAATTATTTTCTGGATGTATTCCAGTCTCTGTCTTCTCTACAGTTTTTGCCATCTTGAGCTCCCTCTAGTAACATGGAAGTCATTTAACAAATTTCCTATCATCCTGTCCCTTCTTCTTGTCAGTGATATCCACGTATTCCTATCCTCTCCCATTCTACACAGAACCTCCTCATTCCTTACTTTATCAGTCCACCTAATTTTCAAAATTCGTCTGTAGTACTACATCTCAAATGCTTCGATTCTCTTCTGTTCCGGTTTTCCCACAGTCCATGTTTCACTACCATACAATGCTGTGCTGCAAACGTGCATTCTCAGAAATTTCTTCGTCAGTTTAGGCCCCATGTTTGACTTGTAGTCATCTTTTGGGCAGTAATGCCCTTTTTGTCAGTGCTAGTTTGCTTCTGATGTCCTCCTTCCTCCATCCTCCGGCCGAAGTGCCCGTGCGGTTCTAGGCGCTGCAGTCTGGAACCGCGAGACCGCTACGGTCGCAGGTTCGAATCCTGCCTCGGGCATGGATGTGTGTGATGTCCTTAGGTTAGTTAAGTTTAACTAGTTCTAAGTTCTAGGGGACTAATGACCTCAGTAGTTGAGTCCCATAGTGCTCAGAGCCATTTGACCCATCCTCCATCCACCACTGGTTATTTTACTGCCTAGGTAGCAGATTCCCTTACCTCCATCTACTTCATGACCATCAATCCTGATGTTAAGTTTCTCGCTGTTCCCATTTCAGCTACATCTCATTACCTTTGTCTTTCTTCGTTACTCTCAATCCATATTTTGCACTCAGTAGACTGTTCATTCCATTCATCAGATCGTACAAATCTCGTTCATTTTCACATAAGATGGCAACGTCATCAGCGAATTGCATTATATATATATATATATATATATATATATATATATATATATATATATATATATCCGTTCTACAAAGTGAAATTTCTGGAAATGGAAAGCTTAAAGTCCAATTGGAAATATAAATACACTTTGCAAATGTGATTAATGTTCAAAATTGTGGGCTTCAGCATCAATACATTTCTGAGTACGAGTCACCACTGATTCCGTACATCGTAGCAAGGTGTCCAACTAGATTTCTGCGCACACCGCCTGAATCTCATTCCAAAGTGTGTCCAGGTTTCGTGGTTTATGTTTGTACACCTCATCTCTTACTGTGCCCCATAAGAAGAAATCCAGCGGCGTGAGGTCTGGAGAGCGTGCAGGAAACCCGATTGGTCCCCTGCGTCCTATCCACTGGCCTGGCACATTGTGATCCAGGTACGCTCGTACATCCCTATGATAGTGGGCGGGTCGCAATCTTGTTGGAAATAAAACTCATCATTACCGTATAATGCACGAATGGCAGGGAATATGGAGTCAGCAAGCATTGTTACGTACGTTTCTCCAGTAACAGTAGCTTCAAAGCGGGAAGGCCCAATGAGTCCCCTTGCAGACAAACCACACCACACATTTACACCAGACAAATTCACAGCCTTTTCATCTGTAATGTGAGAATTATCTTCAGCCCAGTATACCCAATTATGCCTATTGACAGTTCGATTGAGTTTGAATTGGGCTTCATCTGACCAAATTATGCTACCTGTGGTGTCACCGCCAGACACCACACTTGCTAGGTGGTAGCCTTTAAATCAGCCGCAGTCCGTTAGTATACGTCGGACCCGCGTGTCGCCACTATCAGTGATTGCAGACCGAGCACCGCCACACGGCAGGTCTAGAGAGACTTCCTAGCACTCGTCCCAGTTGTACAACCGACTTTGCTAGCGATGGTTCACTGACAAAATACGCTCTCATTTGTCGAGACGATAGTTTAACGTGGCCTTCAGCTACGTCATTTGCTACGACCTAGTAAGGCGCCATTATCAGTTACCATTGATATTGTGAATCATGTACCGGCAAGGCCGACGTTCTTCATTAAGGGATTAAAGTTAAGTATTCCACCAGCTACGTCCGTTTTTTCTAAATTCTAATTTCCTTGTTCTGTTCCAGACCTCACGCAAGCCTGCGTGAGCTAAAACGCGTGTCTTTCGGCCTCCTCTTGTAACCCGGTGTTGGCTCTCCTGCCAACCAAAACACTACCCATAAATCCCGGTTCACGTCTCACCATCTCCTGAACCCATTCACAAAATTCTAACCTTCGATCTGGATCGTCGTCACTTAGCTGTTGCACCAGCCTTGGAATGCACACACACTACTAGCACTTACATTACTCTCACGTGCCGCTTGCCTTGAAGATTTTTGAGGCGAATGCTGAAACAGATCCAAGACAGCAGTTGTTGAATAAGCACTTGTAGCTGTACGAGGTCGCCCTGATCGACCTTTATGCATATCACACATTGTTCCACGAATTTCGAATTTGGCTCGTAGACGTGTAATTTTTAACCTTGAAGGTGGTTCTGTGCCATACTCACTTCTCCACTGTCTTCGAGCCGCAGCTACATTCTCAAACTTCCAGTACCACTTAAATATCTGCTTCCGCGCTTCAACTTCGAAGCTGAAACGCGCGTCCGCCATGTTTCAATTACTTCCTTGCTACGGCTGCCACCTGTTGAAGAAACATAACATTACTTTCTCACTGCATATATATATTGGAAATTTGTGGTAAGGTTCTGTGGGACAAAACTGCTGAGGTTATCGATCCATAGGCTTATACACTAATTAAACTAACTAAAACTAACTTACGCTAAGGACAACACACACACCCATGCCCGAGGGACGATTCGAACGTCAGACGGGGCTAGCAGCGCGAACCGTGGCAAGGTGCCAAAGACCGTACGGCTACAACGCGCGGCCCCTTTCACCTTGAATTTTAATTCCACTCCTGAACCTTTCCGTTATTTCCATCATTGCTTCCTCGATGTACAGATTGAACAGTAGGAGCGAAAGACTGCATCTCTGTCTTACACTCTTTTTAGTCCCCGCACTTCGTTCTTCATCATCCACTCTTATTGTTTCCTCTTGGCTCTTGTACATATGGTACATTACCCATGTCTCCCTGTAACTTGCCCTATTTTCTCAGAATTCCGAACATCTTGCACCGTTCTACATTGCCGTACGCTTTTTCTAAATCGACGAATCATACGAACGTGTCTTGATTTTTCTGTAGTCTTGCTTCTATTATCAACTGCCACGTCAGAATTGCCTCTCTGGTGCCCTTACCTTTCCTAAAGCCAAACTGATTGTCATTTAACAACACCTCAGTTTTCTTTTACACTCTTTTGTATATTATTCTTGTAAGCAACTTTGATACATGAGCCGTTAAGCTGATTGTAAGATAATTCTCGCACTTGTCTACTGTTGCAGTTTTCGGAATTGTGTGGATGATATTTTTCTTAAAATCAAATGGTATGTCGCCAGATTCATACATTCTACACCCCAACCTGAATAGTCCTTTTGTTGTCACTTCCCCCAATGATGTTATAAATTCTGATAGAATGTTGTCTATCACTTCTGCCTTATTTGATATTAAGTCCTCCAAAGCTCTCTTAAATTCTGATTCTAATACTGGATTTCCTATGTCTTTTAAATCAACTCCTGTTTCTTATTTTATCATAGCCGACAAATCTTCCTCCTCATAGATGTTTTCAGTGTGCTCTATCCGCTGTCTCCTCTGCATTTAGCAGTGGAATTCCTGTTGCACTCTTAATTTTTCCACCCTTGGTTTTCATTTCATCGAAGGTCATTTTGACATCCCTGTATGTTCTCCTTCAGTCCTTCCGACAATCATTTGTTTTCCGATTTCTTCACATTTTTCATGCAGCCATTTCGTCCTACCTTCAATGTATTTTCTAATTTTCTTCAGCGACTTTTATTTCTATATTCCTGAATTCCCTTGAACATTTTTGAACTTCATTCTTTCATCGATGAACCGAAGTAGTTTTTCTGTTACCCATGGTTTCATTGGAGTTACCTTTATCTATTTTATCACTCCCTTAGAGGTGAAGTTCCGAAAAATATCTTCTTAAAAGTCGCCTCCAATATACGACAAACACCCGCTCCAAATTTCAACTACCATACAACAGTACAAGACAATAAAATTAGAACACGTGCAGTTGTTTCCAGTATACTAAATATTTTGTATCGAACTTGACAACTATTGCCATTTAGTTTTATCGTGCGAACGAAGCGCAATGCCAGTGTTCCAAAACTTTAGGCAAAAAAAGCATTGTGATAGGTGATTAGTTCGAAAGAAAAAAAGTCACACTACTGAACTTTAAAATCTAGGAGATTTCTTTATCCACGAAGAGGGTTTGGGGACACCGTGAAAATCCTGGAAAAATAGGAGTGAATAGAAACCTACACATGGAGCAAGAGGTTATCATACTAGTAAAAAAAAATCAAACCGCAACTACCAGGGACACATAGCACACATTCGAGAGCAAAATGTTAACATCAGTTTCACAGAGCATATGTGGCGGCAGTCGAACGATATCTCTTCAAAAATTAAGTGAGTGGAATCAGATGGTCAATTAAATCAAGGACCCATGGCCTCGAGTGAAATGATAGCCTCTACAGTGTCAAAATTTGATCGTAATTCGAGAGACTGGTACAAATTATACAGATATGATTCCAGTATGTATGTCTCTGCAGGAGCCGGACTTTTTGTTGACCGAGCAGGGTGGGGAACAATCGTTTTTGTTCCCACCAGGAGTCTCGAAGCTGACTGCGGAGTTGTTTGCCGTTTATCAACCTGTTCTTTACATAACCGACTTGTAAGTTGACGAAGTCCTTATATGAACTGATTCAACTATCGCCCTGGGATCTCTTAAAAGGGCACGAAAGAAAAACTATAAATCCCTTGGCTTACGTCACACTGAGAAGTCTCAATGGGGTAAAAGAGCTGCCGCAACTGATTCATCTAGAATAGATATCGGGACAAGGAATTTGAGGCAACGAACGTGCACGTCAACTGGCGAAAAAGATGCAGTGCCTACTACCCACCGACATAAGCCCACCATATAGTGATTTCTATAATACACTCACTAACCAATTAAAAATGGAATGGCCAGTTTTAGTGGGCATGGGCCGTAACATACAAGGTACATGGTACTGGCCGATCCAACAATAGATTTCACGACACACTTACTTTGTCATCTACTAGATCACGAGAAAACGAGCTCTTACAACTGGCGCACTAAGAGCAGGTCACACAAATATCAGTAAAAAGTGAAATTTAATAAAACTGATGCACTCTCCAAACTGTAGCCCTTACAGAACATCAGGTACAGTGTTTATCAACTTTTCTGAGACCATTACCTCTGAGTGTGGCCAGATGTTCGCCATTACCGCCCTCTTCCCACCATTATCAACATTAGTGCCCAACTATAGAATGAAAAAGAATTTTCTTTGAACGTTATTACTTTTTACATGGCGGAAGATAAGAATGATGCCTTATAACTACATTTTGTTTCTTCAGAATGGTGAAGTAGTTCTCAGCGATTCGTCAGAACTACCTTGAACTCTTTCTCGCAAATGAAAGTTAACTATCCACACTGAAGATAGACATTTGTTATAAAATGCTTTCTGTACAACAGTCCTCTCCCTAGCGGTACTTCCTTCATCCACATCCTGCATCACCATTTAAAATAAACCAAGTTAAAATGAGCTTTATGCTCAACGTTTACAAATCACTTTACTGCTGGCTGAAACGTCACCTTCGGACTGCCAATGCTTTGTATATGACGGCTGCCACCACCACCAACAACAATAATAACGTATGGGCGCTACAGCAGTGCAGTGCCCATTACGTAGTAACTGTTGTGTTACGCTGTCAGTTTGTTGGTTTATTATTTTGAAATGAATAATGAAGCAATTTATGGCATACTACAGGAACTACGTCCAACTCGGAGATGGCATGTAAGCATATGTGACAGATATCTCTCAGTTTTACTGTCACAAATACATGCTGCAAAGAATGCGTGTCGTCAGTGGGCTGGGTTAGCCGTATTCGTCAGACTAACAGGACTACGGTCGATCGTTGAAACTCGTCCACTGCAGCTGACACACAACCAGAATCAGTCAGTCGCGAAGAAACTGAAGACTTACCTAATGCGATCATCCCCAGTGTCAAAACTCGGACCGAGCGAGGTGGCGCAGTGGTTAGCACACTGGACTCGCATTCGGGAGGACGACGATTCAAACCCGTCTCCGGCCATCCAGATTTAGGTTTTCCGTGATTTCCCTAAATCACTTCAGGCAAATGCCGGGATGGTTCCTTTGGTAGGGCACGGCCGACTTCCTTCCCTAATCCAATGAGACCGATGACCTCGCTGCTTGGTCTCTTCCCCCAAATCAATCCGATCCAATCAAAACTCGGACCAAAGCAAACGACTACCAACAGATGCCTCTCTAAGACTAGACAAATGACAGAATGTACGTTTGGAATAATGACAGAAAATGATAATCCTGATAATGTTGTCATACGCAAATGTATCATCTGATTAGAGAACATCGTAACTGAGAAGAATGGGAAACAACCAGCAGCTGCATTCACGTGCCAGCTAGCATAATTGATGAAAAGACACGCATCCGTTGGGTGAGAACCCTACAGTTCGGCTGAAGATGACGAGTAGGGAAACGTATTTCACACGAGATAAATTTGTGACATTATTTTGCCCAGTGAAAGTGGTTTAAGATCTTTAGAGAACACTAGTTGCGTGGGGTAAAAGTATACCTGAAGATGTTCTTCTCAATTTTCATTTAAAATACAGTTTCTAGAATTTTTTAAGCATCCTTACTGAATGGCATGCTTGCTGTCGGTCTTTGGTGTACAAAAAGACTTGTGAATTCAACAGAAAAATAGCGAAACATACGCTTTTTCCAAGATCTACACCACTCCTGCCACTACGTCGCACTGAGACGATCTGACAGACCTTGTGGAGCGTCTTGAGGTTATTCTCAATATTGTATTTACATATAGTTTCTAGAATTTTTCATTCAGTTCACGTGTCACATATTCTAAATTTACCCCATATTCACTAAATGTGATCACACAATATTATGATTTTTGCTACGTAATGATAGCGTTTTCATCTAGTTTCCACGTTCATGTCCTTCTGTAGCTTTGAACCACAGTTTGCTCGATAAATAACGGTGGTGATATCTCTTGTCTTGCATGTTCCATAGTGAGCTGTTCTCATTCAGAAGACTTACAAACTTATCTTGGTAATTAAATACGAAACAACAGAGACAGAAGCAACAATAGACGCTCGCTTCCACCTGCTAAGCCGGACCAGCCAGCCGCATTTGAGTGGGACCCGAGCGCCAGCCTGCTGTCTACGGTTGCACGTGGCCCGACTTGGTGTTGTGCAGGGATCGCGGGCCGCTGCCGCTACGCGTGTTGGGATTAGTCGTCCGGCTAGTGAGACGAATACGGTTCCAGTGGACGTTCAGCCTTAGGAAGATTCTCAACATTCGTTTTACAGGCTGTAACCTCCACCGTATTGTGCCACGCTTTAATGATAGTATTTGAAAAACAATGTACTTCTTGATGACTCTTCTAATCAGTACGACATATGTACCTTCCGTTTGCATGTGTTTGAAATTTATACAAATTGTGGTTTCACCACCAGACACCACGCTTGTTAGGTGATAGATTTTAAATCGGCCGCGGTCCGTTAGTATACGTCGGACCCACGTGTCGCCACTATCAGTGATTGCAGACCGAGCGCCGCCACACGGCAGGTCTAGTCTAGAGAGACTCCCTAGCACTCGCCCCAGTTGTACAGCTGACTTTGCTAGCGATGGTTCACTGTCTACATACGCTCTCATTTGCAGAGACGACAGTTTAGCATAGCCTTCAGCTACGTCATTTGCTACGACCTAGCAAGAACCCATATTCAGTTACTATAATCTGAACAGATAGTATTGTGAATCATGTACCCTTAAGAGCGACGTTCATCATTAATGGATTAAAGATAAGTATCAAACTAATTACGTCCGCTTTCTGAATTCTCATTCCTTGTCATGTTCCAGACGTCACGTCAGTATAGTTCTTCACTCCTCACGCCAGCCTGCGTGAGCTAAAACACGTGCATTTCGGTCTCCACTGGTAACACAGTGTTGGCTCTTCTGCCAACACAACACAAATATATTAAGAAGTTTCATTTTAACGCCAATTTCGATGATGAAGTCTTCTCTCTCTCCGCCCCCCTCCATCCATCCCAACAGCGTCCGCGATCCCCTCTGGCACGTGCGCAACTGCCCCAGCCGAATAAAAAATGGTTCAAATGGTTCTGAGCACTATAGGACTTAGCTTCTGAGGTCATCAGTCCCCTAGAACTTAGAACTACTTAAGCCTAACTAACCTAAGGAAATCAAACACATCCATGCCCTACGCAGGATTCGAACCTGCGACCGCAACGGTCGCGCGGTTCCAGACTGTAGCGCCTAGAACCGCTCGGCCACTCCGGACGGCGAGGCAGAATAGCCAGCGGTCCAGCGGCTACAAAGCTACGAACTGGAGAAGAACTCGACACTTCGCCTGAAGATGACGAGTAGGAAACCTGTCGAAGCGTTGCCGCAGAACGATGTCTTGACTCGGCTGATAATCCAAGAAGACGTCATCAACAATTCATTCTCTTCGACTCATCTTCCAAGTCCATTGCATCTCTTACTGATTTACACTGACATCGGTAAACGTCATACATATTATTTCTCTTTCCTGAAATTTAACTCACTTTCTAAATTTCTCCTTGATTTCCGTTACTCCTTGCTCAATTTGCAGATTATCACGAACGGATTACAAACTTTTCTCACCTCCCTTCCGAATTCCTGCTTTCCTTTCATGACCCACTCTTGAAGCTCGAGTCTGCTTTCTGAAAGAGTTGTAGATAACCTATTTATTTATTGATTTTAGGCAAAGTCCATTCCACCGGATACAAATACGTCACATAACGAAGGGAACAGGACGCTAGACAGATACACCGTGCGCTCTGCAGGAAACGATCCCTGATCAGTCCCCATGGTATGGTGCCACAGGGGAGTGTTATGGTACCATTGCTTTTCATAATATATATAAATGACCTAGTAGATAGTGTCGGAAGTTCCATGCGGCTTTTCGCGGATGATGCTGTCGTATACAGAGAAGTTACAACATTAGAAAATTGCAGCGAAATCCAGGAAGATCTGCAGCGGATAGGCACTTGGTGCAGGGAGTGGCAACTGACCCTTAACATAGACAAATGTAATGTATTGGGAATACATAGAAAGAAGGATCCTTTATTGTATGATTATATGATAGCGGAACAACTTCTGTAAAATATCTGGGAGTACGCGTGCGGAACGATTTAAAGTGGAATGATCATATAAAATTAATTGTTGGTAAGGCGGTTGCCAGGTTGAGATTCATTGGGAGAGTCCTTAGAAAATGTAGTCCATCAACAAAGGAGGTGGCTTACAAAACAATCGTTTGACCTATACTTGAGTATTGCTCATCAGTGTGGGATCCGTACCAGATCGGGTTGGCGGAGGAGATAGAGAAGATCCAAAGAAGAGCGGCGCGTTTCGTCACAGGGTTATTTGGTAAGCTTGATAGCGTTATGGAGATGTTTAGCAAACTCAAGTGGCAGACTGTGCAAGAGAGGCGCTCTGCATCACGTTGTAGCTTGATGTCCAAGTTTCGAGAAGGTGCGTTTCTGGATGAAGTATCGAATATATTGCTTCCCCCAACTTATACCTCCCGAGGAGATCACAAATGTAAAATTAGAGCGCCACGGAGGCTTTCCGGCAGTCGTTCTTCCCGCGAACCATGCGCACTGGAGCAGGAAATGGAGGTAAAGTGCCCTCAGCCACACACCGTTGGGTGGCCTGCGGAGTATAAATGTAGATGTAGATATGGTGGCAGCGAAGCATCAGCACCAGTTCGATGTGTGGGTGGGGATCGCGGGCGACCGTCTTTTGAGAGTGCAGCTAAAGCATTAGTACAGACAGAACATTTCCACTTGATTGCAGTGTTCTCACGTGTGTACTTTGACTCACTGAAACCTATGCTGTCAAATATCTTAACAGATTTGGCAACACACTATTCATGGAACTAAGAGCTACTAGAGCAGTAGTTTCCAACCTGGAGGTATTTATCCCCTGAGGCGCAAAAAGAAACTTTCTGAGAGGTGTTTCATTCACGAAGCGGAATTATTTATAAAAGATAATTAGTAATTTCATTCTTTCGTGAGAATGTAATACAGTAGAACCTCTTGACCTTGTAATGCCATTTGCCTCGTTTTACTGGTATTCACGCTGACCGTTTCTTGACAATCGGCGTGCAGCTGACAACATAACCTGTCATTTTATTTGAACGCTTTTATCTCTGGATTTTAACAATTCTTACTTGACAAGGCCTGGTCACAGGGGCCAGCATATTTCATAATGCACAGAATTATATCCGCTGACAGCTTATTTTCATTGCACATTATTTGGTGGTTTTCCAATGTCAGATTTTAGTAAGCTCTAGTTTTTATTCTTTTGGTTATGTTTTATGATATATGTGATATTCCCACCCCTTTGTGCTCATCTAGTCTCTTCAACCCCCGAAGTCTTGACATGCTTGTTTCCTGGTTTGCAGGTAATGCCGTTGCATTGTCTTCATGTTACATGTATTTCTGAAGAAGAAATGTTCACATCCATTGAAACCGAGGTCCAAGGTTGCATAAAAACCACCTTTTGTTGCAACAGGTCGGCTGCTTTGGATTCATTTACTGATTTCTAATCGTCGCTGAGGTGCAGCAATGTTCAGAATGTCAAACATAAATTTGTTAACATTGAATACCAGTTTACGTGCCGGCCGCGGTGGTCTAGCGGTTCTAGGCGCGCAGTCCGGAGCCGCGCGACTGCTATGGTCGCAGGTTCGAATCCTGCCTCGGGCATGGATGTGTGTGATGTCCTTAGGTTAGTTAGGTTTAAGTGGTTCTAAGTTCTAGGGGACTGATGACCACAGTAGTTAAGTCCCATAGTGCTCAGAGCCATTTGAACCATCAGTTTACGTCTCAGGAAGTCTTTTACGAAAGTATTTGCCTGGAGTGTACCCTGGTATGGAAAGAGGGTAGTCTTGTAAGGAAGTGAAAGGTGGACGATAGACAACAGGCAAGAGAATAGAAGTTATTGAAATGTGGTGCTAAAAAGACTGCTGAAGATTAAATGGATAGATCGGGTAAGAGATGAGGAGTTTCCGATTAAAACAGAGGAAATTTTAGGGTGCAACCTTGTAGTGCCCCCAGAATTTTACGAAAGTCTGGAGACACTTGTGTTCCAACCGTTCCGAACACGCGTTATTTTAAAGTAGGGCGTAAGGATGAGCATGGGATACTGCACCCATTTATTGTTTGTGCAGGCGAAACTGGAAGGGAGATAATTCGTCGGCGCTGGCAAGTGTTCAGCGCGACCTGCCAAGAATAAACAAGTACAGCCCGGAAGCTTCGTGGCCAGCTGCAAAGAGTAATATAGCTTTGTATTGTTGAAAAACAAATGGAGTGACTCGAGATAGTGTCTGTTTTTATTAGACGTTGAACTGCTGTTAAGAGTACGTGGACTGGACGTGGATTGTCAGCCACGATAAAAGCTTATGTATTAACTGTATTAAAAATGTGTAATTAACTGATTCTAGGGGCCCGGTAATGTGTGGGATTTCGTCATAAAGTTGTTATTTTTGTACAAAGTGGATATAAATATGTTCTGGTGCATTGAATGATATTCCAAGAGTAGTGTATTTTTTAAATAAGAAGAGAGAGAGCGAGAGAGTGAAATTTCCCCTTCCTAGCAGTGAAATCTTCGGAGAAGCGTCCGGTGCTAGCAGAAGACATCGTCGCTGCAAGAAGTCCACGAAAACGCTTAACATTACACCGAGCCACCGCAACCTGACAAAAATCAGGGATGGGTTGATGGAGCACAATCTGAGGCATCGAGGAATCGTCAGTTTGTTAATGGAGGGAAATACGGAGGGGTGGGCAGGAGACCTCAGTTTGAATGCTGGATGTAGTTAGCAGTAATAATGGAGAGCTGCAGAGGCTTCCACAGGGCAGACTGATTAGAGAGCTGCATCGAAACAGTTTTCGCACTGACGACCACAGCAAAAACGGTAATAATAACGATAACGACGAAGGCAACAAGGTCAAAGCAGGCTGGAAGACTTCGAGGAAAATTTTCCAAATGATCATTCTTTGGACATGCACCATTCTGGAGCTGTGGCTATTACACAGTGGCCAATCAGCGTCTGTGTGTTTCCGTTGTTCATTACAGCCACATCGACTCACACACGAGTAAGCTCGAGGACTGCTTTAACTTATTTGTCTCGGCGGTGAACCTTGCAGTACTTAAGCGTCCCTACGGCCGTCCTGAGGGCTCGTGGGAAGAAGCTCCTAGCGACGGGCGGGCACTAGGAATTGCAAATCCGAGGGCATTGTTCTAGCCTAGTGGCGGGTCGCGGGTTCATCGGCCGGCGCCGGAATGCGGCCGTCTCTCATAACTCGGCGCATAATGAGGCCACAGGCGCTCCGGACACGACCGGCCCGGGAGTCCCGGGGTCGGGACCCGCCGCCGACACGGTCCGTCTGGCTCCAGCTTTATGGGGGGCTGCCCGCGGGTAGCCGCGTCCCAGAGGTGGAACTCAGACCTGCCAGCGGCTCCACTCAAGCCGAGGAGGCAGTCGTCAATATTTATCGCTGTACGCATGAGTCTAAAGGCCGGTTCCCACTAGAGCGCGGCAGCGCGTCGTGCGGCAACGGCAGCGGCAAGCGTTTTCCGCTTTGACGCGGCGGCTCGCGGAATTGGCGTTCCCATCTGGAAGCGGCAGACGCTAGCGGTAGCCAATGACGGACAGCTACTGAGGTACGGGTCAGGACCCACTGAAACTCCCGGTGCGTTTGAAAAACTATATCTTACACCTACATGGAGGAAAGACGAAGTTGGGTGAAGACATACCAATTTTTCATTTTCTGTACAATGTACTCTTTCACATATTCCATTATGCATGTTTTCTCATTTCACCATAAACAGATTTCATGACTACCGTTCATCATTCTTCACTATCTAGCACATTGCTTAAGAATCATGAAAGAATAATACATATTTGGAACAAAGTTTTCGAAACCAGATTTTAAATTATAAGACATTTCCCGGTGCAGACGCAAACCTACAATTCTTTATTAGTTACGAGCTGCAGTTTACAACTAAAGAGACAGTAAACGGTAGCAAACTAAGGAAATGGAACTTGAATAAGTCAAGACCCACAGTTTTTCGATAATCTTAAAGTTAGCGTAATGCAACGACTGACTGAAACAGAGGAAGGAATCCGCTAGAATACGAATGGATATCTTTGAGAGAAGAAGTGGTGAATGCAGCAGAGTATGAGAATGGGAAGAAGGTACAGTAGAAATCGTTAGATAAAACGTGAAATTTTAAATCTGACAAGAGGGAAAAATATAAAATGCAGCAAATAAAGTAGGCCATTGGAAACAGAAATGTCTAAACATGACGTTGACAGGAAGTCCAAAATTGCAACGTGATTTTGCACTTGGAAAACATAAGGGAATGAAAATGAGAAAGAACAAAGAAATCTTTGCTCAAAGGAGAAGCAACTGTCAAGAACTCATTTGGCAAGCCAGAACTAAGCAAATAAGAGAAGGCTAGATAGTGGAAGGAATATGTAGACAGGAGAGGGGGAGGGGTTGTACAAACTAACATAAGTACAATGTTAGATTCCTGTGAGATGTCTGAACACGCAAGGCAATACTGATCCTACCACTTAACTAAGTAGACACACTGAAGAACAGCGAAACTGTGTTTATAGCATTTGCATGTTTAGAGAAAGTTTTTGACAATCTTAATTAAAACATTCTTTGAAGCTCTGGAGATGTCATCGATAAAACACAGGGACACAAGATTATCTACAACTTGTACAGAAACCAAACTGCATTTCTAAGACTTCAATGACTTGAAAGGAAAGCAGTAATTGAGAAGGCAGAAGTAGAGAGGATATAAAATGAAGACTGTGAATAGCAAGAAAAGCGTTCTGAAAAAGAAAATTTGTTCACATGGAATATAAATTGTAATGATTGGGTACTATTTTACGAAGGTATTTGTGTGGAGTGCAGCCTTGTAAGTGAAACGTGGGCGATGAACAGTTCTGTCGAGAAGACAATGGACGCTTTCAAAACGTGGTGATCAATAAGAATGCTGAAGACTAGATATGAGGATCGTGTAACTAAAGAAGAGGTACGGAATTAAATAGAGTAGGAAGAGGAAATTACGGCACAACTTTGACTACAAGAGGGCTAAGTTGACAGGACATATTATGAGGCGTCAAAGAGTGAGGACAAAGGGGTTGGGTGATAGTATTCTGATAATAATCATTTGTTCAAATGCTATTCTACTATTTTATCTGTTAATGTAAGCAGTGAATTTAGTCTTCCATGCACTCCTCCACAAAACATTTAAACCAAAACTGAAGTCAGCTGAACACCAAACCTTTCAACCACTGTCTGACAACTACTGCATTCACTTTCAACTTTCTATAACTATCACTGGCTAGCCCCACACATATACAGATATAAGGAGAACAGAAATAAACAAACAACTTCAGCATATAATTCTTTAGGTTGGCAACATGTACATAAACAAACCAAATAGGAAGGGGCATGAGGTGAACACACTGTAGTTACGACTTCAAATCAGTGTTTTCGGTAAAATGTCTACAGCTAGTGACAGAAGAAAAAAGAGCGAACATGAAAATGTGCTTATGTTCCATAATCTAAGTTTTAGTTCAACATCCAGCATGTGACCAGGTGAGGGGAAACGTGTATGTCCGCCAAAAACTCGATTCACTGTAAGTAATCAGTTATGCATTTAAAACAAAACTGACTCATTCTAGATTCCACCGAAGATGCCTTAAAGTAAAAGGCGAAACGCGTCTTGAACCAATAAAGTACACTCGATAAAGAAAAAAAAAAACGTTTGTTACTTACCAATGGAAATAATCAATAGCTGTAGATACTTAGCAAATTACATCTTATGACATACCAGCAAATTAGTTTCTGTTTAACTTCTCATTCCACACACTATTAAATGCTGTTTAAAAAAAATCATCTGTCCCTTCTGAAAAACTGTAGTTTCTTTCATATCTCGGTAGATAAACAGATTTTGGATATTTATCATGCGACGAAATACATGACTTTTTACAAGTTATCGTTTGCAAAAAAAAAAAAAAAACGCTTTTAGATTTCTTGAACCGTTTACGAAATTTGCAGTTGATACAACCACATGGTTTACAACGAGCAGGACGAAGTATCTGTCGCGTCGCGAGCGACCCGCGCGGTTACCGCACA
The DNA here is from genome assembly GCF_021461385.2 of Schistocerca piceifrons. Lineage (NCBI taxonomy): Eukaryota > Metazoa > Arthropoda > Insecta > Orthoptera > Acrididae > Schistocerca > Schistocerca piceifrons. The sequence continues at coordinate 93,092,903 of NC_060146.1, read as the reverse complement.
GCCCATCCGCCGACATATCATTCAATATCTCGAGAACGGTGATAGCTATCGTTCTGTTCTCAGCTTTAAAAGCAATTTCGATATGTTGACTAAATTTCATACGCAATAATGTATTACCTAAAATGAACTGTACGCAAAGTCCACGCAATGCGTTTTTACCTCTGCACACTCATTAAAATTTCGTGTAAAGGTTTACGTAAATGCGATACAGCAAGTAACCACGACGAATATCGAAAAGAAATTCGGCCCTTTATCGAGAGAAGATATCAGGCTGTAACATGCCCAAGAATCAAATTTTTCTACCGAATAGTTTCCTTGGAATCGGATGATAAGTATTTCATAGCTGCCGCCGCGTCCGCGCCAGCGGTTCGGCGAAAGTTCTTGTGGCCCGGGGTTGCGTACCTGACGTCAGGCTCAGCGCGTTCTGTGATTGGCGGCGCGCACCTGGGGCGCGTCACGCGGCAGCGGAAGCGGTTCGACATGGTCAAACCGCGACGCAGAGCCCGCCGCGCCGTGCCGCTGACGCCGTTTCCATGGCAACCACGCCGCTGACGCGCGGTTTTGACGCGCGGCAGCCCTAGTGGGAACCGGCCTTAACACGCCTGTCTGCCATCCAACTGAGTCCTTTGGAGATCTGGTGCATCGTAAAACGCTGGCACGCTGTCGCAGTGGTACCAACCTTCTCGTATCAGTGGCAGGTGGAGTTCCGCCAACAGGAAGGTTTTTTTTCCCAACTAGGATCTACTACAGACCATAGGAAACACTAGCTTTGCTGGTTAGTTTTCTTCTCCTCATAGAGTCTCTGGCATTTCCTCCTCCTTTCCTCTGTCTATATAGTCTTGTACTCTGCTTTTTCTGGAATCCCTCGGAGTTGTCACCCTTCATGCGAAATACCTCTTTATCCCAGATATCTTTTCGATTACTCTCATCTTCCTGCATGTCCTTTCTTATTTTGTCAAAACGTTTTGTGATCACATTTAATTTGATGATGTTACTGCAGACAATCTTCGTTAATCTACAGCCGCTTGTTCTAAGGAGGCAGCCACGAAAATTCAGCCTTCTGTTGTGTGTAGTGAGTGATCTTTTTCACCTTTCTATATAGACCGTTACCAAATGTAATCGTTCCTTCTTTGGGGCCTGAGGATCTCCCTTTACATTTTTCTTTCCTTCTTCTCTATTTCTTCTTCTTTCTCATTCAGTATCAGTCATGCTCAACTATAAATTGCTAGTAACTTAGTTAACGGCATTGTTCTCTTGTTATACCTATGCGGTACTAAGGGCTTTGCTAGTTCTGTCTTCCTAGCTCGTCTTTTGCTTCTTTGTCAATCCTAGTCTGTTGGCTCCGTTCACCAAGATATTTGAATTTATCTGTTCTCTTGATTTTGCCAAACAAGTCAGTCCATCGTATTTGTACGACTTTTTTAATTCAATTTATTTTATTTTATTTTTTTACGAAACCATTAGTGTAGTTTCTCCTGTTATTTCGTTTACTTTAGGCCTTCTCCTATATCGTTGGCTAACAATTGAAAGTCATCAGGGAACGGGAGGCATCACACCTTCAAACATTGCTTCTTTCCTTATGCTCCTCCTTTAGTGGCTTTCTTCAACGCTTCCATGCCCTCACGAATGTCATCAATATGACGGAACCTACAACTCTTCACAAATGGGATAGATCAATTAGGGCTATGGTCTTGTCGACAGAGAAGCAATTCTCAAAAGCTTGCCAGCGAAAGTATGTGTTTTGCTTACAACAGAAGTTTTGTTTTCGAAAACAGGAACAATTGGTTCAAAAATGGTTCAAATGGCTCTGAGCACTATGGGACTTAACATCTGAGGTCATCAGTCCCCTAGAACTTAGAACTACTTAACCTAACTAACCTAAGGACATCACACACATCCATGCCCGAGGCAGGATTCGAACCTGCGACCGTAGCGGTCGCGCGGTTCCAGACTGAAGCACCTAGAACCGCTCGGCCACCAAAGGCCGGCCAGGAACAATTTCAAAATGTGCCATGATGCCAAGTCGTTTACTTTATTTGTCATAAATATTTCCTATTGTTCAAGTTTCCTATTTTAGTAGAGATGAAGGTGACAACAAGCAGTTGCTCCTTACCTTTAACCAGTATTACAGATCTTCCGCCATTAGAAAAAAGAATAGTTAAATGTGCTGTTAGATACATAAATTTTTAAAAGTTTCTGCGCAGGATCTACTTGAGGAAATAAAAGATACCCCCATCCTCGATTTACTACAGCTTTCAAGATAATATTACTGCACTTTGTGACTCTCGTGGTTTAACAAAAACTATATATGAAACTTAATTTTTAATTGTGACGTGAAAATTTCTTAATGCTTGAAATTAGTAATAACTTTAGGTGGGAGGAGAATACCACAGGACGGTTGATGGGCATAAACAATTCTGTATTTGTAATGAGAATGTAATAAATATAAAAATCTGGCATTGCATAATGCCATATAGCGGCATTTATTATGCAAACTCATGAATCAAAGTAACGTACTCAAAGTCCACAATCGTGTGGTACGATTTGGTGAACTCAAAAACGTTCTGCAGAGGGCTGTTCAAGGAAATGAGGATACCAAATACTGCTTCCTAATATGTATATTCTTTATTGAAATTTGTAGTAAATAATATATCTCTTATTCAAAGCAACAGCTCATTTCATGGAATCAGTATTAGAGGTAAGTCTGACCTTCATATTCAAAACCAGTTTCTGTGGTCCAGGAAGCTATCCATCATTCAGAAACAAACATTTTCAATAACTTGTCAGCAGTCATGAAAATTTTAGCTGCTAATGAAGTTAATTTCAAGTGGAGCCTAAAAGATTTATTGATGTTCAAACGCTTCCACTCCACTGATGAATTTCAAATGGGCTCTGAGGACAATGGGACTTAACATCTATGGTCATCAGTCCCCTAGAACTCAGAACTACTTAAACCTAACTAACCTAAGGACATCACACAACACCCAGTCATCACGAGGCTGATGAATTTCTAAGTGGAATATATATATATATATATATATATATATATATATATATATATATATATATATATATATATATATATGAGCGTGTATGTGTATCCGTCAGGGGGATGTCAATCATCATGATTGCCTTCGCTGTAGCTTTGTTTTTTACAAAGGTATGAGCAGCAGTATGACTCTTTTAAATGTCTGATTGATTTCCCCCTGACGCCTAAAAAACATTGCATAGATATATTTTGTAATTAGCATCTGGACAAATCTTTGATGATGCGTGGTTACAATAGCCGCTGCATCTCTGTGTCTTGTACATTTAGGCTAGGCGCAAATTAAGAGGCGTATAGCACGTGTGACGTGACACTAGACTACAGCGCGACACGCACGTGCCCCACGAGTCACGCGGGTGCAGCGCATTCTGCGACGCGCACACCATACTTCGCACGCGCCGACTGGCGACGCTCTGCGCTGACAGAACCGAAACGCGCGCAACCTGTTATCTTCCTCGAACGATTTTACAGAAACTTTTCACTGAAAATATATGATTTTTGCCTTACTTGTAGCGTTATATGTCAGCTTCGTGTCGAAGTGCCCATCATCTCGCTAATGACCACTGTTATTGTGATGTAAACCTTTTAGTAAGTCACTATGCAAACTCAAAAAGTTTGCAACGAAAATTAGGGGTTGCTATGATATTGCGTTTGGTGCGCATTACACCATATGTTGCTGCGTATAAAATTTAGCTAACATGCTAAATTTTTGTTAAGACTTGGGGGGAGGTCTCTATATGCCTCCGATCTCGAGAAAATGGATCACATGTAGCGCTCTCACATCCGATCTCACGCCCGCAAGAATGAAATACTCGCAACATCTCTCATGTCTCCTAAACCGCTCGAGACATCGAAACGAAAGTTTGGCGAATGATAGCACACAAGGAGGAGAGTGTTTTGCCAATTCTTAAACACACAGAACCTCCTTATCTATGGCGATATATCAGTACTTATACTTCCCTTTTTATTTATTTCACTCCAGTGACTGTATATTTTAAGAGTTATCGACAGCGAGCGAAACAAGAGCTTCCTAGTATGAGAATAAACATGAAATTTCTTCTTTTATGTTACTGCAAACCGACACTACGAGGTTTCTCGTAAGCTATTGAGCTCTGTGATTGCCAATTACTTGTTTAATGAGGCACTCCGTTTCGGAATTCTGTCTCAATAGCTGATGTGAGATAAGTTTGGCAAATTACACGGTGACAAAGGAAGTACAATTAAACCAGTCACCAAGAGAAATGTGGCAGTTACTCACAAATGGTAATGCTTCTTCGAATGAGAAAAGGTTAACAACTCACACAAAAATAGATTGCCAATTCTCTTGGAATGTTGGTGGAATCCCCGTAACCCATCGTAGTTTTTACTCTGAGCTACTGGAATAGAAACTTACCAAAGGATTTAATTCCTTCTCTTGATCTGAGCAGTATTAAAATAATGACGAGCGTTCCTTCAGGTGGGATGATAGGCACAGGGGAGATACTGGTTACTCACCTATGGCTTGCCAAACTGTCAATGTGTGATCGTGAATAAAATAGTTGTTACTGAGAAAAATAAACAATTGATATGTCGCACAACACAATGGTCAGTGTATTGTCAGCACCGGAGGATAATGCGCACGACAGGGATGCACAAGCTAGCCATGTGTGCCTTGTGAGTTGGAGTTCGAAAAACATTGTCATGAAAGTAGACCTGCCTTTGTCAGCAGTACATTTCAATAAATTAAATATATCTAATCACAACACTCTTTTAGAATATTCCTACTTTCGTAGTAATAGCGACCATTTTCTTCATTTGTGTAGCCTGTTGCATAATTAGTTTATTAATGCTGATAATGTGCATGCAACAATTGAAATGCTTTTTCTGCCGCGCAGGATTAGCCGAGCGGTCTTAGGCACTGCAGTCATTGACTGTGCGGCTGGTCCCGGCGGAGGTTCGAATCCTCCCTTGGGCATGGGTGTGTGTGTTTGTCCTTAGGATACTTTAGGTTAAGGAGTGTGTAAGCTTAGGGACTGATGACCTTAGCAGTTAAGTCCCATAAGATTTCACACACATTTAAACAACATGCTTTTTCTCATCACGGCGAACCAATTAAAAAATTGTTATTTGTGACTGCTTTTCAACTGTTTCTACCTTGCAGTGGAAATGTGATCTTCACATGCATGTAGTACAACGTGTCGTATTACATTATTACATCCATATCAGAGTAATCACAGTGAGACTTCTATGCTTCAGATCTTGGACGCTTTTTACCAGGAGCACAAAGGGATCACACCTGTGAAGATTATCCCTCTCTAACTTTTTGTAACAGATCGTACAGATACGCCAGCATACTAGGCAGTGAGAAGATAACCATGTTTTACTTTCCTGCCTTGCTTCTTAATCACATGATTTTATAATACTCCTTGCTTCCTTATTCACTACCCTCTGTCCCTTCTTGCGATCTGAAAACATCGCGGAGGCATATGATACAATTCCAGCGGCCAATGGCTCATTTGTTACTGAAGTATGCATTTTTCTTGACAGAAGGAAAACAAAACAAAACAGAACTTAACACATATAAATAACAGAAAAGTATAATGTACTAACGATGAAAGCTGGAGCGTTTAAATGGCGAAAAACGAAACACTACCCAAAGGCAATCTACTTTATTTTCTGAAGGTGGCAGGGCTAAAATACAGGGAGCGAAAGGCTATTTACAGTTTGTACAGAAAGCAGATGGCAGTTATTAGAGTCGAGGGGTATGAAAGGGAAGCAGTGGTTGGGAAGGGAGTGAGACAGGGTTCTAGCCTTTCCCCGATGTTATGCAGTCTGTATACTGAGCAAGCAGTGAAGGAAACAAAAGAAAAGTTCAGAGTAGGTATTAAAATCCAAGGAGAAGAAATAAAAACTTTGACGTCCGCGGACGACACTGTAATTCTGTCAAGAGGCAGCAATGGACTTGGAAGAGCAGTTGAACGGAATGGACAGTGTCTTTAAAGGAGGGTATAAGATGAACATCAACAAAAGCAAAACAAGGATAATGGAATGCAGTCGAATTAAGTCGGGTGATGCAGAGGGAATTAGATTAGGAAATGAGACACTCAAAGTAGTAAAGGAGTTTTGCTATTTGGGGAGCAAAATAACTGATGACAGTCGAAGTGGAGAGGATATAAAATGTAGACTGGCAATGGCAAGTAAAGCGTTTCTGAAGAAGAAAAATTTGTTAACATCGAGTATAGATTTAAATGTCAGGAAATCGTTTCTGAAAGTATTTGTATGGAGTGTAGCCATGTATGGAAGTGAAACGTGGACGATAAATAGTTTAGAGAAAAAGAGAATAGAAGCTTTCGAAATGTGGTGCTACAGAAGAATGCTGAAGATTAGATGGGTATATCACATAACTAATGAGGAGGTATTGAATAGAACTGGGGAGGAGTTTGTGGCACAACTTGACTAGAAGAAGGGATCGGTTGGTAGGACATGTTCTGAGGCATCAAGGGATCACCAATTTGGTACTGGAAGGCAGCGTGGAGGGTAAAAATTGTAGAGAGAGACTAAGAGATGAATACACTAAGCAGATTCAGAAGGATGTAGGCTGCAGTAGGTAATGGGAAATGATGAAGCTTGCACAGGATAGAGTAGCATGGAGAGCTGCATCAAACGAGTATCAGGACTGAAGACCACAACAACACAGTAAATCTTTATAGTATGGGCAATACTACCGCTGCTCATATGCGCGGTTCCGATGTGAGCAAATGGCCGAGCTACTTTTCCGTTCCCCGCCTCAAATTTCCCACAGTGCTAGCGAGGCACGCGCGACGCGCGGCGCGAGAAACTGTGCCACAACCACACGCCGCGCGACCTGGCGCAGGCGTGTGTCGCGTCCCAGTCGCGTCCCAGTCGCGTCGCGTCTCAATTTGCGCGGTCCCATTTGAACCTGTGAAGTTACAAAAATGCGCGCTGCGCTGCGTCGCGCCAGACGCGCTATACGCGTCTTAATTTTCGCCTAGCCTTAACTTAATCGGAAATATTAAAAGAGAAAAAATTATTGCACAGGCATTACACTTTGAAATGGTCTGAAATACGTCTATGAGAGCCGCGCGGGGTAATCGCGTGGTCTGAGACGCCATGTTACAGTTCGCGCGGCTACCCACGTCGGACGTTCGAGTCCTCCCTGGGGCATGGGTGTGTGTGATGTTCTTAGCGTAAGCAGTTCGGTCCCATAGGAAACCACAAATTTCCAGATACGTCTATGAGACTGGAGTAAACACATGTATTGTCCTTTCCAAAAACAATAATCATAAACAAAGAGCTGATTCCCCTTTGTAAAAGCAAAAGGATTGATAAATGATTGTCTAGCTGCAGTTCATAAATACTCCTCAGTTTTCAGTCGCGCGACTGCAACATCTTTAGACCGTCCAAAGAAAGCCATGAACTCAACACGACGATGTGGTGTTTTCCGGCTTGGAGCGTGCCTCTGTATGACCCGCTTGCTCTTAGGATTTTCGATGCTAGAAATTTTAACATTCCTTGGTTTTCACTGCTTCGTACTACTGCCACCGTCCCAGGCTTAACGGTGACCGTCTGTCCCCTACTACGCTAAGGCTATGTTCACCACAAGGAGTTGCAGTCTCAGGGCATTACTGCAGCGTACTCGCAATCCAGCCCGACTCCGATGCTTACATGTAAGCACCTACTACGGATTAGTGTGGCTTTCGTGTGTTTCCAACGTGCATGCGGTGGATGCGGAAACGTGAACTATTGCTGCGCTATTACCAAATAGGAACAAGTGTTGTTATTCTTCTCTTGGCTGCTGAAAGGCAAACACAGGTAAACATTCATCAAAAAATGTCTGTCGGCAATCACTTTTGTGAAATGGTGTCAAGGGGTACTACGTCCCATATCGCAAACGTCGTAACGTAGAAGTTGCGTCGTCTCAAGTGGGACACACTCGAACACAAGCCTTGTAGTCCTCACGCCTTTAGTCCCTTACAAAACACCCTGAAGGGCCGACCACTTGTGTCTTACGAGGATGTATAGCAGGCAGTTGTGGGCTTCACGCCACAGGAGATAGTTTTTCAGGAAACAGATACATTCGACCAAGTGCGGTTGTGGTATGGTTAACTCAATGTCCACGGCGATTTACCCTGATTGGCATATAGATTAGGCACTTTGTTGTCTTCGAACGTAAACTTTTTGATCGCCTCTTATACCCCAAATACCTCATGGTAGACGACTACTCTCAAAATGAAATGATATTTTCCCTTAGATAAAGATAGCTTGTAAAGAGGTTTCATTATGCAGATTCACATTATTTATTCTACAGTGCGCAAGCAGCAAATTCAAATACGGATCTTGTGGAGAAGTTCACGTTTTCTTTCAAAGAGATAATTCTGTCTATGTCACACTTTGTCACTGTTTATTTACTATGCACATGCGTCCTCGGAGTCTTTTGCGACGGCATACGTGAATAAAACGTTCTTGGTTTTCCAGCCGCGTCAGTTCGAATAAAATTCTCGAGCTTTCGATGGCCATCTCAACCATCGTCGTCAGGAGTTCACTGACTGCCGGGACTGTTACGGTCTCTCGCTTATATAGGCACGATGACATCATCAGTAGCCAATCAGATCGATCCAATGTGGCGCGGGCGCGTAAGTCGTCAGTAACCGTGGCAGCACCGGTGACGTCAGGTGGCGCCAGGAGCAGGCGCCACGTTTGAAGTACTGAACAATACTTTAAACTAGGCTGAAGGCCTTAAGACCAAAACGACTCTAATTTAAAAAAATTGTCTACAAGCCATACAAGTACAAACAACAAGAACAAACTTAAAAAAATAGGGCATTACACCCAAGGGCGGTCACATGTTCGAGGGTCGGCTTGTAATTGAAACACTAACGCTCGCTTAGGTGAGACAGGCAGTCGAACCAACCATTCACGATCCGATGACAACCCAACCGACCGACAGTCAACGGACCCACCGACGAGATGATTTTAGTATCCCGCCTGGGAGGCGGCGCGTGGGTAAGGAACAGGAAAAGGTACTACCATTCACGATCCGATGACAACCCAACCGACCGACAGTCAACGGACCCACCGACGAGATGATTTTAGTATCCCGCCTGGGAGGCGGCGGGTGGGTAAGGAACAGGAAAAGGAAAAGGTACTAATCTCTCGGTACTTCAGATACAGTTGAGGCACCTTTACAAGCGGATAACATATGCAAACATATAACTTCCAAGGTGATGCAAAGTTGAAGCGAAGTGCCCTGGCTGTCTGCACCTGGTGAAATGGGTGAATCTGTGGCGATGCTCGTAGAGCTCTCCAGCGCCGGCTAGAGGGCGCTGTCGTCGGTGTCTGTCGTAGTGCCAACCAAAGCAGTGGCATCGTAGCTATCGATACCACCATAACTTCCACTTCACCCGACCAGGGCACAACAGGCAGTTCAACGGAACAACGTAAAAGATATTGGTGCCCACACCCAATCATACATGGAGCTGTCAAACTACACTCCGTGCTGGACAGCAACAGCACAATGAGGAAACTACATTGCCTGAAATTTACGTCAACGACCAGGGCAGGTAACCGGAACGTTAACGGCCACAACGAAGAAGATTCCGCTGGTGCATTTCATTTCAAATAACCAAGTACAGTGGAACTCCACCAGAGTGAGGCTAGATTTTGCCAACTTGAAAACACACGTTGTTGCTCGAGGGGAATATTGAAACAGCCGACAACGAACTCCAAACGACACAATGTGGACAGTATTAACTTGCTGTTAGGTTAACTTATACTCAATTTTCGTGTCCAGGCTCGCTGAGCCACCGACCTCATAGCAATGGGAACAGCGCCACACATTCCATCATTGTGTAGAGACCGCCAGCGGGCCCGGCCAAACCATACCCCGCCGAGTATTCCTCACTGCTCCACGCCATCCGACCGACTCCTCAGAGCCAGTACGCTGACGACATTTAAAACGACTTGTCAGTTAAAATCACACAAACTACACACAGTTTAATGAACACTTGCCTGAAGAACTAGACAATCCTAATGCCAGTGACTTGTAGTGTTATGTGTGCCTCACTGCTTTTTGTTTTTTAACTAATTTGGGCCTGATTTTATTCTGAGAAGCTCAGTAATGTATGTAAATACCGTAAATGTAAATATGATTCAAAAAGTACTTGAAGTGAAGTGAAGCGCAGCTGGACAGCAAGAAACTCTTTAGTGCGCAATCCCCGCAACCATAGTATTAGAGAATCTTTGAGTATGGACTTAAAAAACTGAATTGATTTTATTAAAAAAAAGACTGTTAATCCGTATTTGTGGACGAGGACGTTTTGCTAGGCCGTCGCTCAGAACGTATTGGTACATTTAATGAAAATTGATATTTTAGTGATAAAACCGAGTGAAGTATGTGTAAGAGTTGCCAGGAATTCATGTATACAAATTTTCTGGAAGTGGAGAATAGAAATATCTTGTTTTTGGAAAAGGAGGTGAGCTTCATTGTCGTTGCCGTCTATCAATCGACAGAAATGTAAGTGTACAAAGTTCACAAAAATACAGGAAAAGATATGCATTCTCTATAGTTTTCATTCAATAAGTAACAACCTCTCATAACTTATTAATTACAGTAATTGGTTTGTGTTCTTGTACCATAGTATGGTGCTGAACTCCACTGACCAATTTTGTTGTAGCAGGACGTGTAGTTTGAAGGAAGTTTGTGTGCCAAGCAATCTCCTTTTCTCACGAAAAGCAGATTGCTGTTTGATCTTATTTACTTACAACGGTGGTCCCTTAGGTATGAAAAGCTACGAAAACTTGGGCTCAAAGCTATCCGCAATACGGCCAAGTAACTAACAGAGTCGTATTTTAAACCTTAATGAACAATAACTTCCTTCAAATTATAATACACGTCACCAACTGGTGCAGAAGCTGATCATTTAAGGAGGCAGCAAACAAAATTCAGGTACCAGTTACAACTTAAAGTAAAAATCTCAATCAAAAATCAATCTCTTTCTCCTTCTCTCTCTCTCTCCAAACACATATTTAAATATTGATATTATTAAAAAAAGTCATTTTTATAGACTGTACAATAACAAGGACGAATCACGAGTCGGCACACACAGCCAACCCATAAGCGATCGCCGGCCAAATACACTCATCCGACAAGACGACCGACCGACGACCAACCAAAGTCGTCCCCACTCAAATCATGTGCGTCGGCAACCGTCGGGCGAGGCATGGCGGTCCGGATCTCACTGCTGCCGCGACCCGACTGAACTTGTGCCGCGTGCCAACTCAAACACGGCCAGGTCCGAAATAACTCACAACACACGACGACCGGGCAAGTAATAGCAGTCCAGCAAAGATAATACGGTAGGGCCTATATCGAAAAGTGCTGCTGCTGCCGCTCACGGGCAGGCAGGGTAGCAACTCAGTCACACGAGTAATTGAAAATTAACATAACGAGGCGGCACTACAGTTAAAAAAAAAAAAAGCAAGTTGCTAAATAAGAGATGGCATGAACACGAGCCACGCACGGCTCACTTACGTCTCGTAATGCATTTGAATATGAGTACAAAATGGAATTACTCGTATCAATCACTAAATCGGATTGTACTGAATGTTTTTTCAGAAAATTATTTTGAACAAATAGTTCATGAGTCCATTTGTAGCGTAAATGGTTGCGAAAACATACTTGACCTCTTAACAACAAATAATCCTGTGCAAATAGGGAGTATCGTGACGAATACAGGGATTAGCGACCACAAGGCAGTGGCTGCTAGGCTAAATACCGTATCACTCACAGCCATCAAATAGAAACGCAAAGTACATGTGCTTAAAAAAGGTGATGAAAATGCTCTTAACGCCTTTTTAAGAGACAATCTTTACTCCTCCGATCTGATCATGAAGCGTAAAAAAGATGTGGAATGACTTGAAAGAGAGAGTATCGACGACAATTGGGAGATATGTACCACATAAATCGTTGGTACTGATCCCCCATGGTACACAAAACGGGTCAGATCGCTGTTGCAGAAGCAATGAAAAAAGCACGCCAATTTTAAAAGATCGCAGAATCCCCAAGATTGGCAAAGTTTTGCAGAAGTTCGAAATAGAGTGCGTGCTTCAATGCGAGATGCTTTTATTACTTTCCACAACGAAACTCTATCCCGTAATCTGACAGAAAACCCAAGGAGATTCTGATCATATATAAAGCACACCAGTGGCAAGACGCAATCAATACCTTCACTGCGCGATAATAACGGTGAAATCACTGTTGACAGTGCCACTAAAGCACGGTTTTCCGAAACTCCATCACCAAAGAAGACGAAGTAAATATTCCTGAATTCCAATCAAGAAGAACTGTCAAGACGAGAAATATAGAAGTTGATATCCTCGGTGTAGCAAAGCAGCTTAAATCACTTAAAAAAGGCAAGGCCTCCGGTGAAGATTGTATTATACCAGTCAAATTCCTTTCAGAGTATGCTGATACAATAACTCCAAATATAGAAATTATATACAACGGCTCGCTCACAGAAGGATCCGTATCTAAACACTGGAAAACTGCTCATGTCACGCCAATACCCAAAAAGGGAAACCCGCTGAATTACAAGCTCATATCACTAACGTCGATTTACAGTAGGGTTTTGGAACATATACTGTGTTCAAACATTATGAAGTACCTCAAAGAAAACGATTTATTGACACATAGTCAGCACGGATTCAGAAAATATCGTTCTTGTGAAACACAACTAGCTCTTTAAACTCATGAAGTAATGAGTTCTATCGACAGGGAATGTCAAATTGATTACATATTTTTTAGATTACCAGAAGACTTTCGACACCGTTCCTCACAAGCGTCTTCTAACCAATGCCTACGGAATATCGCCTCAGTTGTGCGACTGGATTCGTGATTTCCTGTCAGAAAGGTCACAGTTCGTACTATCAGAGGAAAAGTCATCGAGTAAAACAGAAGTAATATCCGGCTTCCCCAAGGATTTATTATAGGCCTTCTATTGTTCCTGATCTATATTAACGACATAGGAGACACCTGCTTGGTGAAGGAAGGCAGGATTCGGTTATGATTGTGGACGGGGCCGTAATCTGCTACAATTGGTTGGCTTGTCTTTTAATCACACACAATTTATTTAAAATCAACAACAAATTAAAGTAATGGCAATAATTTGAGAATTGCTTCACGGCTGAAGGCCGTAATGACAATATATTAAGAATTGATTAAACTTGCTGCACCTTACAATTACAGTTATTAAAATATAAAAGACAAGTGACCAAGGTCTTAAGGCTCACTGCAAAAATTAAATTTGTAAGAAAAGTAATGACACTCACTGCTGAAGGCCTTAATGACAATAAATTAATAATTGTTTCACGGCTGAAGGCCTTAATGGCAACAAATTAAAAATTGTTTAACTTGTTGCAACTTACAAACTAGTTATTAAAACACTGAAAACAAATCACCAAGGTCTCAAAGGCTAAATTCTAAAATATAATTGCCACATTAGAATTTTAAGACAAGTATCGACAGTTATGGCAGAAGTCATTTAACGCCAAAAATGGCAATTATTAAAAAAATTTAACATACATACTGTCAACAGCAAGGAAATAGCAAAAGTTGATTTAACAGGCAGGCAACAGATCACCAAACAGGTGAGACAAAATGATAGTAAACTTGGTAGCACAACCGTTTAAACTTGCTGTAACGCCAAGAACGGCAATTATATTAACAAAATTAGAAACATACAATAAAACAGGAAATATAATAGCAAGGTTAATTCAAAAGGACAAGCAATTGATCACCAAACAGGTGAGGCAAATGATGATAACTTGGTAACACATTAATAAAATAATAACACAATAATAAGACACAATTGCTAGTCACAGACGGTGCTCCAGGAACCGACCTTTGAGTAGGTCAGGCCAAAAACACTTTCGCAAGTGATGAGAAAGGCAGCCAAGAGTTTCATACACTTCACAAGACGGTAACTCAGACTAGCGCCAGTCTAACTAATGACTTATGATAATCTGCTGAAGCTACCCAACGTCGGATAACCAAGGCAAAGATGGAACACCACGCCAAAGCCAAAACCGGCGGTCTGCACTGAATCCTCAGAATGCTGCGTTTAGAGCGTCCGAAAGGAGAAAGGAACCACTACTACCAGAGAAGAAGAAACACCAACCGACCTACAAATCAAGGAAACTGTCAAAACTGCACGCCTTAAGCCGTCGGCTCACGGACCGTGCTGTCGAACGTTAACGTTGAGCGTGCCAAGTTCAACGTGCTGCTGAACGCTCAGGAACGATGCGACTCGTGCATACGGTACGTGGGCCCCGACGTGGTAGACGCGATCGCAACGCACTCCAGCGGCAGTTGAGGGATGTTTCTAGTTCGTAAATCACACTGTTTACTCAACGGGCGCGCGTAAAACTCCCACGTTAGCTTTATTAAAACGCACATTTCCTCCATCGTCCACGAAAAGGAAAGTATCATGTCCAATCAATGACACAGACTTATAAAAGTTCCATTACAAACAGTGCGGTATAAATTTGGAATACTTCTCCGCATAAGATAAACATTAATTCATCATTCCAACATTTTAGTAAAACCCCAAGGTCAGTCTTACTTTATCACTGTTCCTACCCAGTAGCAGAATCTTTGCAACATGTGAATTACGAAGCGTAAAAGAAAAAGGAGCAAAATATCTTTATACAAGTAGCGCAAGCTGTCCTGTAATTAAACCAATCGAACAAAGTCTCCCCTCAAAGAAAGGTGAACTTATATTTACATAACATCGAATATTATAGCATATACTTATATTAAACTAATAATAAAGTATCAAAACTAAATAAAAACGCGAATGTAAGGAAAAAAAATTGCGAGTGTTAGGACGCGAACCACCGCCCCAATAGAGACTTTCTCCCGACAGAGACGCTACTCATTACACTAATCCAACAACAAGCTACATTTTTAAAAAACATTGTTTTACGCCTTGCTAAAAACGTTAATCATAGATAATTACGTTATTAATTGAAGTTTAATTATAACAAATTGCACGAAGAACCATGCATTTTGGGTGGATCTTCAGTGTGTCGCTGCCTTCAAATAGCCTACTCTCATAATACGCTCGTTACAATAATTCTTTTGCCACGAATATGATGTTTCTCTTTAATTTATTGGGACGAATCACACAACTAACAACGGGTTTTCCAGGGATTCTCAATTTGCTGGTGCTCAGAAAAGGCATATACACATATAGGCTTGAAATGAATGCCAATATGGCGCCTCACAACTCTGTACTGAAGGGAGACGGCGTGCGTGTGACGTAGGTGGCGTTGTGCCATCTCATTGGTCAACGCTCAGACGCACGCTCAGAATGTCTGACATGCCAGATATTGCTCTGCACGTTCGGAAAGACTCCCGAACGTGCTATTCCACGCTGTGACGTCAGAAACTCGGCACACTCAACGCGCAACGTTCGGATGCACGGTCCGTGTGCCGACGGCTTTACCGGGCAGCAGCGGTAAGACGAGGAAACGCTAACCTGCAGGGGAGATCACGGGGGCGTTAGCGGCCACCAGGCAGGAAAAATACCGCTGGTTGAACTTAACAAATAGTAACACATAGAATGCAGCACTTAGTAACAAGAAGTCGAGGAAAGCTAATTATATGCGCCTTCCCCAAGCACTCCACTCGCTGCTCTTCGTCTCGGCGACACAGCGAGTAGCAACACGAACCCAAGTCACGGGAGAATCGTAAGATCTCACAATAGTGGAGGATTAAATCCTCCTAGGATTAAAATCCGCTCAAAGCTTGATGGATCCGGTTAACGACTAGTTCGTGTGCCCTCGCGACCGCAGCCCTTCCATCCGGCAGTGAATGTGTGCCGACAGTGGTCCCGGCGTGTTCTTGCACTGCCCTCTTGGCTCCTCCAGAGTTCCCAACCGAACTGCTCACGCTCACGACCCGGAAGAACGATGACGTCACCCCAAAGATAGGGCCATAGTTACTACCTATCGATAACGCCGCTGCTGCCACTAGCGGACAGGCAACGCTTGCGATACCAAGTGGCGCCACTGAACACAAGAACAATACAAACAACCGCAACCATGTCAACTAAACGACACAGTCTGGCCTCCAACAGTACCAACCCGAGCCACAGCACGGCTCAGAGACAATCTGAGTAGCCGTCTTAGATTGTTTGGGGATGATGCTGTCATTTACTGTCTTGTAAAGTCATCAGATGACCAAACCAAATTGCGAAATGATTTAAATAAGATACCTGTACGGTGCGAAAACTGGCAATTGATCCTGAATAAAGAAACGTGTGAAGTTATTCACACGGATACTAAAAGAAATCCGATACATTTCGGTTATGCCATAAGTCACACACATCTTAAGGCTGTAAATTCAACTACATACTTAGGGATTACAATTACAAATAAACTAAACTGGAACGATCACACAGATAATGTTTTGGACAGAGCAAACCAAAGACTGCGATTCATTGACAGAACATTTAGAAGGTGCAACAGGTCTACTAATGAGACTGCTTAAACCACGCTTGTCCACCCTCTTCTGGAATATTGCTGTGCGGTGTGGGATACGCATCACATGGGACTGACAGATGACATCGAAAAAGTTCAAAGGTGGACAGTTCCTTTTGTATTATCGCGAAATAGGGGAGATAGTACCGCAGACATGATACGTAAATTGGAGTGACAGTGATTAAAAGAAAGACGTTTTTCGTTGCAACAGGATCTTCTCATGAAATTTCGAGTCACCTGTCTTCTCGTCCGATTGCGAAAATATTCTGTGGACACCCGCCTACATAGGGAGAAATGAACATCACGATAAGAGAAAGCAGGGCTCGCACAGAAAAATTTAAGTGTTCGTTTTACCCGCTCGTCGTTCGAGAGTGGAATGGTAGAGAGACAACTTGAAGGTTGTTCATTGAACCCTATGCCAGGCACTTTATAGTGAATACCAGCGTAATAATATAGATATAGATGAAACCATATTATCTTTGTGAGGAGGGAGTTATCTACATACGAAGTCTGATGGAAATCTTTTCAACATTGCTCGCCTGAAGGCCAAGACCACGGTAAATATAGTTGTTATCTGTGAGTTGTTATATGCGGAAGATGCAGCTCTAGTAGCGAACACAGAAGATGAGCTGCAGTATATAATTAACAAAATATCACATGCCTGTGAAAAGTTTGGTCTACTCATCAGCCTTCAAAAGACTAAGATCATGGCGCAGAGCACTACCAACGTTCCATCCATCAGCATTGATGGCAATCCTCTCCAGGTAGTTGATGACTTTACCTACTTGGGATCTACAATATGTAGCAACTTGTCCATGTACATTGAAATTACTAACAGAATCGCAAAGGCATCATCTGTCATTGCTAGATTGAAAAACAGAGTATGGAACAACGGACTGCTTACCACAAAATCTAAATTAAAAGTCTACAACGCTTGTGTTAAAAGCACCCTTCTCTATAGCTGTGAGACATGGACAACTCTTTCTAGGCATGAATCTCGACTCAACAGCTTCCATCTCCGCTGTCTCCGGAAGATCCTTCAGATCTCTTGGAGAGATAGAGTATCCAACACCGAAGTCTTTCATCGTGCAAGCACAACCAGCATCTTTGCACTCCTGAGTCATCGACGTCTAAGATGGTTGGGACATGTCAGGCGCATGGATCCTGAATGGATACCGAAATAACTGCTGTACGGAGAACTTCAGGAGGGTGTGAGGCCAGTGGGACGACCGCATCTTCGTTTCAAAGATGTCTGCAAGAGAGACCTGATCAGGGCCAGAATCAATCCAAGTCAATGGGAAAGCATTGCAGATGACCGTGTCAAGTGGTGAGTAACTGTGCGCGACGGCGTCAAGCTCTCAGAGGACGAACGCACACAGGAAAAAATCAGGAAGAGGATAAAGCGAAGAGACAGAGCGGCTTCTGGTCGAAGTCCCTCAAATTTCACATGTCCAAACTGCAGTAGGGACTGCAACTCTCGAGTGGGACTTTTTAGCCACAGCAGACGATGCAGACTCTGAACCAAGCATGTTACACCATAATCTCTCAAGGATGGACGAATGCCATTATTAGATGAAATCAACTGCTCACAGAGACAATACAACAACACATCGTGAGGGAATTTCAGTGCCGCAATTTTGGGATCGGTGAGGGAGGCAGCAATCTTAAAAGGAGAACAGTCTCCACGAGCTATTCCGAGTAATGGCGAGTTTTAACGATTAGCACCTGCACGTCAGCGGAAAACCTAGCGCTCCCTTACTGTAGGTAGTCTGTCGGGGGCTCATAACATACCAAAATGAAATGAAATGATCGTATGGCGTTGTTGGCCGGGAGACATCATTCGGGGGGCGCCGAGCGCAAGTCTTATTTCAGTCGACGCCACATTGGGCGACTTGCGTGCCGGTGATGAGGATGAAAAGATGATGAGAACAACACAACACCCAGTACACGAGCGGAGAAAATCTCCAACCCGGCCGGGAAACGAACCCGGGCCTGCTGCATGGGAGGCAAGCATGTCACCACAATTTTGTTATCTCATTTTTTTCGTTTTCGGTATGTGCATCTGCTCGTGGCGGACGTCGTAAGACACCGGTTTGAAAATGGCTCTGAGCACTATGATACTTAATTTCTGAGGTCATCAGTCCCCTGGAACTTTGAACTACTTAAACCTAACTAAGGACATCACACACACCCATGTCCGAGGCAGGATGCGAACCTGCGACCGTAGTGGTCGCGCGGTTCCAGACTGTAGCGCCTAGAACCGCTCGGCCACTCCGGCCGGCACACCTGTTTGCTGGCCGCGGTGGCCGTGCGGTTCTAGGCGCTTCAGTTCGGAACCGCGTGACTGCTACGGTCGCAGGTTCGAATCCTGCCTCGGACATGGATGTGTGTGATGTGCTTAGGTTAGTTAGGTTTAAGTAGTTCTAAGTTCTAGGGGACTGATGAACTAAGATGTTAAGTCCCATAGTGCTCAGAGGCATTTGAAGCATTTGAACCACACCCGTTGGAGATCGACGGTGAGCCATTAACTGAACATACCAGTTTATGTACCGGGTGATCAAAAAGTAAGTATAAATTTGAAAAGTGAATAAATCACGGAATAATGGAGATGGAAACAAATTGACACGCATGCTCGGAATGACATGGGGTTTTATTAGAACCAAAAAAATACAAACGTTCAAACAAAGTCCGACTGATGGCGCTTCATCTGATCGGAATAGCAACAATTAGCATAAAGATGATGTTCTTTACGGAAAATGCTCAATATGTCCACCATCATTCCTCAGCAATAGCTGTAGTCGAGGAATAATGTTGTGAACAGCACTGTAAAATATGTCCGGAGTTATGGTGAGGTATTGGCGTCGGATGTTCAGCATCCCTAGAGATGTCGGTCGATCACGATACACTTGCGACTTCAGATAACCCCAAAGCCAATAATCGCACGGACTGAGGTCTGGGGACCTGGGAGGCCAAGCATGACGTAAGTGGCGGCTCAGCACACGATGTTTCACGCGTCTAGCAATATGGGGTGGAGGGCCATCCTGCATAAACATCGTACGTTCCAGCAGGTGTTTATAAGCCAGGCTGGGGATGATGCGATTCTGTAACATATCGGCGTACCTCTCACCCGTCACGGTAGCAGTTACAAAACCAGAATCACGCATTTCCTCGAAGAAAAAAGGCCCGATAACGGTAGATGTGGTAAATCCAACCCATACCGTGACTTTCTCGTCGTGCAATGGAGTTTCCACGACAGTTCTAGGATTTCCGGTAGCCCAAATTCTGCAGTTGTGGACGTTGACAGACCCTCGGAGTTTGAGATGCTCTTCGTCGGTCCACAACACGTTACTCAACCAACCGTCATCTTCCGCCATCTTTTGAAACGCCCACACCGCAAATGCCCTCCACTTCACTAAATCTCCAGGTAACAGTACATGATGCCGATGGAGTTTGTACAGATAGCATCGGAGGGTACGGCTAAGTATCAACCAAACAGTAGGGTATGGAGTGCCGGTGCGACGTGCGACTGCACGAACGCTGACTTCCCCGTGCATAGACGAACGCGCTACAGTCTCCATTTCTTCCTTAACTGTCTCAGCACCTCTATGTCTTGTGCTCGGTCGGCCACTACGATCGTCTAAACAACCCGTGACTTCGAACTTCTGAATCATTCTCGCCACAGCTACATTTGTCAACGGACCTTTACCCGTTCCTATAGCGATAGGATCGTAACGCTGAACTAGCACATTCCCCTTTCTGATAATACAGCTTCACTAAAAGCGCCTTTTGAGGTAACGTCAACATGCTGCGACTGCTGGCGCATCTGATTCTCTCTCTCGTTACAGCTCCTTTTTTACACGATTGTCATGCGCAGTCACTGACATTTTGCTGTCCAGCGCCATCTGTCGGACATTCTGTGAACTTTTTTTTTTTTTTTTTTTTTTTTTTTTTTTTTGTTCTAGTAAAACCGCAAGTCATTCCAAGCATGTGTGTCAATTTTTACCTCTCTATCTACATTATCCCGTGGTTTATTGAGTTTTCAAATTTGTACTGACTTTTTGATCACCCGGTATGTTGTCAATTAACAATAAGATCGGTACATACGCGGCCCGAGATGCCGCCTCACATTGTTAGCACTGGCTCTTGAGCGAAAAAGTTTGACAACGACTCGTAAATACGAGCTTCAGAGGAATGCGGAAGTTAGGGAGAATACAAATTCTGGGTGGAAAATAGGAGTGCGTCGGCGCGCTTCTTCGCTGCGGGCGCCAGCTAACAGCGCGCAGCCGTCCGGCCGAGATGATCCGATGACCCTGGACCTCATCAATCTCCGGGGCGACCTCGGATGACCACGCCGCCGTCCGGGCACCGCACCCTCCGCCAGCCACCCCCGGGTGACTGCTCGCCCCGGAGGGCGACCCGACCCCCTAAAAACGCCTCCTTTGTTACCGCCCCGCTCAGGGGGGTGTCTCCGGTGCGTCCATTCCGGGGCGAAATGAATTCATACGCGGACGGCGCATGCGAGCGCTTTTTCCCTCGGCGCGCACAATGCGCCGCTGTTTGATTGCGTAACGACTGGAGTGGTCGCCGCGGCAGCTGTTTGGGGCCGGCCGATCGCGCCGCCTTTTGTCCGCCTTTTGCGCCTAAACGCTCGCAGAGTTCGCCGCGGTCACCGGTTTCTCGCTCCGCGCTCGGTCACTTTTCCAGGGACGCAGAGTGAGCGGGGGTAGGCAGGTGGTTCGGGGCTGCGGGGCAAAGTGTTTTGGAGAGCCGCTAAAAATTCGACGCGCGCGCACCTTGCGGCGAGGCGACGGCTTAAAAGCCGAGTAAAGGGGACCGACCTGTGGCCACGGCACAATGGCCGCGTCTGAGAGGGTCTTCGGGGTCGGGAAAGAGGCAGCCGTGTGGGACAAACAAGTCACTTTGTGGTGGGCGGCGCCAGTGGCAGAAGCTTAAGATCGTAATGACGTACTTAGCAGAGCCAACTGCAACCACGTCGTCCATTTTTTCGTGATATGCTGTGTTCGTGGGGATATCCTGCAATCGGCGAATGCGGTGTTTCTGCTCATTTAGAACAGCCCCACGATATTCAGCCATAACATAGTACAGCTGATAAATATTTCAAGACAGGCATTTTTATAGCCGTCACCTGTACACATTCAAATTCATTCTTTACCAGTTTCGGTTATTATAACCATCATCAGTGGAAGAAAGTAGTACGACAGGTTAACACGCTTGCATGACGATAAGTCATTGAATAGCTATATGCCCATATCCAGATGGGGGTAGCATCATGTACACAACGTATAAAAGAGTAGTGCGTTGATGGAGATGTCATGGGTCGACCGAAGCGTCCGATCCCACACGTCGGCTTTGACCTGTGACGTAAGGCTGTCGTGGCGTGTGACGTCACGACAGCGCGGAATTTAGTTTGTGAGAGTGGCGTGTTTGTAGGGGTCGTTTTGATGTGATCAGTGGTGCTCTCTGGTGGTGTGTTAGGTGATGTTTTTGGTTTAGTTGGCGAGCGTGGTGTCGTGTGCGAACTTTGGTAAACTGCTTTTTTTATGTCTTTGGTAGGTATGGGTATGACGGACAGGGTCAACTGTTTTCGGTTGTCGGCTGTGGTGGAGGACAGTGCGTTGTCTCTAATAAAATTTCTTCAACTATTCAATTTTTGGATGAAGTCGTGAAGTGTTCAGTATGTCGTGAAGAAATGGGGCTTCCTTAAAGTTCCGGCGTCTCGGACCAGGGACGGCTGTATGTGGAGATGTCGTAAGGATAACAGGTCAAGGGAAGTGTTCGATCCCAATGTGCGGCTGTGAATGTTGGTATTCGTACCAGCAGATGTTTTTGAGCTATATAGGGCAACGGTAGTGTTAGGTCCTAATTTATGGGATCGGGAGCTGCTGTTGAGCTACATAGGTCAAGGGAAGTGTCCGATTCCAAATGATATTGTGTTTAGTCGGTTTTTTTCGTCGTTTTGTATGGGGGTGGGTGTCTAAGTTTGTCCCCACCCAAAAACCCCCTATTTACCGCGCTCGTCCCGTTAGTGTCATTAGGCTTTTTGTGGAACGTGTGTGTGTTTGTTTTTCGATGTATTTTCGTCCTCATAATGTGTACGTAACGACTTTATATGCGCCATATTGCAATCGTCGTGTATGGTCGTTTCGCCATATTTGTGACGTCATGGGTCAAAGCAGACGGGCGGGATCGGACGCTTCCGTATTTCGCTGTCATTTGTACTGCGATGATTCGTGTGGAAAGTTTTCCGACGTGCTTATGTCCGCAGGATGGGATTTAACAGACTTTGAAGGAGGAACGGTACTTGAAGCTACACGTATGGGACAATCCGAAAATCGTTACGGAATTCGGTATTCCGAGAGCCACAGTGTAAAGAGTGTGCTGTGAGGACGACACTTCAGGCGTTACCTCGAATCACGGACAACGCAGAGTCCGATGGCCTTCGCTTAACCACCGAGAACAACGGCGTCCGCGTAGGGTTGTCAGTGCTAACAGACGAGCAACACTGAGTGAAATAATCGCAGAAATCAACGTGGGACGTACGACGATCGTATCCGTTAGGACAGTGCGGTGAAATTTGGCTGAATTGCACCGCAATTAGAAATAAACGGTTTCAGTTAAGGCTCATTCTTCTAGAATTCCCTCAAAATTCTTAAGACAAATATTTAAAACATTCAACCCGGGCAACCTTGCAGAGCCACCACAAGCTTTAAAAAACTGCAGCTTGTACAATAACTGACGCCCGAGATAGTGAGGCTACGGCTTGGCCACGAACGGTGAAGGCGACAGAGTACTTGTCTTCGAATTAAGACGTGGACTCTGTTTGTACTTCCACCCCGTTCAGAACGCCGAAATCGGAACCAAACAGCACACGCGAGCTCAGGCGAAGTCCACCGCCCGTACGCCCGCTAGTAATTTGAAAGGGCAGGCTTCGCACTTCGGTTGCCCACTGCTTCTGAGAAAATGGTTCAAATGGATCTGAGCACTATGGGACTTAACTTCTTGAGGTCATCAGTCCCCTAGAACTTAGAACTACTTAAGCCTTACTAACCTAAGGACATCACACAAATCCATGCCCGAGGCAGGATTCGAACCTGCGACCGTAGCGGTCGCGCGGTTCCAGACTGTAGCGCCTAGAACCGCGCGGCCAACCCGGCCGGCCCACTGCTTCTGACCTCTGAAACATAAATCAGATTCGACAACACGAAACCAAACAAACCTTCCCTCACCTTAATATTCAAACTTAAACTTATACAGAAAACTTCTTTGATAAAATTGGCAATAATAAAATTAATTTCATGCCTTTAAGCAGAACCACGTACACTAATGATGCAAACGAAACTGGCTCATTAAAACCCAAGCATCAGATGGAGCACCTTATGTGGGCTTGTAAGGTACCACACGGCAGTCGTTAGACACAGAATAGAGATCGCTCGTTAAGGCTGCGTACACGTATTTTTTTTTATTTTTTTTTTATTTTTTTTGCACACTTGCCAGCAGAAGTAAGAACAATACAACAATACTATTAAGGAGCGAAGCACACTCTTAATAAGAGGCATGAAATGTCACATCACAGTCCTTGCAACACTTTGCTGCCTCAAGAGCAATCATCCTTATATTTCACTAATCGTTGGTAGGACTTCAGTTACTTGATGCCAGCTGCTGGATCGATATGGCGGAGACGCCAGACGCTGCTTATTCCGATAGTAACAGCGTGTTCCTTCACGGAAGCGAGCACATGCACAGCTTCACGAGGTTGCCAAGAAGCCACAGCGCCGGCCCGCTGTTCCTGATCCCAGTACGGTCAAGCGCTACCTGAAGCCCGTACTCAGGCACACCGTGCTCGCTGCCGTCTCTCCAACGTCTCGCTAATACGCGCACTTCCGCGTGACGTGTCGAAAGTTGTTCTCCCCCTTCCACTCGGCACTGCCCGCTTTATCCTGAGCCGGTCTAGGCTCCAAACTTCTGCCATAGGGAGTCGATAGTGCCCAAGCCAAAGATATCCCTGGCGCCAGTCCCGCCAAGGCTCAGTTTGCTCTGAAACGTTCCACACCGTAAACAGCAACGACCATTTATCCTATGCACCGATGCGGTATAAAACGTGATTCATCTCAAAAGGCCACCTGTCGCCACTCACAGAAAGTCCAGTTACGGTAATGGTGTGCAAATTCCATCCTTCGTCGCCAACGAACAGCGATCAGCATGTGTGTATGAACCAAACGGCTGCCGCAGACGCCCATACACACCGATGTTCGCTGAATGGTCGTTGAGGAGTCAGTTTTGGTAGCCCGTTGGTTCGTCTGATTGGTGAATTGGTCAACAGTTGCACGTCTATTCGGCCGTGCACATTTCCGCAGCCGATGTCCACACTTAAATCTATGGCCCGTGTTGGGCGACAGTTGCCTCATCGCCGGTTGTATATAAGGTGATTTTTTTCCACCTTGTACAACAGCCATTGATCGATGGGAATTTACGACACAAAAAAGGTCTAATGAACGTATGTCCGGTAATGCGTGGTTTTCATGCTAAGAGACCATTTATTCAATCATATACTGTTACGGAGACTGCTGTGTAATACGCGCTGTACCATGCAGCCACAGTTACGGTATGTTTTACAATGGTTTCCCTCTTCCTCAACGCATGTGTGTACGCACCATAGCATGTTCTGCCCCACACGTTGACGTCGGCCAGGCTGCATCCGAACAGTGTTAAAGGGAGCATTAATACGCTGCACCAGTGGCCAAAACTGGAATGGGCTCTGCATAC
Source organism: Schistocerca piceifrons (assembly GCF_021461385.2). Lineage (NCBI taxonomy): Eukaryota > Metazoa > Arthropoda > Insecta > Orthoptera > Acrididae > Schistocerca > Schistocerca piceifrons. The sequence continues at coordinate 93,067,534 of NC_060146.1, read as the reverse complement.
ATGATACTTTTGAGATGGATCCATAATCAAAATCGCCTGGGCTGAGATCCGGAGAACGAGCTGGCTGTGCAACTGGCCCCTCTAGTCCGATCCATCGACCAGGGAAGACGCGACTGAGGAGCGTCCGGACGTTAATGGAGATGTGGGCTGGAGCACTATCGTGTAGCAGCCACATAACCCTTCTTCCAGCAGTGGAGGCAAAGTCGTCTGCAAGAAACACGGATAGTTATGGCCTGTTATACGAGTGGGAAAGAAGACTGGTCCCAAAATAGGTCGCCAATTGTGGTGTCACCGCCAGACACCACACTTGCTAGGTGGTAGCCTTTAAATCGGCCGCGGTCCGTTAGTATACGTCGGACCCGCGTGTCGCCACTATCAGTGATTGCAGACCGAGCGCCGCCACACGGCAGGTCTAGTCTAGAGAGACTCCCTAGCACTCGCCCCAGTTGTACAGCCGACTTTGCTAGCGATGGTTCACTGACAAATACGCTCTCATTTGCAGAGACGACGGTTTAGCACAGCCTTCAGCTACGTCATTTGCTACGACCAAGCAAGGCGCCATATTCAGTTACTATGTCTTCTAAACAGATAATATTGTGACTCACGTACCGTCAAGAGCGACGTTCATCATTAATGGATTAAAGTTAGTATCAAACTTATTACGTCCGCTTTCTGAATTCGAATTCCTTGTCATGTTCCAGACCTCACGTCAGTATAGTTCTTCCCTCCTGACGCCAGCCTGCGTGAGCTAAAACGCGTGCATTTCGGCCTCTACTAGTAACACGGTGTTGGCTCTTCTGCCAACTACAACACCAATTATTCCGGCCCATACATTCTAGCTGCACAGATGCTGATGATTCATTGTTACCACACCATGGGGGTGGGCTCCTTACGTAAGGAGTGTGTCAAAACTCTGCATTACATTGATTAAATTATTACAATGAGTATAGAAACTAATAAAGCCAACTTGAGGCTATTCGGCATTGTGTAAGATTCTGCAATTCTATATAGAAATAGATAAACACTCAGATATCGATAGACACAATGTGAAAGCGAAACATGTGATTCTAAATACTGGTGTGAGACGAGGTCTGTCTGCGAGAGTAAAATTTTAGTAGTGTTGGTCGAGAGCTCGGAGACAGAAGACGTGTCTCGCTGTCTGCACGCCGGTGCCGATAGACCTTACCACACTCACGGCTTCATTTCATTTATATGGCCAGGAGAGATTTAGATGGATTACTTATGTTTGAAGACGGAATTCAAGGTAAAATTCGCAAGCATAGCGTAAAGCGGAATTGCAGGGTTAAGCTCGTGATTGTTAGTCCGAATTCGCAATAGTCATATGTTTTGCTTGTCGGTTAAAGAAGCCTCCTTATCCTCCAAATAATAATAACTATTCTCCACAACTAATTCGTAAACATGCTGTGGTTATTAAATGTTAATGTAACTTTGAAATTGAAATAATTTGTTAATCTGTCACTCAGTCATTATTGATACTTATAAGGTCAAAAAATGGTTCAAATGGCTCTGAGCACTATGGGACTTAACTTCTGAGGTCATCAGTCCCCTAGAACATAGAACTACTTAAACCTAACTAACCTAAGGACATCACACACATCCATGGCGAGGCAGGATTCGAACTTGCGACCGTAGCGGTCGCACGGTTAACCGACCCAAGTGGCCGAGCGGTTCTAGGCGCTACAGTCTGGACCGCTACGGTCGCAGGTTCGAATCCTGCCTCGGGCATGGATGTGTGTGATGTCCTTAGGTTAGTTAGGCTTAAGCAGTTCTAAGTTCTAGAGGACTGATGACCTCAGATGTTAAGTCCCATAATGCTCAGAGCCATTTGAACCAGTTTTTTGGTCGCACGGTTCCAGACTGTAGCGTCTAGAACCGCTCGGCCACACCGGCCGGCCCAAACAGCCTACAGACTTCCATGTTTCCGAAATGATTCCACACTTGTAAATTATGACGCCCTTCTAGATGTCGAACAATCTGCATTATTACAACGACTGCAGCGTTTGTACTGAAATGCGGGAGGATCTGCAGCGAATTGACGCATGATGCAGGGAATGGCAATTGAATCTCAATGTAGACAAGTGGAATGTGCTGCGAATACATAGAAAGATAGATCTCTTATCATTTAGCTACAATATAGCAGGTCAGCAACTGGAAGCAGTTAATTCCATAAATTATCTGGCAGTACGCATTAGGAGTGATTTAAAATGGAATGATCATATAAAGTTGATCGTTGGTAAAGCAGATGCCAGACTGAGATTCATTGTAAGAATCCTAAAGAAATGCAATCCGAAAACAAATGAAGTAGGTTACAGTACGCTTTTTCACCCACTGCTTGAATACTGCTCGGCAGTGTGGGATCCGTACCAGATAGGGTTGATTGAAGAGATAGAGAAGATCCAACGGAGAGCAGTGCGCTTCGTTACAGGGTAATCGCGAAAGCGTTTCGGAGATGATAGATAAACTCCAGTGGAAGACTCTGCAGGAGAGACGCTCAGTAGCTCGGTACGGGCTTTTGTTAAAGTTTCGAGAACATACCTTCACCGAAGAGTCAAGCAGTATATTGCTCCCTCCTACGTATATCTCGCACAGAGACCATGAGGATAGAATCTGAGAGATTAGAGCCTACACTGAAGCATACCGACAATCCTTCTTTCCATGAACAATACGAGACTGGAACAGAAGGGAGAACCGATAGAGGTACTCAAGGTACTCTCCGCCACACACCGTCAGGTGGCTTGTGGAGTATGGATTTAGATGCAGATGTAGGAAGGTTGCTCAGAATACTATCTTGTGCGAACTTTGCTTCATCTGTGAATCGATACTAACGCAGAAAGTTCGGATTTGTAGCACACTGCTGCGAGAGCCACTGTCAGAACGTAATTCGTGGAGTGTAGCCACCAGTGGCATGGCCTGCAATTGATAAGGATACAAGTGTTGATCTCGCAACAGTCTCCAGACAGTCGTGTGAGGAACGTTTTCTGGCAGAGCTAATCTTCGAGTCCTAATAGGATTCACATTCACGGAATCCAGAATCTTCTCTTCTACCTCAGGAGTTACAGATTTTTGTTTACCCCTCTCCAAACCAGTACGTGTAAACTTCCTGCGAGTGCAGATACGGCGATGGTGACTATAAATGTGTAATTATCTAGACGTCTAAGCAGTCGTTACGTCTCCCGGTACAAACGACCAGCTAGCGAATCATTGCCTTCCGCCTTAACCGTACACAAAATGTGCTTGTGATAGCTTCTGATTTAATTTGAGTACCCTTCGCCTCATTTGTCTCTCCTTCTTCACGCCGAGGAACGGAGCGGACTGTTCGTGATCCGGACCATTGCAGCCAAGTATCAGACAAGCTGAAACTGGGGCAGTTGGGGGATCACAGTCTCAATAAATGAGAGATGCTTACCATTTTCGCCACGTGCCTTGCAACCAGTGTAAACCTCCTGTTGTGTACATAGTTCCACGTAGTCAGCGCGTACACACCTATCCCACTAGAGCGCGCCCCGCTAAGCACAACAGCGCAGGCGCAGCGCTCGTCCGTCTCCGCACTACGAGATGGCGCTGTCTTAGAGACGGACCAAATTCTGCTTCCGCCGATCCGCGTATTAATATGTAACGCAGCCAATGAAATTGCTGCTGACATAGAACCTTTTCTCCTCGCGGATGACACTCGCGCAGTGGTACCTGAACGCGCGAGGTATTATAACGAGTGTACAAACGTCCGATTAGTCAGTCTGCATTAGTCTGTACCAGTCTATAGTCAAGTTTCAGTCTGCACCTAATAAGATTATAATGTTCCTGTACATAGCCATGAAGACAAATGAATAGACACTTTCTCAATTATCAGAGATATGTGAGAATAAGATTAACGTACCAAGACCAAGGGAACTTCAGATTGTCAGTTGTAAACAGCATCCAGAATCAAGTTACGTAATGTCTATGTTTTTTATTATTTTAATAAATGTGTGTGAAAAATAATCAAGTTCTGTTTAAAGTTGGTCACCGCCAATCTGCTACTCTAAGCGCGCAAGTGGCATTTCTATTGTCTGACCTAATGGCAGAAGATAAACACGCCACGATAAGACCACGAGACATATTGCTGACACTCGCCTACTTCGTTAGAGCGACAAGTCCAATAATCTGATGGTGTGTGTACCGAAGGTCTTACAGTACGCACACCACACCTCCCAAAACCGGAGGACTGGAATCTTATTTATTTCTGGAATATCGCCCTTTGTTGACGACGTTGTCCCAGCCAAGTATTAAAATGTTTTGTGTGTGTGTGTGTGTGTGTCGATGTGCGTGTGAAGCGGGTATATATGTTATATGTGTATGCATGTATTACTGAAAACATTTTCCGAGGGAGATTTTGAGCTGTAGGAGATCACAGCCCTTTTCAGCCAGTAGTTGTAATTTATTCTGTTGTGTGAGAATTTATTTAGGGTAACTGGATGGTTATTTAATTTTGTGAGAGAAATGGGTGGGAGGAAGGGATTCTTACTCGTGTTTTCTTTGTTCTAAATACCGGCATTCACCTTATGGCTGAGAAAAAAACCTCTCGGCAGAAAAAATACCTCAGCTGAGATTGGTTACCTGTTGTTCTGGCTTCTTATTATCTCAGTGGTCTTGACAGTCTGACACTGTGGCCTTGAGAAATTTTATTTATGCATAGGACTTTAGTCACACACTGTTGAAGTTGATATCTTGGAAATCTAGTCGATGTTGAGAATTTTAGCTCCTGCAGAAATTCACTGAAGTACTACTGCTCATTCTGTTGTTTATCTACATCAAGCTATTATATCATCCAAAATCCTCGTAGGTGTTTTTGGTCCGTAGATGACTTCTTTGACTTGTTCGTTGTCCAGAGGTATGTGCTGGAATGAAGCAGATACTGCTTTGAGATCGGCATGGATAGGGAATGAATATTCGAATTTCGAGAAGTTAAACAGTGTGGAATTGTGCCGCAAGTGTGATTTTGTAAGTCCATTGCGAGGTAATGTGTTGACTCCGAATCTGGTGATTCATTCTTGTATTATGTCCAGCACGTTTTTGGTCTGCAATAAGGAATTTCTTGGAAAGTCACAGCGTAGCTCTCCAGCAATTCATAGCTTGCTATGGTCAGCAGATGAAACTCTTTTCATTTGGTTAGGTGACATGGCCCATGCTTGAGACCCTTATTCGACAGTGGGGCGGACAAATAGTTTACTTACAAGAAGAGCAACTCGTTAATCCACACCATGTGTTTCGTATAGCATGGACATACTAAACTGAGTCAATTTTTAGCTTGTGTTTGGTCTCTAAATTGACTATCATGTTTATATCTTTTGTCATGGTCCCTATCTGTGGGAAGAAAAACTTTCCTGTAAATATCACACTTTGAAGACCCTAACTCGGAACTGTTATAATGAACTTTGTTTGTTGCCTTCATAAGGGAATAGATACGCCGAATTGTATCCTGTGTTTATGAAGCACCGTGTATTTTATGCCGCGAACTTACAATTTCTTATTGCAAGAGTGACCTATTCGTACCTACTTCTAAGTCACAGACTTTGACATAATGGAAGAATCCATCCGGCGTGAAACTAGCAGAAAGCGCCAGAGACGGCAGCCTTGGCCTAATCGATTGGCGACTGCTGTGCGGCGAGATAGCGTCTTCCTTCCTGTTCTTATTTCTCGTCCGCGACCGCCTCCGATAGCTCAATCTGGCGTTCCTCTGTTCTCCCTCTGCGGCGACCATCAATCAAAAACACGCACCACAATGGCCGCATCACACACACGCACACACACAGCCCAGCTCCCCGTCTCTCGCCTAAATTGGCGACGGCGGCTGCGTCGTCATTCCATCTCTATCAATGGCCGATACGCGAAGCGGATCCAAACGCAGACCCGCTCTACCGCTATACAACTTCTGGTCTACCAGTGGCAGTCACGTCTGGAAAATACGCCACTTCCTAGCACGTGTCTCACTTCGATGCAGAATCTGCTTCACTGAGTAATAGCCCCCTCAAAAATTTGTCTTGAGCATCGTCCGTTTCAGCCTACATTAATAGGTCAACAAACGCTGCAACGTTGAAAGTTACGAAGAACGGAAATGCTGCCCAGACATGCATAACTCGATGACCCAGTTCCTAGGTGTGCCTTTTTGAAAAGTAATGTAAACCGACTACACTTGAACGATTTTCAGATTCAAATGTGATTACAATAACTGTTTTTCGACTTCTGTGATTCACGAAGATATGCAAATATTTTATGTTATTCTACAAGTAAAAGTGAAGAAAAAAGTTCATATAAACAAAGGTCCGCAAATGTTTAGTTACGGAGTTATGGCTAATAAAAGATTTTGCCTGAAATTTAGCAACTTCGCTAATACGAAGCCATTGCAAAACTGTACTAGGTTAAATAAAGCACAATTTCCGTTTATTTTGTTGAGGTCGTCTGGTGAATCTAATAAAACATCTCCCAGACGTGTATCAGCAGTACTTTTCCAGAACATCCAGAGAAGCAAAGACATAATTTATTAATATTTTTAATTTATTAACAACTTGGCCCAATTTGTTTTTTTTTAAATTCCAGACAACTGCACAATGTTTTCAACAGAAGTTGTAGAGAATTTAATTTTGGAAAAAAGATTGTAATGAAGTTAACTGAAACTGTATGTATGTGTCAGTTAATCTGCTTTTATTAATACCGTAGCAGTCCTCCCCGGTAGCTGAGTGGTCAGCGCGACAGACTGTCATCCTAAGGGTCCGCGTTCGATTCCCGGCTGGGTCGGAGATTTTCTCGGCTCAGCACTCGGCCCCGGGTAGCTGAGCGGTCAGCGCGACAGACTGTCAGTCCTAAGGGTCCGGGTTCGATTTCCGGCTGTAGATGTGTTATTTTGTAGTGAACTCTCCTCAGGTTTCAGATAAAAGTGTCAGGCGTCATTTTGGTTCGATGTGACAACCATTTGTAATGCGGCAAACATCCCACCGGTAATCAATTTCTTCCCACACTCGTTGTAGCAAACTGGGCGTAACTTGTCCAATGCAGCGTAGATTCGATTTTTCATGTCGGCTAAATGTTAGAGGAGGAACATATGCACAGTTTCTAATAAAACTGCAGAGAAAGAAATACACTAATGTGAAGTATGGGGAGCGAGGCGGCCAGGCGACTGGCCCCTCACGTCCAGACCACCGACCTGGGAAGCGATTATCGCGGAAACTTCGAATTTCGGTGGAGTGGTGCACCGTCTTGCTGCTAGTAAACCATCCCATCTCGATCATCTTCATCAGTCTGTGGAATTAAAAAGCTTTAAAGCATGTTCAGATACACAACTTCAGTGACATCTCCTCCACGAAGAAGAAGGTACCGTTCATTTTTAATTTGCTAAGAGCACAAAAGACATTAACTTTAACAAAGTTCTTCTGGAAAGAGTAAACTGCAGGCCTACTTGGAGAGTTTTTAACGTATTCGGTGCGAAATTTCCGCCTAACAATTGTTGCCGAGCCCATTTCATGAAAGCAAAACACACAGCGAGCATGCTCCACACCAGTGACAGCAGCCATTTTAACAGTGCACTACACTGGCGCTCCCGGTGGCGGAGTGGGGTACTGATGCCCTATGTGAATCAAGCTTGAGGGTGTTTCCTACGAAATGATACATCTACCATTTCTGTAAGTTATTTCAATAAATTTGTATATCATTCCAATGTCGTAAAATCCTTTCTGGCTCACTCTGTATTCGAGGTGGAGAAGCACATTCCCGTGCGATATATCGGAGCTTAATTTGGAGCTGTAAATTGTACCAGCAATCTGAAATATAGTCCGCAAATGTCGCTTTCCACATGATTCTTACAGATAAGCAAATAATGCCACGATTAATAAATGCTTATTTCGCGATGATTAGTTACACATTTCAGGTGTGCGAGATAATATTTAACCCTTCATTGACAGTGTCTTCACAAATTCTATATTTGATGAGACTCGCAAATTTTTAACCGACTTTTCGTGATGTTACTCACATGTCTGAACGTTTCCCAAATTCAAAGAAGCATATTAGTTGACAACTTTCTCAGATCGCTTTCAGTTTTATTTTATTGCTTAGTTAATATGCTGAACAAGGAAATGCATAGTTCCTTCTGCTAGTGAATTAATATGGTCGTGATTAAACTGCCAAGGAATTGTTAAAATTAGCAGGTCATAAGCACATGAAAGAAAGGAAAACTTGTGGTGTGCTTTACGTTAGCTACCAAAATTAAATGACCAGATAGTTATTCTTAATGTCCGGGAAGAGTAAAAAGTTTTCTGGTACAATAAGACTGTGTCGTTTTATTTCATCTCCCCAGGAGCAAGAAATGGCCAATTAAAACAAGGAGACACGATTTTTCGAAGAAAGGAACCTAGTTTCAGTACAAGGTTATTGAGATTCGTGCTCTCCATTTTGAGGCATGCCAATGTGGAATACCGCACCAGCATTGTTTACTATTTCTAGCAAGTCCCCATCACTTTGCGTCAAAGCAACATAGGCCAACAGGTGCTCTGTTCCAGTACTGAAGAACGGGAAACATTAGACTTTGGTCCTCTGTGGATACCACTGACGGAGATGAGTCAAGTGCGGCAGTAAGTAGCTCCTACAGTCCAGGAGTGCAAAAATTAGATCTGCTTTTAAATGGTTAAAATCAGCCTTAAATTTGCAAAGCCAATTACAGTCGGTGCACAGCATAAGCCAAACACTTAAACACACCAGTTTACGATTCATTTCTTGTAAAGCGTTTTCCATGATAGGAACATGATTCGGCTATCGCTAACCGTACATATCCTACACCTTCACTAACATTTTATTATTATACTTCGACATTAGCAGGGAGGCAGGATATTAGTTTACATTTGCATAATCGTGTTGGAGAAATCACCGCTCCGTTTAGTAACTGGGGAGTAACGAAGTGACGCTATTGAAAACAAACGTTTTTCACTCTACGACATTCCTTTCCTTTATTATTACCGGCTGCCCACTCCGAGCTATTGCTGCATCCGTCAAAACGTTGCACGTTGTCGGGACTGTTAGCTATTACACACTCGCAGGTTAGGATCCCATTCCAATTATTGAAAAGCTACATTCTCTTTCGCAGCAGACGTGTTTTTTATATTTTTTCTGCAATTTGAAAATATAAATCAGGGCATTTGTAGAAGCTACTGTCACAAAATAGTATTTTATTACGGTTGATTGTTTGATTGATTTGTGGGAGGAGACGAAACTGCTGGGTTATCGGTCTCATCGGATTAGGGAACAATGGGAAAGGAAGTCGGTCGTGCCCTTTCGAAGGAAACATCCCCGCATTTGCCTGGAGTGATTTAGGGAAATCACGGAAAACCTAAATCAGGATGGCCGGATGCGGGATTGAACCGTCGTCCTCCCGAATGTGACTCCAGTGTGCTAACCACTAACCTCACTCGGTTTCTATTACGGGAGTGCCGGCCGTTGTGGCTGAGCGGTTCTAGGCGCTTCAGTCCGGAACCGCGCTGCTGCTACGGTTGCAGGTTCGAATCCTGCCTCGGGCATGGATGTGTGTGATGTTTAAATAGTTCTAAGTCTAGGGGACTGATGACCTCAGATGTTAAGTCCCATAGTGCTCAGATCCATTTTTTTTTATTACGGGAGTGTCTTTGTATTGTGTTATGAATTTACGTAAAACAGTGTAAATGATAGACTGTGTGTATGTGAATTTCTGCGTAATGAATGAGACACAATAGCTCTAAACAGGTAAAAAAAAAAACTATTTTCTGACACTGGCGTCTAAAAATTCCAAGATTTATATTTTTCGATCGCCATGAAATCATAAAAAGACGATTACAGGGCAAGACAAGCAGAACAAGACATACCCAGGCAACTACACATATTACGAAATGAAAGCCCCCGTCGCAGTTTTTTTACAGTATGTAATGGCTAACTCCACGAATAACTGACGGTATTTTGATACTGTTTTCAGTATCGGGTAGAGAGAATGATGAGGAAGGTTGTGCTGCTGTCGATACCGAATGCGCTGAAATTATCGTATGACAGCGAAAAGTGGTAGATGGGCTAATGCGTCAAAGCAGAACCGATTCACGCTGGTGTAAGCGAGCGTCAATTTGGATCACCAGGTGCAAAGCCGTACAGTGTTTCGTCTACGTCTCTGGTGCTCATATTGAACAAATTGCGTAAGAGGTGATTAAGAATAAAATCAGCATTCTACTTTGCTCACTTGTCCGTCCTCTTCTGTCCGGGTCTCGTTCCTAAATCATTAGGCAAGCAAATTCTTCTGAACAGTGCCAGAATTGTACCTAACGGCCAAAAAAGCAACCAACTTCTTACAGTATAAATCGGTTCTGCTTTGATGCGTAAGAATGTCTCCCAAGTTTCGCTATCAAATGATAAGTACAGCACACATTGGACCTCTTCGAGTAGCTCCACATTAATTATAACCAGCCGCTGTTTGGCGCTACCCGTGGGTAGTCGGGGCCGGCCGCAAGTACAATTCAAATGGAAACTTCGACATTTCTTTTTCCATACTCTGCAAGCCATCTGACGGTGTGTGGCGGAGGGTACCTTGAGTACCTCTATCGGTTCTCCCTTATATTCCAGTCTCGTATTGTTCGTGGAAAGAAGGATTGTCGGTATGCCTCTGTGTGGGCTCTAGTCTCTCTGATTTTATCCTCACGGTCTCTTCGCGAGATATACGTAGGAGGGAGCAATAGTCTTCCACTGGAGTTTATCTATCATCTCCGTAACGCTTTCGCGATTACTAAATGATCCTGTAACGAAGCGCGCTGCTCTCCGTTGGATGTTCTCTAACTCTTCTATCAACCCTATCTGGTACGGATCCCACACTGCTGAGCAGTATTCAAGCAGTGGGCGAACAAGGGTACTGTAACCTACTTCCTTTGTTTTCGGATTGCATTTCCTTAGGATTCTTCCAATGAATCTCAGTCTGGCATGTGCTTTACCGACGATCAACTTTATATGATCATTCCATTTTAAATCGCTCCTAATGCGTACTCCCAGATAATTTATGGAATTAACTGCTCACAGTTGCTGACCTTCTATATTGTACTTAAATGATATGGGATCTTTCTTTCTATGTATTCGCAGCACATTACACTTGTCTACATTGAGATTCAATTGCCATTCCCTGCACCATGCGTCAATTCGCTGCAGATGCTCCTGCATTTCAGTACGATTTTCCATTGTTACAACCTCTCGATATACCACAGCATCATCCTCAAAAAGCCTCAGTGAACTTCCGATGTCATCCACAAGGTCATTTATGTATATTGTGAATAGCAACGGTCCTACGACACTCCCCTGCGGCACACCTGAAATCACTCTTACTTCGGAAGACTTCTCTCCATTGTGAATGACATGCTGTGTTCTGTTATCTAGGAACTCTTCTATCCAATCACACAATTGGTCTGATAGTCCGTATGCTCTTACTTTTTTCATTAAACATCAGTAGAAAATGAGAAGGTGTCGTGCAGTATTTAGGTCTTCACTGACACAGTTGAGGCATTCGCAAACCAACGTTTATGACTGGCGAAACTCAGCAGGTTTTTTGCTCCGAGAGGGCGCAGGAAGTTAACGTGGGGCAGTGCTGTTTATTGCGCGAGCATGACGCGTGGACACAGTAGTTGCTGACAAATGACGGCTGCGATCTGATCCGCGTGGCCCGCTACTCCGCGACAATGGCCTCGGGGCACAGTGACGTCACTTCCCGCCGTTGGCGCGTGACAAATGGTTTTCTGGGCGCCAGAGACAACGGACCGCAAGAACGCCAGCTCGTGCTTGTGTGTATGTGTGCGGTGGGAGGGGGTAGGCGGATAAGGCACCCACCGGCCAAGGAAAAATGGACGCTGCCTGTGGTGTCCGCGTGTTTGCCGTGGCGGGGTCAGATTGAGATGTGTCGCGTCATTGTGGTGTGGCCGGTGAGGGTCGGAGGAGGGGCAGCGAGGCCAAAAAAGCGCCGATTTCACGGACGGACCCTGGCAGGTAGCGGAGGGCACAGTCTCTGCCCATAGCTGCAGCCTTACATATGTGATCCTGCGCCCATGGCAGAACTGCAAAAGCTATGCAATACTCCCCCACCCACATATCCTCCCCCCCCCCCCTCCAACCCCTCCACACCGCGTACTGAAAATCCCTTTTACAACTTCGACTATGCAGATTCGGCACAGTTTACAGGTTATTGAGTATTCTTCACAAAAGTAAATTGAAATCGATTTTCCAGTGAGATCTGATAGAAGAACTACACGGGTCAAACCCTCATTCCGAACATTTTATGAAAGGACATAAATAATTATCTCTTTATGTCCATATTTTTAGCGTTGTCCTCGGTGGTGAGTGTTCATCAGAGGTGAGGGTATCATCTGGAGTGCCCCATGGAAGTGTGGTAGGTCCGCTGTTGTTTTCTATCTACGTAAATGATCTTTTGGATAGGGTGGATAGCAATGTGCGGCTGTTTGCTGATGATGCTCTGGTGTATGGGAAGGTGTCGTTGAGTGACTGTAGGAGGATCAAGATGACTTGGACAAGATTTGTGATTGGTGTAAAGAATGGCAGCTAACTCTAAATATATATAAATGTAAATTAATGCAGATGAATAGGAAAAAGACATTTGTAATGTTTGAATACTCCATTAGTAGTGTAGCGCTTGACACAATCACGTCGATTAAATATTTGGGCGTAACAATGCAGGGCGATATGAAGTGGGACAAGCATGTAATGGCAATTGTGGCGAAGGGGGATAGTCGTCTTCGGTTCATTGGTAGAGTTTTGGGAAGATGTGGTTCATCCGTAAAGGAGACGGCTTATAAAACACTAATACGACCTATTCTTGAGTATTGCTCGAGCGTTTGGGATCCCTATCAGGTCGGATTGAGGGAGGACATAGAAGCAATTCAGAGGCGGGCTGCTAGATTTGTTACTGGTAGGTTTGATCATCACGCGAGTGTTAGAGAAACGCTTCAGGAACTCGGGTGGGAGTCTCTAGAGGAAACGAAGCGTTCTTTTCTTGAATCGCTACTGAGGAAATTTAGAGAACCAGCATTTGAGGCTGACTGCAGTATAATTTTACTGTCGCCAACTTTCACGGCAAGACCACAAAGATAAGATAAGAGAGATTGGGGCTCGTACAGAGGCATATAGGCAGTCACTTTTCCCTCGTTCTGTTTGGGAGTGGAACAGGGAGAGAAGATGCTAGTTGTGGTACGAGGTACCCTCCACCACGCACCGTATGGTGGATTGCGGAGTATGTATGTAGATGTAGATGTAGATGTAGATGGTTGCGGGACTCGGCTGTTTGATACAGGTTGTCAAATTGAATACTTTTCAGCCGCCAATTTTCCACTTAATTTTATTGGGCAACCAGTTTCAGGCTCCTGACCGACATGTTGGAATAATCTACCTCGCTTGTGATCAAAACAGGGGCCAGCAGTACTGGCCCCTGTCGGCAGGTGATGGTTTAACTGTTCACTGTAACAAATATCCACTAATACCAGTATTGTTGGCTCCTGTTTTGATCACAAGCGAGGTAGCTTATTCGATCAGGGGCCTGAAGAAGGCGTAGTAAAACGCTGAAACTGATTGCCCAATAAAATAAGGTTGAAAATTGACGGATGAAAGGCGTTTAATTTGACGTCCTTTAATAATTATCAGAGGAAAAATGCTCCTGTCGGAACACGAAAATGGTGAATACGTTCCGCTTTAAAAGACTCTGACAGGGAAGTGAGGAACAAATCCTCATTCCGCCTCCCTAAACAAAAACTTTGGCATGCGAACACATTCGGTCTGTTTTAACACATGATATTCTAAATCCCTTTACCCAGTCTCTGTTTGTAGCTGAGCCTCCACACTCAGCATCTCCCTCCCACTATCTATATATGTTATCTCCCACTGCTTCCCTTTCGTCCCATCTACTTACAGTATATCCAACTACCACTGCGTCCTCTCTCACACTGTCTCTTTTTGTGTTTCTTTCCCATTGAAACTGTATCCACTGTACCTTGGCAACTCAAAAATTCTGGAGGTCAATTTTTTCTCCTACACCCCACGTGTTTAAAATACTGATAAAAAATGCGTTCTCCCTTATACATACGTGTTAAAGTTCCCTGGTCTTTGAGGGTCTAGACCCATTAAACCTGTCTATGGTCCGCAAGCATTTGTCTTTTTCATCTCCACTGTATGTTCGCTCTTTTGCTACCACTACTTCCATTGCCATCTATCTCTCTTTCTCTTTTATTCAATAGCTTCTCTCTCTTTGGCTCTCACTGCTGTCTTCATCATTCTGTCTTTCTCTTTCACTGCCACTTTCTCTCTCTCACCACTATTGTCTTCTCTCTCTTTCTCTCCCACTGGTGCTGTCTCCTCTCTCTTTCACCATAATTGTCTCTCCGCTACTCTCTTTCATCATAAAAAAGGGCGAATATGTTCGCATGCCAAAATTTTCGTTGAGGAAGGCGGAATGAGGTTCCCCGTTTCTCTGTCAGAATCCTTTAAAGATTCGTCATTTTTGTGCTATGACGGGAGCATTTTTCCACTGGTTCGCTCCTTTCCCTTGTTACAGCAGGTTGGGCTGCTTATATAAAACGAATTCTATAGGCCAATAAAATATTGTACTGACTGTTTATTTATATAGTTCGACACATTCATACACTTCGACACATACAAACAACAAATAAATATTCATAATATAAGGTTAACATAAAATCGTTTACTTTGCGTTTTTTCTCGACACTTTGCCCATCGACAGCAATCCAAGAAAAAAATCTGGCCTATGCTCTGTATCTTTATATAGTGAAAATGTTATTAGAAATATTTTCATTAATTTGCATTCCTTCCGGTTTTTCATAATCTTTCGTAGTCATTTTGAGGCATGTTAAGATCCTTTTTAGCCCATTTTTGCAACTACAGTATCATTTTTAGCGTATGTGCCCATTACACAGAAACACATCAAGACTGAAAACATAGATGATGACCTCAGAAACCTTGCGATGACTTTGGAACTCTTACCATGTGTCTACTACGTCAGTTAAAACTATACTCGCGGTTCAGACCACGTATTACGTGTATATTTTACGTACGTAACTTCTAACCTCTGGATCTCAGTAATGGATAATGATACCGAAAAATTTTCAAGATTGCGCCAGAACATCGACTTCATACCATATGGTGAAAGTTTCGACCATTTCACATGAATACTAATTACGTAACTGGTACTTTTGATACCGAAAAATCTTAGTTTTTCGGGTATATCTTGATAACGGATAGCGATTTTCGAAAACGGGAAAATGGCATTTCTAGATGAATATCTAAAGAATGTGCTGTTGAAATTTGAGCCGTCCGACATGGTTAGCTGTTTAGACAATTGGGGACAACGGTCCAAGAATGGCTAAAACCCAGATTTTGTGGTTTTATGCTTAAGTACGGTAAATTTGAGCCTCTAGACTTCGGTTACGGATACTGATATCGAAAAAAGATACTAAATTCCCTGAGAACATCATCCGAAGAACATGTGTTAAAAGTTTCGACGATGTTCAATGAGTAGAAATTATAGAAGTAGCCATCCCCACAAATGGTCCTTTTCGTATAAAAAAATCTTGATTTTTGGATTTTTCTCGGGAACCACCTATGGCCAAATGACTCTTTCATAAGCCGTCTAAGGTCCACCCTAGACTACACCTTACGCAAAAGAGCTATTCGATTCGCTCAATTTGCCTGGACTAGAGTAAGTGTGTAAAGTTCAAATTTTGACCCTGTGCTTTAGGATAGGTTCAGTACGCCCGTGCTTCCGATA